>NW_020447309.1:13236-130699 GCF_003343035.1 Apteryx rowi
AAGCCTGTGGCTGTGCCCAAGAAGCCTGTGGCTGTGCCCAAGAAACCAGAAGCTCCTCAAGCTAAAGGTACAACTTCTGGGGAAAGCTGCTTTCCTATTTCATGTCTTGATTCATACTATCTTTTTTTATCCCTTCTTTTGTGTAACATTTGTCACGTGTCTGCTACCCCTAGCCTCCCCCATGCTTGAAACTGCATGAGTGACTAGCCAACTACACCCAGGTGGAATGTTACAGTGTTACAAACATCTAAATTCCTTGATTTTGTGATCAGTGTTATAATCTTTTGTACTTATCTTTACTGTGAAATTAAGAGGAAATAATGTCTTTAAAGTCCTTGAGGTGCCCAAGAAAGCTGTCCCACAAGAGAAAGCGCCTGTTGCTGTACTCAAAAAAACAGAACTACCACCAGCCAAAGGTACATGTCATCATTATTAGTGTCATATAAGTAGGACGCATCGTGTTCTTCTGGACTTAATTGAGCTAACTTTACTTGTGATGCTCTGAGAGATGTGAGTGAAGAATATAAACTGCAATGTCGGGTGCCAGAAACTTGGCATAATGACTAGATCCAGTTCCTTGAAAAACATCTGCAGTTTGCTGACCTGTTTGTAAAGTTTATGGTTTAAGATTTAAGGAGTGCTTACTTTAAAGAGAATGACCATTTGTTCTGAAGAAAGGTCTGAAAAGGTGTCTTCAGTTTAAAGTACATGATGCTGCATCCCTGAATCTTCTAACAGTCCATACTGATGGATGACAGCAGCAGTATCAGTTCTCCACCCCTCTGAAAGTTTGAGTCAGTGAACCAAGGAAAACATTGGATATATCAACTGATGATCCCATTAGCACGTGAAAGAACCTTTAGTATGGGCCAAAGAAGAATAGAGGAAGTATGCATTCCTGTAGGCAAAGTGATCTACAAAGAAGACAGGATCTGTGCAAAACAGAAAATGGACAGTTGTATAGAACTGAAATTATTGATAGAAAGAAGTGATAATAGTAAAGCAAAGGATCTTCAAAAATGATGTTACAATGACCAGTCATGAATGACACATGACAGATGATTTTCATATACATTTGGATTCCATAAGCAGGTCTTTGCTCAATTGTTTTACAAAGAGGACATACCTTTTTACATTCCCACCTTGACTCAAAAATTGCAACTAAAAGCAGAATTCCCATCTCCTGCATGAACGTATTTGACACCCGAGTCATTGCACACGTTTGAAGCAAAGTATAAATGACAACTGAATGTAACCCCAGCACTGTCTCAGATAAGACTGTGTTTGTGTGTTGGTGTTTGTCTTGTAAGTTCCTGTGCATCTGTTGTCCTCACAGAACTAAAATATACTAATATCTTTGAAGTGCCTGAGGTGCCCAGGAAAGCTGTTCTGGAAGAGTGCATACCTGTAGCTGTGCCAGAAAAACCAGAACCTGCACCAGCTCGAGGTACTTGTTGGCGTGAGCCTCAGCCTGAAGATGACTGTTTCTTACTGTCTTAAATCTTATGTTTGATGTCTGTTATCCTGTCCCTTTGTGATTACCTGAAACTTTTTTGTGCTGTGTATGAACTGGGTATTCAATTATCTAGCATGTTTTAAAGAACACAAAAGATATTTTGACTTTACTACTTAATTTTTGTCTTCTGAATGATCAGACACTAGCATTTTAAATTTTAAAACTTGATTGCATGTTTTTCAGGGTAGCGTCCAAAGCTGTAATGTAAATTGACACAGTGAGTGTCCGCATGATTCTGTAGACAGCCTCAGTGAGTGTACACAAGAGGCGTGAACCTTCCAACGCTGAAAGCCCTTTTCTTTAACTCAGGCATGCACATATGAGAGCAGTGAAAGAAAGTGATGGCATATGGAGTATTTAAAGCAAACTCTGATCGTTTCAGAGGCCGTAAAGAGCAAGGGGTGGATATTAAATCCAGTGAATCATATGGGCTGTGGAAGTTGGCACAAGAAAGGGAAAGCTGAGGGAAGAAGGGAGTTTCTGAGGACAAGAAAAGAAGCCAGTAAAGAGAACATCCTAAACAAAGAGTAGGAATGGAAAAGGAAAGAAAGAGCAATGATGCTGATGGGATTTTTATTCCTCACTCCATGACTGCCCAGGGCTGTGTTGTGAAGATCAGTGATAGATAAGACATGGACTTAGGTCGCTCCTGGGGAGCCACCAGCTTCCAGCAGGGCTGAGGATGGTGGTGTCCCCTCACAAGGAGGGAAGCCTGCTACGTAGGGAGAGGGGATATCTTAATTCACACCCTCACCTGGGAGTCCTATTTAAACACAGCCGTCAGTTTTCTCCCAGGATGTACTGGGCATCATCACCCTGTATGTGTGTATGTGTGTGTGCACGAGTGGAGACGCTGAGTGATGCTGTTGGTCCAGTTCAGTTACTTTCTGGAGTGCATCCTTGTCTCATGTTTCGTTGTGCATCTTCCTGTTTAATATATAAACCTGACTATTACTAATATCTTCCAAGTGCCTGAGGTGCCCTGGAAGGCTGCTCCTGAAGAAAAAATGCCTGTGGCCATTCCTGAAGCACCAGAGCCTCCAGCACCCAGAGGTACCTTCTCCATGGATACCTTAACAAAGGAGATACTTAATTTTCTTCTCTTAAGCATTGTCTTGCCCTCACTTGGCCTGTGTCTGTTTTGAGTTTGAGACGTGCAAGGTTGTGCACACTGGGTAAATCGTGGCGCACGTGTGCGTGAGGTATTGAACGTGCCTTTGTGATGTACGACGTCTGTGTTGTTTCGCTGTTTTTTGTTACGTTTGGCACATGTTTTCAGCAAAGTAAAATGAAACACACCAATATCTTTGAAGTGCCTGAGATGCCTGAGAGGGAGGTCCCAGAAGAGGAGGTACCGGTTCCTGTGCCTAGAGAGCCAGAAGCTCCACCAGCTACAGGTATACGGGGGTGTCCTGAGCGAGCCTGCCTTGCCYGCTGGCTTATCGCTCTATTGAATGCTCTTTGCCCTGTCCGCATTCAGCTGGGAGGTGTGTGAGCAGTATTTGGTCCTGCTCTGTCTATACGTGCCTGTACGTGCATGGGGGAGAGAACGGGGCTAGTCAGCAAACGCTTTCTCATAAGCCCACACTTGGGCTCTTTGCTGGAAACAGCCCACATGAGGGAAGAGTTGCTGTTTGCAGAGGACTCCCTGGTAGTCTTTCAAGGGCTTACTTTTATGGTTTGCTGTTCGCCATTTTGCTGTATGCACATCTTTAGCCCTGTCAGGTAAAAGGAACTAATATCTTTAAAGCGCCTGAGGTGATGATTGAGCAGGAAGAGCCAGAAGAGGAGGTGCCGGTGGTTGTTCCCCAAAAGCCTGTGGCTGTGCCCAAGAAGCCTGTGGCTGTGCCCAAGAAACCTGTGGCTGTACCCAAGAAACCAGAACCTGTGCCTGTCCTTAAAAAACGTGAAGTTCCTCCAGCTAAAGGTACTTGACATCAGTGACAAGGATCTCCTCTGTATTTTCTGATTACTTTTTTCCTTGTTTTACTGATACAACCAGTAGTCAAGTATCTGAGTGAGTATTCTATTACTGAAAATTTTAGTCTTCATCTTTTGAATATCTTACTCTTTTGGGTCATTGCACTTTTCAGTATTGTGCATACATGTATCTTAATATTCACAAAAGTAACAAATAACTAATATCTTTAAAGCACCTGAAATACCTGAGAGGACTGTCCCAGAAGAGAAAGTGCCTCTTGCAATACCTAAAAAGCCAGAATTTAAAGAAGCAGAGCCTCCTCCATCCAAAGGTACATCCTGCCAGGAGGAACCTCCTGAGAAGAAAACTTTGTTCTCACCTCTTGAAAATTTTTTTCTGTTCTTCTCTCTAGGTTTTTTAATAACTGAGTTTATAAAATGTGGCAGTTGTATTTAGACTACTTTGGGTAAAGACTCTCTGGAGCACATTCTTTCATGATTATTGATACTAATGTTATTCACTGTGATATTCTGTGTGCTAGTTGTCTTTGTCTTTTTTTATGTTTCGTACATATGTTTATGTACATGCAAATAAAAGGAACTAATATTTTTAAAGTGCCTGAGGTGCCCAAGAAAGCTGTCCCAGAGGAGAAAATACCTGTTGCTGTTCCTATAATACCTGAACCACTACCAATTGAAGGTATATGCCATCATGGATATCATTGTTAAGAAAATCCTTTGTCATATTCTTGCAAACATAAGACTTAATGTTGATGTTGTCCTTTCTTTTTCCATTTAAACATTTGTAAATTGTTCACTTTCTATTTTTAGGCAATACCAATCTACGTTTCTTGTATCTACTATTATATTTTCATTTATGAAAACAAAATATCACTTCCAAAATTAAATAATATTTTCCACTGACATATGCTCCTACTCAGGTTATTCTTAAGAAAGAGCATCCTTTATTATTCTCTTTTTAAGACAATGATCAATTTCCACTAAATATGAGTCTCTTCAAACCTATTATTAGTCTTGCTGTTTGATCTTAAATGAACTGACAGCATTCCAGTTTTTATTCTTTCCAATTGCAATGAATCATCCACAAATTCAATGTTATTTAACTTTTATTGTACACACAAAAAATACACTATCCTTCACACAACCTTGAGTCATTCATACATATAAATAGAGAAGTAGTCTCAAAAGCTTGCATAAACTGCAAAGATAAGAGTATGAACAGATACTGAGTGAATACCTATCTTAAGCATATTTGTGTGTGTATATTAGAGTAGCTTTCTTTTTAGTGATATCTGTATAATTGTTCATGTGAAATGATCTTAGCATTGGAAACTTATACTAGTTGTCAATATTCTTTAAAGAATATGAAATCGTAAAGGAGATTGAGCCTGAAGAAGCAGAAGAAATTCCAGTTGCAGAAGTAGAAGAAGCTTTACCTGTTGAAGGTATATAAAGTAACTACAAGCTGCCAGACACCTTCCTTTCATTATTATGCATATTTTTCTTGTTCTGTCATTGTCCACACCTGTACGTTGTAGGTCTCAGTGTATTTCCTCTTCTGTCATTATGTGTTGGAAATGAATTCTGTTTTTTATATGTCAGCGTGGATGTCTGTCTGTGCTAGCAACAAAGCAATAGTTTAAGGCCCTTTCATACTCCCATTTAAATCAATGAGATTTTTTTCATTCACTTCTTTAGAAATAGAAAAAGAGCCATCCTTATGTCTGTACTCTTCATTTGTCTTTTGTGGTAGTAAATTTATACTAAATCTACCTAATATTATTTAAAGAGCCAGAACCTGAAAAGAAGATTCCTGAAAAGCGAAAACCACCAGCACCTACTCCACCAACAGAAGATATTAAATTGGCAAAAGAGCTACTTAAAGGTATAAGCATCTGAAGCCACAATTAACAGTGCAAATTCAAACATATAATCCTTTTAAATTGTATGATGAGTCTTGAAAAGCGTGCTTTAAAACATTCCACTTTTAGTCTTTTTTTTTTCCCTAATTTACTATCACTCTAATGGTGAGCCTTACTAATGGTCAATCCCCTATGAATTTTTAGCAGTGTTACGCCAAGTTAATTTATACAGGTTCTTTTCAATACTTACGGAAAAAATCAATTTATTTTTAAAATGTCTTAACAAAGTTAACACATTCTTATATCCCTAACATATTCTTCTATCTTTAATGCATTCTTACAAATGAAAAGAATCCTCAGCAATAATTTGCTGGTGCTACTCTACGAACATGGGTTTCAGATCAGCTGTTCTTCTTCCAGATCATCTGACTTCTTCTAAACAGTTACTTAGCAAGAATCTGAACTTTATATCTATTGTCTTTCTATTATGTCAATAATATTAATCAGTTGTTTGGGTTTTTTGGAGCAATTTTTTGCATCTTTGAATCTAAGGATGTGTGTAGTAAAATTCAAATTATTTTCTTTAAGCTCCTGAATCAAGAAAGAAAGTTGTGACTGCAAAACCTGTTGAGCCTCCGAAACTGGAACCTCCACCTGCTAAAGGTACCTAGCTGATAGAAGCATCTTGCCTCATTCAAGCTTCTTATGAGCCCAGAGTTGTATTGCTCTGCTTCTTTAATTTGCTCCCAAATATCAAATGCTGTTTTTGTTAGGTTATGCTGAACAGTGGGCTCTAATCTTGGATATATATGTTCATGTTCTTATATTTATGTCCACCTTAATTTTCCATAATGCAAATCATGAGATGCAAGACAGATGATCACAGAAGAGTAAGAATAAGAGTGCTTTTATGAGTTTTGTCACTTGTGTAGATTCTCACTTCAGTTCTTTGCTTAGGGAGAAATAGAAGATAAACAAATATACTGTTTAAATGCTTTTTTAATATTCCATAGATATAAAACATTATTCAAACATATTTAATTTATAAAACATTATTCAAACATATTTAATTTACTATTGTCTAAAATGTAACTTAATTTTCTGAGAAAAACTTTCCATAGCTGGAGATGAATAATAAATTGAGCAAGCTTTTGTAGTTTACACTATAGGCCACCACCTTATATGTACTCCCTTATATTTTTCATATGTACTCAAACTTAAGCAAGCTAAGCAACACAGTGAACATCTCTTCTTAATGCTGTTCAAAGTTCAGAAATTAAAATGGCTTGATCCTTATGAATATCGTAGGTTGGCAGTTCAGATAAATAGGTAGCATAAGCCTGTAATGGAAGAGGAAAAAGAGAGATAACTCTCTTTGAATACATAACTTTTATAGTTTTGTCAGACCATACTTCTCTTTTGTTGATTTGTATGAGAATTTCCTCTTATGCATAGACCTATAAATCAACTGTGCATAAATACATACAGAAAAAGGATTAAAACTATCAACTTCAATCTCTGCAGTTTTATGTTTGCTTTGAATGTTCAGCTGGACCAGCTTTGTGTGTCTGGAGTGGTTAATTGTTGGTTACCTCTTATTACTGCCATGAACCCATAATAAAATCTGCAATAATGTTCTTTTAAGTGCCTGGACTTGTAAAGAAACCTCGCAGAATAATTCCTGAAGTTACCCCTCCACCAAAAGAAGAAGTTGTTTTGAAAAGAGGTATTGGTTCTGTTTTAAAAGCCTATATATTATGACTGTTCAGTACATTTCACTAAGTAGCACTGCTTTATGTGTGTGGTGGAAAAAATTACATAAATGAAGTACTACCTGATGTCCATTTCCTGGGGAAGGAGTTTATAGCTGCATGATGAAGCAGGGTCATTCTGAAAATTCATCAGATCCAAAGGCTTTATGGTGAAATTGGAGCATGATGCTGAGAATCTGGTTCCCTGTAACACTCTTTCTTCCATTTTGCTGTTCTTTGGAAAGCTGATACTAGAGTTGGCAGTTTTCTGGAACCCTAAATATTTTCCAGTGACAGCGTAAACATTGTTAAAAATCACATATGTAGCATCTGTATTCTCTCTTATGGATTTCTTAGAAGTAGTTCACAGACCCCAGGGATCCAGTGGTACTAATGAACATCAATCATTCTTTCCTACAAAGTCTGGAGCTTTCTAAATCACTTCACGCTCAGTTACTGCTTTAAAAAAAGAAAGCACTAATTCCCATTCTCCTTGAAAACCATGGCGGGGGGGGGGAGGGGAGGGGAGGGGATCATTCATGTCCGTATACCTTGCAGCTGACCTTCAAATTTCAGACAACATAAAACATAGATACTCAGTTCTTCAGATGACAGTCTCATTAGCTATCTAAGATAGAAATCTGACAGGACAAAAATAAGTGAAATGAAAACAAGACATGATATAAACTTGAACTCTCCAAACATTACATTGGAAGATTCAGTCCTGTTCCTTCACTGAAGTCAATAGGAGTTTAATCAAGAATTGTGCATTTTATCCCTGAAAATTATCAGTAACAGTAATATTAATGCATAATTATCTATGGTAATTCATCATTTAAATATAACATATATTCTTTTTATCCCACAAGAAGAAATGGGAATGATATAAGTTGTTCAAATGTTATATACAGCCATTTTTCTGCAGAATAAAACTTCATAGAATGAATCCAGTATTCATTCAGTGTAAATGTACAGATAAGATACATTAAGAAAAGTATCTAAAATGTACTGAAAAGCAAATGTAAGAGAACTGGAGCAATGTTATTTAACTTGTTACAACATTTTTAATATCATATTGGGTATTTGCAGATAAGATTAAAAGTAACTTGATATGAAATGTCCTTATTAAACAATATTCTACTTGATGCATAGTTACATGTAAATTGATGATCTTTTAAGAAAAAAATCTCATTATTATAGTAATTACTTCTACTATTCCTTAGAAGTATGTACCCATCATATCTTTTTCATGAAAGTACTACAATAAGAAATTTTCTTTTAGTGTAGATAGTTAAAAATATCTTTCCCCTCATAGGAACTTCTCTTAATTAAAGTTTCTTTTTGCTCTGGGTGACTTTGAAATTAAAAATACTTTCACAATAATATCTTAAGTAGTTATACAAAATCTTCCATTCATACTAAACAATATATTTTAGATGCCTATTTCTTCTTTATTGTGTTTAGTTGGGTAATATTTTGTCTTGTTCACTGTCTTACTCTTTTGTTTATTAGTGCTCTAAAGGCTGAAATTCCTTTTCTTTTAAAGTTCTTAAAAAGACACCAGAAGAAGAAGAACCTAAACCTGAGAAAGAACCTAAACCAGAAGTTAAACCAGTACCTACACCAATAGAAAAAATTAAGAAACCTGAAGGTACTAGATTACATTTGTATCTATCTGATAAAGAATAACTCAAAAAAAAAAACCCCCAAAACCCACTTTCAARCAGTATTCTGTGAAATTAAGGAATGGAAGCCGGATTTAGCTTTCATTAGTCTAATTGTATGAATTAAAGCTGTGCTGAAAGCAAAGCCAAATTTGACACCCACATTTGGATCTGAATTCTGCATTTTGTGATTCTGTTTCTCCATCTTCACTGTGCATAGAGGAGAACTTTACAAACATTTTGTAATACATATAGAAATATATCTACACTGAAATAATTAGTTAATCCAAATATTTGTTTAGTTAAAATCTTGCAAATATTTGTCCTTTTGTCCATTTAATGTTTCTAATTTATTCAAATCTCGCTCTTAAAAATACATATTCCTAAATCTTGCAAACATCTGAAACTATGTGTACAGAAAATGAAAACTTTTAAATATGTTGGGATAATGGTTATTTGGGGATTCAAGGTATTTAAATATATCTTACAAAATGAAAATAATATTTTAAAGTCCCAGAAGTTCCTAAGAAGAAAACTGAGATACCTGTCATAAAAAAGGAGGAGAAACATGTGCCTGAACCACCAAAAGGTACAAATGCATGGCGACTCTTTTCCTTACTGCTGCAACTAAACAATATCCATCACTGAATGTCAAGTTGTACTAAAATAACGCATTACTATCATTGAGTCTATCCATGACTATTCTGTCATGATTAACCACTTTACGTTCTTCTGGGCTTCTTTTTCATCTTTATTTCTTCAGTGCTTGAAAAATACATCTTTTTCTATTGTGTCTTGCTTTAAGAGAGTCTACCTCAAGTTAATTTATTGCTTTTTGGCTAAATAAAGTATAAAACAATAAAGTCTGTCTTCCATTAACTCTCTGGGTATTGCTGCTGCTAACTTTAATGTTCAATGAGACTATAAAACATGTAGATTAACCTATTTGTTATTGCTGTGTTTGAAATGCCAGAACCAAAGCCAGCAGCTATCCCAGTTCCTGAGCCTGAACCTAAACCTGCAGTTGGTAAGACTTCTTTAGTCATGAATAGCGGTGCACTCTTTGTTGTGCATCTTGTATTCTCCATTCAGAGATTTCTGTTAAAAGTACATTACACAATGTACTCAATTTTAGTGCTATGAGGAGTGGAAGTTTCACACACTTTACAGAACATTTTAGAGAATATTGTACTTAAAACAAAAGAATTTAGTATAGCAAATACATGAGTACTGTTATTCTTTTCTACAGCTCTAAAATCTCCAAAACCTGCAGCAGAACCAGCACCCACTGTTACCGCTCCAGTGACAGTCCCTGTTGTTGGAAAGAAAGCAGGTATTATCTTAATTCTATTCTATTCACAGAGCTTTACTCTCTGAGATACCTAATTACATTCAAGATAAAAGGAGAATTAAGGGCTGTACGTTCATATAAATCGTTAATTCCAAGAAGTGTTAAGGTCCTCTTCATTGTGCTAGATACTTTCACCTAAACTGAAAGAACTCATTTCTCTGTGATATACCATTCAGTTGAATCTGTGTTCTTGTTTCTTGATGGTTTAATGTGTGCCTTCATTTATTGTCCTACTATGAAATATCTGTATTCTGTTGATTCCTTGGTGTTCCTCATGTCCTGATGTATGTCTTGTGAACTACATGTTGGATTTTCTGTATAACGAATGGAAGGTTACACACATTTCTTTAAAAAATGCTGTTTTGTGTGGTTTTCTGCTTTGTAATTTGTTTTTGAAGTGCTGATGAAAAGTGGCAATAATATTGAAGAACTAGAATATTATTACTTTTATTTGATATACTTATGACCCTGGTCAGACCTGTTGTGAAAAATGAACCCTGAGGAGTCCCTTCCCCCTAAAGCACTCAGAGTTTCAGATTCAACAGTAGAGTTGATGTACATGCTGCTCACCTGTTGTTCAGAGGGCCTTATCTTAAAGTGCAGTTCACATCCTGGACATTTAAGCAGCCCACTCATGAATGCCTCTTGGCATTTTGTAATGTAGCCAGACCTGCAGTGACACCACTAATTCATTTTATAGAGGTGGCCATGTAGGCATTAGAGAGCCGTCATTTTCTGCTACTTTTAACCTGGATTGCATTTGAATTGGCAAATTAGTGGTACATTGCTCTGTAGCCTAACAGCAGTTTACTTAGGTCCTTTGTGCTATTTGTGTGTGCAATTCTTATCTTTCTCTTGTTTTGTGATTGTACTGAAAATTGTGTTGTATGAAGGAACAAGTGTTCTATGTTCATTTTATTTCAGGTATAGCTGGGAATATTGTCTTAAAATGTATTGTTCCTGATGCTTATTCTTATGGATTTTAACTCTCTAAATTACATGTGAAACCTTTGTAGCTGCAGAAAAGCCTGATGCACCATCTATACTAAAGCGTAAAGGTAAAATGCCCCCAGTGGAAGAAGACGAGATTGAAACAATTGTGTTAAAGAGGATTTCAGTTGAGAAACGCTTGCATGTTAAAGAGAGTGCAAGTCCTAAGGAGACAGTTTTGGACATCCAGGCAGGAGAGCCACTTGAGCTAAAATTCTCACCAAAAACAGTTTATGGAACACTGAAGCCAGAGGGAGAAGATCAGGAGAAAGAGGATCTTAAATATTTTGTGATCGYTCCTGAAGGAGAGAAGCTAGAAATGACACATATAGATTCAAGAAAGACTCCTACCGTTACATATGAGAAAAGAGAAGCTGCAATAGATCACATCACTTATGCAAAGGATAAAACACCAGCATCTGATGAGGAATTGAAATTGATTTATATAGCATCTGAACATATGGAAAGAGATTCCAGAGAAGAAAAGGGGGGTAAAACTAAGTTAGTCATTCATAAGGAAGATATTGTTGAGAGATTGCTGGACAAGTCTAGTGTTCCTCACAAAGAAAACATTCCTGTGCATGAAAAAGAAGAGGCAGTTGAGTCAATTTCTGTACCTAAATATATCTCCAGAGAGCCTGATGAATGCAGAGATCAGAAAAGAGTTCTAAGTAAAGAGAGAAAATCAAAAATCAGATTGCAACCTGAAGAATTTCCCCTTAATGGTAAAGCTTCATTTGTAAAGGATATCACAGAAGAAGGAGTAGCTGAAACACCTCTGCTTAAAAATGAAGAAGAAAGAGGAGTTTTTACTGTAGAGAAATCTGAAGAAGTTCCTCTTGGAGAATCCGTGAAGGAGTATGACATAGAAAAGAAAACTCACCAGACAGAGAAATCTTGTACCACAGTAGCTGATATTCCTATAGATAAGATTCTTAGTAAAGAAGTAAAGAAAACGGAAATTATTCAAAACAATGAGAAAGATGAGAATCTGGACCTTACTTCAGAAAAACTGGATTCCTTAGAATTGCCTGAGGAGACCRAACCAATATTGAAAAATGATGTTGACTTGGAACACACCACTGACGGTGAGGAGCTTCCCAGAGAAAAAGCTTGCCAAATCTTTAAGCAGTCCATTAAGCCGCAAGTAGTGGAAATGAAATCAGGAGAAAAATATGCTGCAGAAGAAGGAGAACCCACTGAAGCTTATTATGAGGAGCATTCAGGACCATTGCTAATTGAGAAAGCACTCTTCGATGATGAAAAAACAGGAAAAAGGATTACATCAGAGAAGAAAGACAAAACTACTTTCAGCACCCACTTAAAAAAAGACAAAATCAGACAATCAACCCCCCCTGAAAAGCTATCTGTGGAAAAGGAATTTGATACTGTGATTACAAGAGAAGGAACAGAAAGTGAAGTTTCCATAGGAGAATATGAAAAGGGAGTCAGCAATGAAATAGCTGATAGATTTGAGTCAGTAAAGAAAGTTCCTATTCAGCCATCAAGGAATCATGATAAAAAGCAACCTCAAAAAGTTCGATTGGCTCTCCAAACCACTCAGGATGAAAGGGAAGAACCTCCAACTCTCAAAAAAATGAGCAAAGTTAAAACTGAAGAAAATAAATCTCCTTTGACTGCGGAAGAAGTGAAGCTTTCTGGAAGAGAACTTCCAGTGACAGAAGGCACATCAGATGAAAAATCAGCAGTTAAATATAGCATTGGAAAAAGTAGATCTATTACCAACAGAAAAGAGAAGGAAAAGCTTTCAGACAAAACACCCTCTAGCAAGGGAATCCCTGCAAATGGAGAAGTTCCTTGCTCCTCAAGCATAGGTAAGACAATCACTCCCAAGAAAGTAAAAGACCCTTTTATAGGAGAGAAAGAATACCAGAAATCAGAATCTGCTCAGGTGATTGAGCAGGCCAGCAGCCTCTCAAGTGAGGACTGGGATTTGGATGAACTTGGAGAGTCACAAGAAGCTGTGGATGCTCCTGCAAAGTTTCATGCAAAGCGAGGTGAGGAAGACCACTGCCAAATTCTTCCACAAAGTGCTCATACCATTTGCTTCAGGAGAAAATACCATTTGTCATTTTCATGTGTGTCTTTGTTCTTCAATGCCACGCACATTTTCATCTATTCTATCAGCTGTCTGAAACGGTATTCAGCCACCCTTGTCACATGTTTGTCTTACCTGTATGTACATACTACATCCCTGTAATTTACATTCATTGTCTTAGTCTTATGTTTTTATAAGACTGCCTAAATCGTGTTATGTGCCATTACCTTCTCAGAAAAATTCACACATTCTTTCTAGTATTTGTTTTTCCATCCACTGCAATAAAATGTCCTGCATCTCATTCATATCGCTCTCCCATTTAAAGTGTCTTTATGCCACCTTTCACAAAATGGTGATGAGAAGCAGCATTGCGTGGGAAATATTTTTAAAAGTGTGAGATGATCCATCACAATCTGTGCAACTAATGGAACATCCCTCACTTGTGAGAGTATCATATTGTCCTGAAACATATATTTAATTTATACAACTTATATTTTTGTTGGCTTCATTAGTACAACTGTGTTGTTTTTCTAAAATAACATATAATTTATAATAGGTACTTAAGCTATTCTGGTTGATAAGTGGGGAGATCAGACAGACATTTTTTGTGGTTATCCCAGATAGTTAGATCAATGCTATGTGAAGACAATGAAATTGGGGTGGTTTCTAATTGTTTGCATTTGAGCAGGTGGCAGAGGAGCATGAGATTCTTTCTCAGTGTTCCTTGGCATCACTTAGCATTATGCTTTTAGATGTCAGTATTACTATGGATGAGTTCTGAAACACTGAGGGGGATTTCTTCTATTACTTACCTATAAAAAATCTCTGCTTTACAAGGGTGTTTTTGGTTTGCTCAGATTCATCGGTTACCATTTACCATGTATTTATTTGCAGGTTTTTTGCTTTAGTTCATTGGTCAAGAGCCTAGCTGAGAGTTAAGTGACAGGGAATTGCAGAATTTTACAAAATAATGGGCAGGACAAGAAATTGAGGGACTAGGAACTCCTAAGCTGTCTTTCAGGCTCCACTGCAGAATATGTGACTTTCCCATCCTTCAAGATATTCAACATACCATTCAAACATAGAAAATATAAGTTGTATAAACATATATATGTTTATATCTTCCTCCTCTCTGTATGTGTATCTATCCAAAGGAAGAGAAAAACTTATTTGTAAAAGAAATTTTTGTCTTAATTTTAATATGTGTGGTTTTTTAACTGCATCCTAATATTATTGTTGTTCTACTTCAGAGGCCAAGCCACCAAAAGAAGAAACTCCAAAAGGTATCAGTCCAGTCAAAGGTAAGAAGAGTTATAATTAAATACCTGTGATTGCTATGGTTTTCTATTCCTGAAGTCTAATTATAAATAATGCTTTAAGCAAAAATGACTGGCAGCATTGTTCTAAATTAGGCTCTACCCAGTAAAGAATTTTATAACATTCTGGATGATCTTAAGCAATACTTGTTAAGGGGCACACTTTTAATGAGACTATATTCAAAATTTCAGCTGATTCAGCCACTGATAGGGAATGAGAGTTAACCCTGCTTATGTTTGCATTCTTGTCTCAGTAGCTGGACGTCCTGAGAGTATCAGATAGGGCTGAACTCAGGTGGCATACAAATGTAGTTAGAGGTTGTGCAGTCTCCCAGCACAGGTGCATCAGGTGAGCAGAGCCATACATTCCATTTCAGGATACAAATTGTTGGTGAGGGCAAAGAAGGGGCAGAGTGGGAGGGATACCCCACCCTACCCCCTGGCAAATCTATATGAATCAGATTAATATCAAGTTTAAACACAATTTTGCTCAAAACATCTGTCCTTTCAAATTAAAGACATGAATGAATGATTGTTCTCCCACGTTTTTGTCCCCATAGAGATTTTTGATTTTGCAATCAAGAGTAAATCTGTGAAAGAAAACATAGTAAGTCATACAGTGCCAGTCTTTTCAGCTGAGCTAGCATTATTAGTTGTAGCAAGAAAATTTAACCTTGCTATCTCAGCCAACTCCACTAAAGTTCCATTAAAAGCATGGGCCTCGGCAACACTGTGAAATGCATCAGTGAAGCAGGTGGCCTTTCCAGTTCAGCTCTGCAGAATACCTACAAGCAAAAGCAATATATCAGGATTTGTATATTCATTTCTGAATCTGAATTACAGCCAAGAAGACACCTTCACCAGCAGATGCAGAAAGAAGGAAACTCAGGCCAGGCAGTGGTGGTGAAAAGCCTCCTGAAGAGCCTCCGTTCACTTACCAACTTAAAGCTGTGCCACTGAAGTTTGTCAAGGAGATGAAGGACATAGTGCTGACAGAAGCAGAATCTGTTGGGTCTTCTGCAATATTTGAAGTCCTTATTTCACCATCCACTGCAATTACCAGCTGGATGAAAGATGGAAGTAACATCCGAGAGAGCCCAAAGCACAGGTTTATTGCTGATGGCAAAGACAGAAAGCTGCATATTATTGATGTCCAATTGTCAGATGCTGGTGAATATACATGTGTATTACGACTAGGGAACAAGGAGAAGACCTCTACAGCCAAGCTCATTGTTGAAGGTAATCCCTGTTTCAGCTTTATCAATAATTTAAAGGCTAGCTATTTCCAAAGCTATCAGTACTGGTACTTTGTGAATTTACAGTGGTTGGTAGGTGCGTCCATTAGTTTCCATCAATCACTAGGCATTTTGATTTAATATGTAAGACATTTTTGCATCACACTTCCTGTATATAAATGAGACAAATCAAAATATTGCTTGTTCCCCACAGAACTCCCAGTGCGTTTTGTGAAAACACTTGAAGAAGAAGTTACTGTGGTTAAAGGTCAGCCACTGTACTTGACCTGTGAGCTTAACAAAGAAAGAAGTGTGGTCTGGAGGAAGGATGGGAAGATCATCAAAGACAAGCCTGGGAAATTTGCTCTGGGCATTATTGGTTTGTCACATTCCCTCACCATCACTGATTCAGACGATGCTGATGCTGGCACCTACACTGTGACTGTGGAAGACTCTGAGCTGTCATGTTCATCTTGTGTTAAGGTAGTAGGTAAGCAATCAAAATCATGTTCTCCTTTCTCCATGGAGTATTTGGGCTATTTTAAAATTAGGAAAGCTTTTTCCTGTAATATTACAATATAAACTGGCAGATAAGATTTTTATAGGTTTTGTCTATTTTTTTATATTTATGAACCATCTATTTGTAGTAAAAGTCTGTTATTCTTTATTTTTGTGTAACTTTTGGTCATGCAGAAGTGATAAGAGACTGGTTAGTAAAACCTATAAGAGACCAGCACGTGAAACCAAAGGGAACAGCTACTTTTACCTGTGACATTGTCAAGGATACACCAAACATTAAATGGTTTAAAGGAGATGAGGAAATTCCTGCTGAACCAACTGACAAGACAGAAATCTTGAAAGAAGGAAATAAAATTTTCCTGAAAATTAAGAATGCTGGCCCTGCTGATATTGGGGAATATTCTGTGGAAGTTGAAGGTCGTAGATACCCAGCTAAGCTGACCCTTGGTGGTAAGGAAGCTTTTATTTGTATTACATTTAATCATCTCATATGCCAATGTTCTAAAACTTCTTAACAAAAAAACAAACTGTAACTTGAATTGATATTAGAGCTATATAAAAACTTGACCTAATTCCACAATATGTGTTAATTTGTGCATTCTAGAACGTGAAGTTGCACTGCTTAAACCATTAGAAGATGTTACAGTTTATGAGAAAGAAACAGCAAACTTTGATACAGAAATATCTGAGGATGATATTCCTGGAGAATGGAAACTAAAAGGAGAAATCCTGAGACCCTCACCTGTAAGCAGCTTTGAATTTAACAGTACAGTTTATTTAAAATTAGAACATTGTGAACAGGTTCCATTGAGTCTTTGTGGTAATTGAACTGAAAGATCTTTGCAAGTCTGTAGTGGTTACTCAGTCCAGAACTTGGAAAGATTAAGCATTATGGTGATTAAAAAATGGGGATTTCTTAGTAAGAGTTATATGACATAAAAGCTAACTTTTGAACTGCTTCATTATCCCAAAGGCTTACAGCTTATTATTCAGAACACAATTAAAAATATCCTATATACATTGCTAGAAATGATACTGACATTAAAAAGAAGTATGGAAGGCTGAAGAAATATACCATTCAGATTTGGTTTTGAGTAAAAGTGTTAATTTTTATTGAGAAATAATTCTAGTCTTCCTGTCTGACTCTCCACTGTGTATAAAATAATGTCTGTAGAATTCCTTTATCAAAAAAGTCTAGTAGTAGGGAATGTACATTCTACTTACCAAAGTCTGCCATCTCCCCAGACATGTGAAATCAAAGCTGAAGGAGGAAAACGCTTCCTAACCTTACATAAAGTCAAGTTAGACCAAGCTGGTGAAGTCCTTTACCAGGCACTTAATGCAGTTACTACAGCTATCCTGACAGTGAAAGGTACGATGCACTACTAAGCGGAGTACAGTACGCTCTTAGCCAGAGTTCACACTGTACACTTTATAAATGATGTATTCTGGTTTGTTTCTAGAAATTGAACTTGACTTTGCTGTGCCTCTGAAAGACGTCACTGTGCCTGAGAGGCGCCAAGCAAGGTTTGAATGTGTCCTTACCAGAGAGGCCAATGTTATATGGTCTAAGGGCACTGATATACTCAAGATCGGAGAAAAATTTGACATCATTGCAGATGGAAAGAAACACATCCTTATAATCAATGATTCTCAGTTTGATGATGAAGGAGAATACACTGCTGAAGCTGGTGGCAAGAAGAGCACAGCAAGACTGTTTGTGGAAGGCAAGTATCTTATAAACAGAAAAGAATAAAGAATTCATCTTCTAGAATCACATTAGCCTCTTTCTGATGGTAATTACATATCAATTCTTTTTACATTGTAGGTGTGAGACTGAAATTCATCTCACTGCTAGAGGATCAAACAGTGAAAGAAGGGGAAACAGCTCACTTTCAGTTTGAGCTTTCTCATGAAGATATGCTAGTGAAATGGTACAAAAATGATAAGAGACTCCACACAAGCAGAACAGTTCTTATTACTTCAGAAGGCAAAGTTCATAAACTAGAAATGAGAGAAGTGACACTTGATGATATCTCTGAGATAAAGGCTGTAGTCAAGGACTTGAACACGCAAGCAAACCTCAAAGTCTTAGGTAATTATATATATATAAAATATAAAATACGCTATATAATTTGTATAAACAATTTTTAAAAGTAGAAAGTGACAAAATATTGATGTTTTAGTAAATTTATATTACTAATTTACTGTTTTGTATCTACTATGCCTTTTGTAGAAGCTGATCCATATTTCACTGTGAAATTACAAGACTACAGTGCTGTGGAGAAAGATGATATTATTCTGGAGTGTGAACTTAGCAAAGACGTGCCAGTAAAATGGTACAAAGACGGTGAAGAACTAGTAGCTTCCAACAGAATTTCCATAAAAACGGATGGCTTGCGCCGTATCTTAAAGGTCAAGAGGGTTGCAGATACTGATAAGGGTGTTTATCAATGTGACTGTGGAACTGACAAGACCAATGCTAACGTCAGCGTTGAGCGTAAGTGGTCCTACCTTGGCTAAGGGAAAGAACTGAAATCTTTATAAAACATTGTCAGACAAACAGAGTCTACAGGACAGCACCAAAAATTGTACTTTTAAAGAACATGCCCTTATAGTGAAGAGCTGAAATACCTGGATTTACAATTGTTACAAATATTTAGAAGGAGGGACAATGTATCTTTAGATATTTAAATGGCTGTTGTAAAAATGGTGATGATCAATTATTCTCTACATCCATTTACAGTCAGAAGAAAAAAGTGTTCTGTTTAATTCACCGTAACAGGTATCTAGGTTAATTATGAGGAAAATTATTCTAACTAAAAATAACTAAACTTTCAGGCATATTATAGAAGGAGATTATAGACTGCCCAGCCTTGGAGCTTTTTAAAAAGAGGTTAGATAAACATCTACCAGTGATAGTACTCGAATTCTAAAAAGAGGGGTTAGGGAGACAAAGTTTTGATACTTGCCAGTGCTACATTTCTAGGATATAGAATGAATCAATAAAGCTGATGTGAAATTTTTCTTGCTTTTAGCTCGCTTAATTAAAGTGGAGCGCCCATTATATGGAGTGGAAGTATTTGTTGGCGAAACAGCACGTTTTGAAATTGAAATTTCTGAGCCCGATGTCCATCCCATATGGAAGCTAAAGGGAGAAACCTTAACACCTTCACCTGTAAGACTTCTTCACTATTTTAAATCATAATTTGCACTAGAAAAGCATTTTTGATAATAATGTTTGCTGAATAGTTTCTTATAGTAGTCATATTTGGGGGTTTTTTTTCTTTATCACCAGGAGTGTGAAATCATTGAAGATGGGAAGAAACATGTTCTTGTCCTTCATAACTGCAAACTGGATATGACAGGAGAAGTGTCTTTCCAAGCTGCAAATGCTAAAAGTGCAGCTAATCTGAAAGTGAAAGGTACTATTTGCACTTTGCCAACATTTCCGTGTGTATTACAGAGCATTTGAACAAATCTATTAGCTAAAAGGCCTCCATAAACCCATCACTGAACTCAAGAATGCTCTCCTTTGATTTCAGAATTGCCTCTCATCTTTATCACTCCACTAAGTGATGTGAAGGTCTTTGAAAAAGATGAAGCCAAGTTTGAATGTGAGGTGTCCAGAGAACCAAAGACTTTCCGCTGGTTGAAAGGAACGCAAGAGATCATTCCTGATGAAAGATTTGAAATTATTTCAGATGGAACAAAGCATGCTCTGATTATTAAATCTGTTGCATTTGAGGATGAAGCTAAATATATGTTTGAAGCTGAAGATAAGAGAACAAGTGCCAAGCTAATTATCGAAGGTTTGTCTGACTTTGCCTTTCTATGGAAGATTTGCACCATAGTTGTCTTTGAATAGTTTTTGTTAGTAACATTATTATTAATGAAATGTTTTGCTGATATAGGTATTCGCCTGAAATTCATTACTCCTCTCAAGGATGTAACAAAAAAGGAACGTGAGACTGCAGTGTTTACTGTGGAACTCTCTCATGAAAATATCCCCGTTATCTGGTTCAAGAATGACCAGCGATTACACACGAGCAAGGTGGTTTCAATGACAGATGATGGCAAATTCCATACACTCACAATTAAAGATCTCACTATTGATGATACTTCTCAGATTAGAGTGGAAGCTATGGGCAAATCCTCAGAAGCTAAACTCACGGTTCTCGGTAAGTATACCCAAATGAATTCACATGATGTATATTATCAGAAGAGTCTTACTTACAAGAAAGTAACAGGTCAGAAAGTCTTTTTGGGGAGTGGGGGCGGAATGGGGAGGGGAAAGGGTTGGCCTCTATTTATCCTTTACAAGGATAATAAAAATCATTTTAAAATTTCACAGAAGTGTTGCAAAATTAACTAATAGATGCTTATATAGTGCTCTGTAGCTTGTAGATCACCAGACCAATATTTTCAGTACCATTAGTAATACACTAAATTGCTTCTTCTGCTGCTATTTTTATAGTTATGCTTACAGATATTTGTTGTTTTCCCTTTTTGCAACAGAACTGCGTAATATTTATAAAGACTACACTTAGTGTCTCTTGCAAAGTATAAACAAGAAATATATTTTATGGTAAGAACTAATTGTACTTTTCAAAAGACTAAAACTTCAGCTGTTTATCTTAACTGGTACTTGCAGAGGGAGACCCTTACTTTACTGGGAAGCTTCAGGATTACACTGCTGTAGAGAAAGATGAGGTGATTTTACAGTGTGAAATCAGCAAAGCAGATGCCCCAGTGAAGTGGATGAAGGATGGCAAACCAATTACTCCGTCAAAGAATGTTGTTATTAAGGCTGATGGTAAAAAGAGAATCCTTATCCTCAAGAAAGCTTTGAAGAAAGACATTGGACAATACACTTGTGATTGTGGTACTGATCAAACCTCTGCTAAACTCAATATTGAAGGTACAGTTATTTTGCTGAGTTGTTCTGCTGTAGAGGTCTTTTGGGGTCTTGTAGAGATTGAGGAAACCAATCACTTTTTTTATGCTTTCCCCAGACCGGGATATTGAGATTGTACGTCCACTGTACAGTGTGGAGGTAATTGAGACAGAGACTGCCCACTTTGATATCGAAATCTCTGAGGAAGGTGTCCATGGCAATTGGAAGCTGAAAGGAGAACCCCTGAATGAATCACCTGTAAGCAAGTATTTATCGATGTGTCTCACATGTGGTTCAACAATTTGCAGGGCAGAGGGGGGGAGAAGGAGAAGACATAAACCCATGCAGAAGCTAAGTGAATTCTCTTTCTGTTTCCATTAGAAGTCACTATAATAAAAATATTTTTATTTTCAGTAACAAATATAAAAATATAATATAAGCAAAATAGAAAATATCATATAATATAGCCAAATAATAAATTGTTTTGCTTAAATAAATATATTCTGTATTGCCAAACCCCAAAGATCATGTATCCATAGTGCAAAGACCTCATGGAATCTTCTTAAATATAGTGACATTTAAAAATACAGAATTTGGATTCCCTGCCTTGTGTTTTGAGTAATGTTTGGTTAAAATAAATGTGGATCACATTGTCAAGCTCTTTTTCATTGCTATGAGAACTAAAATTTGTTTAAAATGGTGTAAGGCTTAACTGAGTTCTCATACTTCCATGCCGGCAGGATCTGGAAATTTAAGAAACAGTAAAATAATTTGGTGATACTTTGATGTAACAGTACAGATGTGAATAATAAGCAAAGATAAACAAAGATTCCATGAAAATCAATATCTGGATAAGAAAGAAAGACCCTTTTCAGGGAAAGCACTCAGCATAAGCTCAGTAATTTTCAGTTCTCTTAGGCCTTCTGACTGGTCTACTAAAGGATATATTGGCTAGTCAATTAGTACATGCATACCACCAACATGAATGTGAAGTTTGTAAGAGGAAGTAGACCATATGAGAAAGGAGAGGACATTGAAAGAAAAAGGGGCAGCCAATGAAGAAAGTTTGTAGGGTATATTGTAGAGGGCATTGGGCCTGGAGTACTGGGAATGGAAAAGAAAGAGATAGAAGATGCATGGTATGAGGAGAAGTAGGGGGCTCTTGTGGTGAGGAGCATAAAGAGGACATTGAAAAAATTGTTCCACTTCTCTTTTTGCAGGAATGTGAAATCAAGGAAGAAGGCAAAAAACACTTCCTTACACTGTATAATGTACGCTTAGACCAAGCTGGTGGAGTAGATTTCCAAGCAGCCAATGCCAAATCCAGTGCTCACCTTCGAGTGAAACGTAAGCGTCTTTGGAACTAGAGTTACTTAATTAAATGAAACTAAGGTACTCATTACCTACATATCACCTCTTTGGAGAGGGTGGACTATACTGTTCTATGCTGTATTCAGCCCAAAGCAATTCTTTCCAGGAACAGCAACTCAAGGATTAATTACTCAAACCATCTTCATCCCTTTTAGTTAGGGAATGTCCTAAATTTTTTAACCTTGCATACCGTTTATCCTAGCAGATATAGGAGACAGAGAAAGAGAGGATATAGGAGAAAGAGAAATAAAGAAATGGCCTTCAAGGCTGCTTCATGCTACAGCATCCTGTTTTGTTGTGAAATCAAAGTATTACAAGCAAAGGCTTTACCGCATTAAAATATCATGTTAACCTGAGAGGCTGGGATCACAGTGATATTTGGGGATAGGGTTAGGAGTTTGATGGACAGGGACAGACCACATGGTTGGAGACCACTTGTTTCCTGCTCCAATCCTAGCCCTCGCTATTTTGGAAAACACATACCTTATCTAGCAAGAGGCATGCAGGGCTTGGCAGGGAGACAGATGCACAGCAACTTTCCTGCTGACCTTGTTCAATTTAAAGAAACATGCTCTGCATTAGGGAATTTTCAGTGACCAGCCCTCCCCCTAAAAACCCAGAGTGGCCCCTTCTATTTAGGGAATTTAAAGAGTAGCATTCAATGCCTGTCTCTCTTGAGCGAAGCCACCATGGAGATTAGTGAGCAAAGGCAGCAGCTCCATCTTATGTAGAAGTAACTAATCTGAAAATGATGCCTTCTCCTTACCAAGCTCGAGTAATTGGCTTGCTGAGACCCCTCAAGGATGTAACAGTGACAGCTGGTGAATCAGCAACCTTTGACTGTGAACTCTCTTACGAGGGAATCCCAGTTGAGTGGTTCTTGCAAGGAAAGAAACTGGAGCCCAGTGATAAGGTAAAGAGACTACCTTTATTTTCCCTCATGCTTCCTCCTCCTTCCCCTCTTTCAGCACTTTTCCCTTTCTTTATTTCTCACCCTCTGCTGGTAGAAGTATTAAGACACAGAGATACAATAGTGCTGCTTTGCTGAATGGTAAATCCTCACTAAATCAGATAGGGCATTTTTTTCCATACAGGAGGGAAGATCTGTAATGCTACAAATACTTATCATACAAAGAGAAATTGAGGTCCCAAAATATTGATCATAACAACAGTGTTTTTGTGCCTGATTCTCTGGAAAACTCAGCCACAGGGATACTGAATAATGCTTGCTCAGGTTAATTGCAGTTATAGTGAGAGGATTTTGATAGGTGGTGTCAGGAAATGCTTTCTTCTCCTGARTGCTGAGTTGCAGTCCAGTTCTGCATATAAGGGGATTAAGAGGACTGAAATTCCATTTCAGGCATTTGTTCTGGCTCTCCAGATAACTTACTGAACAAATTTGCTCATCAAGCACTTCTCACTAGCTATTTTTAACCCTTCATCAAGTGTTGGCTCTTAGTTCTGAGATCTGAGCAGCCTGGAATGCAGTCAGTTTAATATTTAAAGTTAATGGTATGGGAGATACTGTAAGAAACATGAAATAAAAGTGGCTGTAATGGGTTTTAAGATTTCCTTTTTTAGTTACTAACCCTAAGGAAAATAATGCAAAAAAAAATGTAAATTGGAAATCTCAGACAAATTACACTTTGAAGGCATTACATGAGCTACCAGAGTTTCAGAACTTGTAATACTGCTGCTCTGGTACTGACTTTTTACTTTTAAATGTCATTTTAAAGATACTATTTTCTGTTTTCAGTAGATCTTTCCAAGCTTTACTGAATTTTCCTTAATTAAAACAATTTCATACAAAAAATAGAATATAGGAATAGAAGAGAAAAAATGATCATCAGAGAGGTAGCAACCCCATTACTATATTTAAGGACAGATAGACAGAATTCAGATTCAGCAGATGAGACATTTAATACATCAATGCAAAAATCACTTCTGAGTCCAGGAATAAATTGTAGAAAGCTATTAATCAGTGGAGTGAATTGACAGTTATTACTACATTTCTCTCCATTTAAAATAGCCTCTCCGACCACTTTTACCACTGCCTTCAAGAATCAATCTAATTGTACAAGTATTTGAGTTCAGCTATTTTTAATTTAAACCATCATTTTAACTCTGTGGCTGGCATTCAGCTGTACACATTTAACCTTTAGTGACTTTTTTGTGTATCCTTGCTGTTTATCTTAGTCAAGTATATACTTGGCTTCATCTCAACCTCTTTCAGCTGAGTAATCACCAGAGTTAGTTTTCAGGGACACAATGACCATCTGTGAGGAAGGACAACCACTCAGTTACCACCCTCCCTCTGAGGCTAGAGGGACTGCCTTCTCACAAGTAACAGTCTTTTCTGTTTCCTCCTTAGCATAAACTATTTTCCTTCATTTTTCTAAGCCAGAATCTACTACTTGATCATGTACTTCTCTGAAAAAAAATTAGATTTCTTCAGGAGTTATCTTGGACTTTACTGCATGAATAGTGGCAGCCCTCTTCATGGCAGGGTGTGTTCTTGAATCCCCTACTCCTAGGGAACAGGGATATTTGTGCAAGTGTAGCCCAAATAAAACTTATGATTGCAAAGTAGGTTCAGCCTTAGATCAACACAGAAATCTTTTCTCAGGCAGAATGTTCTACCAAAATTTAATGATAGAAAGTCAAAATAGCATGTGAAAAAGGGTATTTGAGGAGGGAGCCAAATCCCTTTCCTAGAAGTTTTTACTTTAGATGTAGCCAGGAGAAATACCAGTTTTTCCCACAAAGCTGTACACTTACTTATTTTGGTGTTTGTTAGTACCTGTTCAAAATAAACATAGTCTCAACTCAACTTCATTATGAGCCTTGTAGTAGATTCAGGTTTTCTAATACAAGGACACAAATATATTAAAACATGTGGGATGCTTAAAATTCCAGTTCCTTGTAAGTGAAAGGGCAAAACAGAAATGGTTCTCAAAATCTTCAAAGCATTTGTATCTTGAGCTATATCTGGTATATGCAAAGCAAATTATCCCAATTTCATACAAAAATAAACAACAAAACTCCACAGATAACAATAAATAACAAATGTTATTTCATTAAATATTCCTTAAATATTTGTTGTATATACTGAGATATTTTCTTATGTACTTTATAAGGTTGTCACACGTGCTGAAGGGAGAGTTCACACACTTACTCTTAGAGATGTCAAGTTAACAGATGCAGGAGAGGTCTCATTGACTGCAAAAGATTTCAGAACTCAAGCAAATCTTTTTGTGAAAGGTAAGCCAGAGAGTTTAATTATACCATACAAGTTATTAATGGTTCATTCATGATTCATCATGGAATAGGGGGCCAATATACACCATATATCAAATTAATAGTATCATACATACAATACTGGACTGGTAGACAACCTTCCTGATTAAAAAAGCTACTAACTTAAAATCTTTTAAGGATTGAAAGCCACTTCAGGCTTCACAGGAGAGCTGAGAAAAAGAGGAAATTCTGGAAATGTTTCCAAGGTGGGAGATGAATTAGTTCTTTAGGGTTCCCAATGCTTCTTTGCAGGCTTGGGCATGCAACTGGCCTCGAAGCGATCTGCTAATCCTGGCCTTTATGGCCCCTGATGGCTTGTTTCTGGTCTTTGGAGCCTTCCCATCAAGTGAGGCGATGTAGCCCTGGCATGGATACCCATTTGTACTGCTTACAAGCAGTATGCAGATCAGAAGTCCACACTGTTCACACTTCTCACTACTTTAGTAATTCAAAGAAAAATCACAAAATCATTCCTAAAGGTATAACTTCAGAGATAGAAGTTAAAAGCTATATCACATGGGTATAGTTTAGCTAAAGATACGAAGTTGCAGAGCTTTGTGATAATGATTAGAGAGTAAAAACCCCATGAGCAAGGACATCACTTACTCTGACCTTACAGTAGGCTGAAAATGGGGAAATTAGCTGAATTAACTAAACATTTTATAATTAAAAATACAAAAGTTCAACAGAAAAGTTCAAGAGCCTTGTTGATTCAAAGAAAATTAGTAAACAGCATAGGACTGTTCTGTACTAGCAGAGAGCTGGGTATACTCTAGATCTTTTCAATCAGAAATCTATCTGCTTCTTTTAGAACCCCCAATTGAATTTACTAAACCACTTGAGGACCAGACTGTTGAAGAGGAGGCCACTGCTGTACTGGAATGTGAAGTTTCCAGGGAAAATGCAAAAGTGAAATGGTTCAAGAATGGAGAAGAAATTCACAAAACAAAGAAGTATGATATCATTTCTGATGGCAGAGTCAGAAAACTCATTATCCATGGATGCACATTGGAAGATGCAAAAACATATACCTGTGATGCTAAGGATTTCAAGACATCATGTTTCCTCAATGTAGAACGTGAGTCATTTATAATTTTCTCCAAAATTAATTTTGTGTTTAAACTCTCTGTTATCATAGTGTCTATGACTAGGAATAATTAATAATACCAATGTGAGCAATTTATTTTTCTGTACCTGCAACTTTCTTCTAATACATAATTTCTTTTTTTTCCCTTATAGCTCTTCGTGTTGAGTTCCTGAAACCCCTAACTGACCTTGAAGTTAAAGAAAAAGAACCTGCTCGGTTTGAATGTGAAATTTCTCGTCCAGGTGTCAAGGTCAGTAATATTAATGGTCTTTTTATCTGAATAATTCCTTCAACTAGAGATTTTTTTTAATTCCCAATTTTATTGTGTTGTTGCAAAAGAACACACAACTAAAATCCCTGATGAGTATGTTAATATTAACATTGATGTCAATTTGTCCTAATACAGGTCAAGTGGTTTAAGGATGGCATTGAAATTAGAAAAGGCAAAAAGTATGACATAATTTCCAAAGGTGCCGAACGCATTCTTGTTATCAGTAAATGTGTCTTTGATGATGAAGCCGAGTATGCCTGTGAAGCAAAAACAGCTAGAACTTCTGGATTACTTACAGTCATAGGTAAATTTTAAGACTGTGGTCTTAAGATTTATTCCATGAAGAAGAAAAATGGTATTTTGATGACTGGCTTTAATCACATATCTTTAAATTCCTATTGCAGAGGAAGAGGCTGTTTTCACAAAAAATCTTCCTGATCTTGAAGTAAACGAAACTGATACTGTAAAATTGATTTGCGAAGTCTCCAAGCCTAATGCTGAAGTTACTTGGTTTAAAGGAGATGAGGAGGTGCCTGATGGTGGTAGATTTGAACATGTTTCTGATGGCCGAAAGAGAATTCTTGTAATACGTAATGCTCATCCTGAGGATGCTGGCAAATATGCTTGCAAGCTCCCAAGCTCTTCTACAACAGGAAAACTTACTGTACATGGTAAGAGAATGACTTTGGTTTGCTAGTATTCTCAAAAAAAATCATTAAGAGTGCATAATTTGGTTTATTCTCTTCATAAGTAAAAAATAAAATAAAATGGTATATCTACAAAATTGTTGTCTTTCAGAACTTGCAGCAGAGTTTATTACCAAACCACAAAATCTTGAGGTGCTTGAAGGAGATAAAGCTGAATTTGTCTGTTCAGTCTCCAAAGAGCCAATTACAGTACAGTGGCTGAGGGCTGACACAGTCCTGGAGCCTGGTGATAAGTATGACATCATTTCAGATGGCAAAAAGAGGAAACTTGTGGTTAAAGACTCTATCCTGGGAGATGCAGGAAAGTATACTGTCATGGTTGGTGAAGCTAAAGCTACAGCACGCTTAACAGTGATTGGTAAGCTTTATTTTATCAATGTGCAGGTGCATATTTTATTTTATTCCTTACAGTAGATGATATCATGTTTCTTCTATTTTGTCAATTTCAGAAAAACTCAGGATTATAACTCCCCTTAAGGACCAAGAAGTTAATGAGGGACAAGAAATTATCTTCAACTGTGAAGTCAATAAAGAAGGTGCCAAAGAGAAGTGGTACAAAAATGATGAGGCAATATTTGATAGTGCAAAATACATTATTGTCCAGAAGGATTTAGTTTACACTCTCAGAATCAGGGATGCACAGTTGAAAGATCAAGCTACCTATACTATCTCACTGTCAAACCAGAGAGGGGAGCATGTCAAGAGCTCTGCTGCTTTAACAGTATTAGGTAAATAACCTGCATTGTATTAAAATTATTTAATCATATTGCATTCAATTTCTCATAAGGATTATGAAGATGTAAATTAATCACATTTCAATTTTTGTCTTAACAGAGGAGGATCTCAGAATTGTTGAGCCTCTTGAAGACATTGAGACCATGGAAAAGAAAACTGTCACATTCTGGTGCAAAGTCAATCGCCTCAATGCAGCCCTCAAATGGACAAAGAATGGTGAAGAGATCACATTCAACAAGCGCATTTTGTATAAAATCGATAAGTACAAACACTCACTCATCATTAAAGACTGTGGCTTTATTGATGAAGGTGAATATACTGTTACTGCTGGACAAGACAAATCTGTTGCAGAACTCCTCATCACAGAAGCACCAGCAGATTTCATTGAACATCTCCAGGACCAGACTGTCACTGAATTTGATGATGCTGTTTTTACCTGCCAGCTTTCCAAAGAGAAAGCCAGTGTAAGATGGTACAGAAATGGAAGAGAAATCAAAGAAGGCAAAAAGTATGCACATTTTATTATGGTTGTTAATAGGCTAAACATGCTTGCTTTATTTTGATGCTTTGTCTGGAAATTAATATATTGCTTAATTATTTTCTCCCCATAAAGGTATCAGTTTGAAAAGGATGGAAATCTGCACAGATTAATCATAAAAGACTGCAGACTAGATGATGAGTGTGAATACTCCTGTGGAGTGGATGACAGGAAATCTAGGGCAAGACTTTTTGTTGAAGGTATGTATAAAATTAAATAGGATTTATTTTATCCATTTTAGTAATAAGAAATAGAATAGAATATTTAGTAATAGAAATGACAGTCACATAAGAACAAATGAATTGACTTTATTTCAGAAATCCCTGTGGAGATTATCCGGCCACCACAAGATGTTTATGAAGCTCCTGGTGTAGATGTCATCTTCATGGCCGAGTTGAACAAAGATGGTGTGGAAGTCAAATGGTTGAGAAACAACATGATTATTGTCCAAGGTGACAAACATCAGATGATGAGTGAAGGAAAGGTCCATAGGCTGCAAGTGTGTGAGATAAAGCCCCGTGACCAAGGGGAATACAGATTTATTGCCAAAGATAAAGAAGCTAGAGCTAAACTTGAATTAGCTGGTGAGTTGTCTGCTTTGTATTTCTTTTGGAAAATTTGAGAGTAGTGAGTTAACTCTTACTTCTAATTAAATTCATTTTGATGCTTTCAAAAAGTTGAATTAAAATTAATATGTAATCAGGCTGAGACAATTTAGAATCTGTGAAAAATGTATGAATTATAATTCAGACAGCAAAGTTTTTTTATTATACCACACTGATCCACTAGTTGAGGAAAACACAGGCTGCTTTTCAATAGCTATACTAGAGAGCATGGACTGAGCTTAAAGAAGACACAGAACCTGTTCCTTAAGTCAGTGCAGGTCTAAAACATGCAAATACTCATTTCAGTCATACAAAACATTTAGTTCATTTGCCTGTTTTACAGGATCAGACCAATAAAATACATTGAATTAATGCTCAAAAAGCAGCTCCCTCTTCCTAGATTTTATAGGAGCACACGGTACATACCAACCAGCCTGAGCTTCTTTCACTGGAGCAGTCCCTGAAGTATATGAATGATTGGCTTAGAATTCACACACAGATCCTTTTACTTTTTTATGTTAGCTTCTTTGCTGATGACGGAGATGTATCAAATTATTTTCAATATGTAAGTACTCACTTGTCACGTTGATCTTCTTTAGCTGCACCTAGAATCAAGACTGGTGATCAAAATCTTGTCGTTGATGTTGGAAAGCCTTTAACCATGACTGTTCCATATGATGCCTATCCAAGAGCAGAAGCAGAGTGGTTGAAAGGAGAGGAAAGCCTGCCCACAACAACTGTCGATACAACAACTGACTGCACTACCTTCAAAATTTATGAAGCAAAGAAATCAGATAAAGGAAGATACAAGGTTATACTTCGAAACAAACATGGCCAAGCAGAAGCATTCATCAATGTAGAGGTCATTGGTAAGTGATCCCAATATTAAGACCTTGCTTTTATTTCTTTAAGCCAAAGTAAAAAAAAAAAAAAGATGGAATACCCTAAAATATTGTTCATATGTTTTTTAGATGTTCCAGGTCCAGTTAGAAACTTGGAAGTCACTGAAACTTATGATGGTGAAGTTGGCCTTGCCTGGCAGGAACCAGAAAGTGATGGTGGAAGTAAAATCATTGGCTATGTCGTTGAAAGACGTGATATCAAGCGTAAGACCTGGATTGTGGTCACTGATCGTGCTGAAAATTGTGAATACACTGTTACTGGACTTCAAAAAGGAGGAGTTGAGTACCTCTTCCGTGTCAGTGCACGGAACAGAGTGGGTACTGGTGAGCCCGTGGAAACAGACAGACCTGTGGAAGCTAAGAGCAAATTTGGTAAGCAGAAGTTATGAATAACCCAGTGTTTAGTGACAGTGTGAGAAAAGCAATGCAAACTCTATTAATAGATAAAAGAACACATACTTTGTTTTTCCTTTTTCTCCCTAAAATAAAATGCAGAAGTTCCCGGTCCTCCTCAAAATGTACAAGTTACCGATGTGAACAGGTTTGGAGCTACACTTACCTGGGAACCACCTGAGTATGATGGAGGATCTCCAATTACTGGCTACGTTATTGAACTGCGTAACAGAGCTTCCATCAAGTGGGAGCCAACTATGACCACTGGAGCTGATGAGTTGTCAGCTATCTTGACTGATGTTGTGGAAAATGAAGAATATTTCTTCAGAGTAAGAGCTCAAAACATAGTTGGAGTTGGCAAACCAAGTCCTGCTACACGTGCAGTAAAAATTATGGACCCAGTTGGTAAGTTTGCAAGCATTGGTTGTGATTGCCTTATGAAAAATGGACATTTTGACAATTTATATAGTATGTGTGCAGGAAAGGCCACAAATTCAATTAAGAAATGTGTGAGCTGAAAGTTTTGTGTACAGAGTTAGATTTTTCCTACTTTTGTCCTTTAGACATGTCAGAAGTACCTCACTATCACTTGGTCCAGTAGGAACTCCAAATATTTCTGCTCTGAAATTAGGAGACAATCTCAATCTAAAAAATGGTTTAGAAAAGATGATGCAAAGATTTTAAAAATAATGCTTTAAGGTATGGACAGATTATATGCAGAACCATAATCCTTTATCAGTTGCTAATATTTGTTTCTCTCAAATTATTTTCAGAGAGACCAAGTCCTCCCATTAACCTTGATCATTCAGATCAAACTAAGTCATCTGTGCAGCTCATATGGGAACCTCCTCTAAAAGATGGCGGAAGTCCAATCTTGGGCTACATTATTGAAAGGCAGGAAGAAGGAACAGACAAATGGATCCGCTGTAACCCAAAACTAGTACCTGCTCTTACTTTTAAGGTAGGATATTTCATTCGTCAACAAAGTGCTGAGAATGTGCAGATCATCCTCAACATTAGTTACTAAATGAGTATTTGTGCTTTTTAGGTAACTGGATTGAAACCAGGATCCAGTTATTACTACAGAGTTTCAGCAGAAAATGCAGCTGGTGTGTCTGACCCAGCTGAGGCTATTGGACCATTAACTGCAGATGATACTTTTGGTAAGCTGTATTCTATTTATTAAAGATAATTAATCAGATAAGACACACAGGTAAAGTGCATCATGTGGCCAATATGCATATCTTTCACCACATGACTGTTATGCCAACTGGTAGGAAGAGCCTTAGAGCCTTTGAGATTCTGGGTTATTTCTCCTCTATAACCAGTTCTGTAGATGCACTGCACTACATGCAGTGTACTACTATGATGCTGCACTATTAGGTAGAGACTTACTAGGCTGACTGAAGAGCAAGATATGGCCTTTTGTGTCCTGACCTAGCTGTGTGGGAGGTGGAAGGAGACAGAATAAGAGAAAGGTAGGACAGAAAAATTCAAAATAATGTAAAGTTTTAATATAAAAGGGTAAATCAGATCTCCCACCTGATAATGCTAAGCTACCTTATGATCTCAAGTATTTCTAAAAAACATCTAGCTGGAAGAGAAAAGGAGTGAGAAGCGACAGCTGGGCATAGACAGCTCCAGCAAGATGACTGAGATGCAGTTAGGGTCAGCATCTCAACACAGCTATCTTGAGCAGAACATCTGAAAATATTTCATGGAATCTATATTCCTTTTTTTCTAGTTGGACCTACAATGGACTTAAGTGCGTTTAAAGATGGTCTGGAAGTTTTTGTCCCAGAGCCAATCAAGATCCGTGTTCCTATCGCTGGCTACCCTGTGCCAACTGCCACATGGTCTTTTGGTGACCAAGTCTTAGAAAAGGGTGATCGTGTAACAATGAAGACCACTGCAGCCTTTGCAGAGCTTGTAATTACTCCAAGTGAACGTCCAGACAAGGGAATTTACACCTTAACATTAGAAAATCCTGTGTCATCCATTTCAGGAGAAATTAGTGTTAATGTCATTGGTAAGTGGACATGTTATATTTTACCACTACTATTCCATATTTGACTTGCTAAAATCTAATTGTTCATGATGACAAATGACAAATGACACAACTTTCAGTAAACCAGATATATTAAACAGTAATTAAAAAATAGAAATACATCTTTTAAAAGATTTTTTTTTTTTTTTTAGTTTTCAGTATCCAACTGTTTGCCATTTAAGGAAGAGTGTCTAAATAGAATAAGTCTTTCGGCAGACCAATGAAATAGAGATCATCTGACAAACCCTGATTATAAAATAATTAGTACAATTTGTGTGATTTTTAGATTGCCCAAGTGCACCAAGAGAACTTAAAGTTTTAGACATAATCAAGAATACAGTACAGCTGTCATGGGAACCTCCAGAAGATGATGGTGGAAGTCCAGTGACTGGCTATGTAATTGAAAAACGTGAAGTAAGCCGGAAAACATGGACCAAAGTAAGTTCATTCTTTCTCATTCCAGTTCCTATTTCCTATATTGTTTCTACACATGCTACTGAATTTTGTGTAGTATTTTGGTCAATTGCTCTTTGGGAACAAACTTTAAATAAACACATTGGAGTCTTCCTTCTCCTTAGGTTATGGATCATGTTGTTGACCAAGAGTTCACTGTACCTGACCTCATACAAGGCAAAGAATATTTATTTAGAGTTTCTGCATGCAACAAATGTGGCCCAGGAGAACCCGCATATATTGATGAACCTGTAAATATGTCAGCACCAGCAAGTGAGTCATCTTTTTGCATTGTCTTATCTTGCTGATTTTCTTTAAGAAAATATGGACAAAATATCTTTCTTAGATTGGTTTCTGAGGTCCTATATGTATTTAATTTTTAATAGCGGTGCCTGATCCACCAGAGAATGTTAAGTGGAGAAATCCAACATCAAAAGGAATCTTCTTAACATGGGAGCCCCCCAAGTATGATGGTGGTGCCCGCATCAAGGGCTATTTGGTAGAAAAATCCCAGCGTGGCACAGACAAGTGGGAGACATGTGGGGAGCCTGTTATTGAAACAAAGTAAGTAAATTAAAATCAGAAGATACATCATTTTAACTAAACATACCATTCTTACCACTTTAAATATTTGGATTTTTTTTTTAACTAACAGAATGGAAGTAACAAAACTCAAGGAAGGAGAGTGGTATGCATATCGGGTTAAGGCTTTGAACAGAATAGGAGCTAGTAAGCCAAGCAAGCCAACAGATGATATTCAGGCCATTGATGCAAAAGGTAATTACATTAATCAGTGAATTACAGTAGCTGCTTTCTTTTTACCAGTCCTTGAAATACTGTTTCTATAACAATATTTTAATTTTCTCCTAAATCAGAGGCCCCAGAAATTTTCTTAGATGTGAAACTGCTTGCTGGACTTACTGTGAAAGCTGGAACTAAAATTGAGCTGCCAGCTAAAGTAACCGGAAAGCCTGAACCCCAGATTACTTGGACCAAGGCTGATAAAATTCTGAGACCTGACAATAGAATCACCATTGAAACCAAACCTAATCATTCTACAGTCGCTATTATAGACAGCAAGAGAAGCGACAGTGGAACCTATATTATAGAAGCTGTTAATTCCAGTGGACGTGCTACTGCTGTTGTTGAAGTTAATGTTCTCGGTATGCATGTATTTTACTTTGTTTAAAGAAATCATCAGTAAGTACTGAGGTATGGAAGCAGAAAAGATTAACATTTATACCTTCTCCTCTACAGATAAACCTGGTCCACCAGCTGCATTTGATGTATCAGAAATTACAAATGAATCCTGCCTTCTGACATGGAATCCTCCCCGAGATGATGGGGGTTCTAAAATTACCAACTACGTCCTTGAGAGAAGAGCTACAGACAGTGAAATATGGCACAAGTTGTCATCAACTATTAAGGATACAAAATTCAGAGCTACCAATTTAATTCCTCATAAAGAATATGTGTTCCGAGTCAGTGCCGAGAACATGTATGGTATTGGGGAGCCAGCACAGTGTAACCCCATCATTGCTAAATATTCATTTGGTTAGTGCATTAAATTAATGTTAAATTATGTAAATATATTAACAGAAAAAATACATATGTGTGATGGTATTTTTTTTAATTTATTAATTTATACAGATCCACCAGGGCCTCCAACAGGTCTCAAGCCTATAGAGGTCACTAAAGATTCAGTGACGCTAACATGGAATGAACCAGATGAAGATGGTGGCAGCCCCATCACTGGCTACTGGGTTGAAAGATATGATCCTGAGCAGGATAAATGGATAAAATGCAATAAAATGCCGGTGAAAGATACAACATTCAAGTAAGACTATAGTCACTTTAATCTGAAATAGGTAACAGAAACGTAAAAATGTAACAATAACCTTTTAAACAAGTCCTGCATTGTTCTTGTTCTTTTTTGCTTGCTTCCATAAGTTTAGATTCAACTAATATCTAGTGACATACTCTTTCTCTGATGATTAGTTTTAAATAAGAATGTCTTTATAGAATACTGAATCATCTCTTCTTTTTTTTAAAAATCATTACAGTTAACAATTTCTATGCTTTGTTTTCAGTTGCTCCCTGTGGTTACTCATAAGACATTCTAAAAGAGTAGATATAACCATCTCATGCCTCTTTTTGGCAAAAACCTTCCTTTTTTTTCTCCTGATACTTGTATTGACTAACAGTCATGGGACATGAAAAAATGTATGACGGCTCTGAAAACATTGATTTCTGTGTGACAGCATACCATTTTACTGCTGACAATATATGCCTATTTTGAATGCTTACATTTTCATATAACAACATTAGCACTACCTTAGGTATTTTCAGGCTTTCTCAGTAAATAATAGTACAAAGAGTAGAGGGGATAATGTTTTAAGCATGAGTAAATAAGTAGATTTGGTTTAATCAAATTTACTTTTGATTTCAGAGTTAAAGGTCTTACAAACAAGAAGAAATACAAGTTCCGTGTCTTGGCAGAGAATCTAGCAGGACCTGGAAAGCCAAGCAAGGAAACAGAGCCAATCTTAGTGAAAGACGCAATTGGTATAATAAACACTTTTTTTTCATGGATTAATTTAACAAAAAATCAAATTATTTCTTTGTTTTCAGTGATCTAATTATTATCTGACTTTTGTCTAGATCCACCATGGCCCCCTGGAAAGCCAACTGTGAAAGATGTTGGCAAGACATCATTATTCCTGAACTGGACAAAGCCAGAACATGATGGAGGGGCAAAGATCGAATCTTATGTCATTGAATTATTAAAGACTGGAACAGACGAGTGGGTGAGAGTGGCTGAAGGAGTTCCCACAACTGAACGTTTTCTCAAAGGGCTTATGGAGAAACAAGAATATTCATTCCGTGTAAGAGCTGTGAACAAGGCTGGGGAGAGTGAGCCCAGTGAACCCAGTGACCCTGTGCTGTGCAAGGAGAGGCTTTGTGAGTAGTGTTTCAAAATGTGCTGCTACTGCAAATTCACTATCTCTATCTTTAGAAATAAAAAGCTCTATATCTACCTACCTTTTAGTTACCAGGTAAACTGTTATAGGCTTATGAAATATTAAAGTGTACTATTTTAGCTATGAAAATAGGAAGTTTTAATAGTTTCTGTATTGCAGAGTTCCCTGTCTTCTAAGCATTTTTAAGGAGGAATAGACTAACCTGTTTTTCCTTCTTTCACTATTTTACAGATCCTCCTTCACCACCTCGATGGCTTGAGGTTATTAATATTACAAAAAACACAGCAGATCTTAAATGGACAGTACCAGAAAAAGATGGGGGTTCCCCAATTACCAACTACATTGTTGAAAAGAGAGATGTAAGGCGAAAAGGCTGGCAGACAGTTGATACAACAGTGAAAGATATCAAGTACACAGTGAGCCCACTGACTGAAGGCTCTTTGTATGTGTTCCGTGTGGCTGCTGAAAATGCCATTGGACAGAGTGACTATTGTGAAATTGAAGATTCAGTGCTTGCTAAAGATACTTTCAGTAAGTTCCAGATTTGCTTGCTGAGAGACCAGTAGAAACCACTCAATGGGTTCCTTTTCTTCTAATTTGAATTTTTTTTTTCTTTAGCAACCCCTGGCCCTCCATATGCTCTTACAATAGTTGAAGTGACAAAAGGTCATGTTGATTTGAAATGGGAACCCCCTAAGAATGATGGTGGCAGACCAATTCAAAGGTAAGATCATTAGAGGTTTGTGTAATGTTTCCTGTAGGTGAAAAATTTTTCATAAATGAAGACATGACATTTCTCTCAAAATGTTTAAAATTTAAGTGAATGTGTTTTAAGTGAAAAAGAGGGGAATGGAATGTAAAACAGATACCATATGGTCACATTATTAAGGTTCTGATTTCAAAAAAATGTGAGTTATGTAAATATAAATTATAATCTGCATAGAAAATGGATGTGTATAACCATCCTCTAAATGTCATTTAAAGGAATGGGATAAAATCACGTTGTACACAAAACCCAGCTGGCTTTAATGCAGACATGGCCTCTGGCTCCTTCAGAGCTGCAGCCACTTGGCCCCATTTACCAAATAATATTGTACATTTTCCTTCTGCCTCAGTTTCTCATTCAAACTACATACAATCAGCAACGACAGAGCCTCATTTCTTTTCTGTTACTCTCTTCTTCATTATGCTTGTCAAACAGACTATTTTCTTCCCTTGGATTTCTTTTAAGTTCTCCTTTTCTGTGATTTTTTTCAAGTATCTCTCCTCCAAAATTTACCCTAAATCCCCTCTGTCTCCTTGAATCCAAGCTAGATTTTTCTTCTTCATATTTTCACTCTTCCTTTCCTTCCCTCAAACAGTAAGCTTGTCTTAAACAAACTGATAACTACAGAGATCTGCCTGAAGCAACACCCTAAACCACTTAATTTGCTTCACTTTCCCATAGCCTATTATAGAAGGAATTTTGATGGCTAAAGACCCCACAGATGGTATCTGCAAACATGCTTGGTAGACTTTGCTACAGAGATCCAAACCAGCAAAGATACAGATATAGCTTAGATGCCCTTTCCTTCACCTCTGCAGCTCTCCAAAGCTTGAGAACAAAGCAGAAGTTTAGGAACAGGCTCTCAAAATTGGGTCTGTCAGTAATATCAGCCCCATTACATCCAAGAATTACCAGAACTATGTGGCTGATATGTGAAGATAAGGTCACTGAGTTTGTCACCCATCTCTCTCTCTATTTTTTCATTGGCTACATTATTCCAATCTCTCTCAGCCTATTTTATTGAGCAGGAAATCTGAAGTGTTCATATTTCAAGTGCCTGATTGTATTTTCCCCTATTTATCAGATATGTTATTGAAAAGAAAGAAAAACTAGCCACCCGCTGGGTAAAAGCTGGCAAGACAGCTGGTCCAGACTGCAATTTCAGAGTGACTGATGTCATTGAAGGTACAGATGTGCAGTTCCAGGTTCGTGCAGAAAATGAAGCTGGCTGTGGTCACCCAAGTGAACCAACTGACCTCATTCGTATTGAAGATCCAACAAGTAAGTAGTAGTGTAATATGCAGTATGTTAATTATAGAAGCAGTGTACGATGTAGTACAGATACTCTGGGGAAAAAAAATGACACAATCCTATTCCATTTTTGCAGGCCCTCCTTCACCTCCTCAGGATTTACATGTCACAGATGCAGGTCGAAAGCATATTTCCATTGCATGGAAACCACCAGAGAAGAATGGTGGAAGCCCTATTATTGGGTACAATGTTGAGATGTGTGAAGCAGGAACAGAAAAATGGATGCGCATCAATTCTCGTCCAATAAAAGATCTAAAATGCAAAGTGGAAGAAGGTGTTGTTCCAGACAAGGAGTATGTGCTGAGAGTCAGAGCTGTCAATGCTGTTGGAGCTAGTGAGCCATCAGATATCTCAGAAAAAGTTGTTGCCAAAGATCCAGACTGTAAGTATAGCTTTACTTTTTTCAGATATGTGTAACTGATGACTGAAGAAAGACTTTGGGTGTTTGGCAACTTTCTAATAATATTATGTTTACTTTCATAGGTAATCCAACCATTGATCTGAAGACTCATGACATTGTTGTTGTTAAAGGACAGAAATTAAGTATCCCTGTACCCTTCAGAGCTGTTCCATCCCCAACGATAACCTGGCACAAAGATGGCAAAGAGCTGAAAGCTGGTGACAGAACAACAATGAAGAGTGACTACACCTCTGCATTGCTTGAAGTCACAGACAGTGACCATGCTGATGCTGGTGTTTACACTATCACATTGGAGAACAAGCTGGCATCAACAACTGGCTCAGTCAATGTCAAAGTCATAGGTAACTAGACTTCTTCCATTTTGGAAGAGATACTTATCTCCATTTAAGCCCCCCAGCTGACAGAAAAAAGGACTAGAAACATTCCTTTTCTGCAATGTGGAGGAATTGCTTCAACTCAGATACCATGTAGATTGCCATAAACACATTTAATATTAAAAAACCCAAAGCAATAACCACTTTGCCCCAGATAGGCCTAATTGGTCTGTGGCTTTTCAAAGCTACAACTATGGCTAGTAAAGCATATAAATATAAGCAATCTTACAAGAATTCTTAATATTTTTCACCTTTATGAACACAAATTCATATATATACTATGTATATATATACTATATACATATATATACTGTGTAGCCAACATTTGTGATTTTGGTCTGCTTTCTGCAAAGCAAAAAAATGCAATGTGACATCATATTTGTATGAGTTTCCCATCTATTTTGGTTCTTATTGCATTAATATATTTACTTATCATTATTTAAAACAGGTCCACCTGGACAGTGTAAAGACATTAAGGCAAGTGATGTAACTAAGAATTCATGCAAGGTAACCTGGGAACCTCCAGACTTTGATGGCGGTACTCCTATTCTGCATTATGTTCTGGAACGCAGAGAAGCTGGTCGTAGAACATATATCCCAGTCATGTCTGGTGAAAACAAGCTTTCTTGGCAAGTCAAAGATCTTATCCCAAACTGTGAATATTATTTCCGTGTTAAAGCTGTCAATAAGATTGGAGGAGGTGAATATCTTGAACTAAGAAACCCAATCATTGCAGAAGATCCAAAACGTAAGTTTTTACTAGTAAATGACCTAGCAGGTTGATTTTTAACTAAATGCTTCATAGTTTCTTTTCTTACATGATCTCTTGTTTGCTACTATTCCACAGAGCCTCCAGATCCTCCTGTTGACCTTGAGGTCCATAATCCAACATCAAAATCAGTAACACTTACATGGAAACCACCCCTGTTTGATGGTGGAAGCAAGATTATGGGCTATATAATAGAAAAGCTTGCTAAGGGCAAGGAGAGGTGGGAGAGGTGCAATGACTATCTGGTACCTCTATTAACATATCCAGTGAAAGGTCTTGAGGAAGGAAAGGAATACCAGTTTCGTGTTCGTGCTGAGAATGCTGCCGGCATCAGTGAGCCTTCTCGTATTACTCCTTTTGTGAAAGCTGTGGATCCTATTGGTATGATTTGCTTATTTCTTTGCTTGTTGTAATTGCCATAGAGCCTCAAACATATGGGAAGATTCTACTCTCCATTTTCATTCTGTATTCCATTTTCATTCTGTATAGATGCTCCAAAAGTCTTCCTTGCTGCAAACCTACAGTCTGGCCTTGAGGTGAAGCGAGGTGATGAGATCATACTTGAGGCCCATATTTCAGGGTCACCTTATCCATCTATCACTTGGCTGAGGAATGATGAAATTATCAGACCAGAAGAAATCAAAAAGAGAGTAGCAAAGTATACCAGGAAGAAGAAGGGTGAAGCTGAAGAAGAGGAACCTTTTCAGCTTTCACTGCCGGAACGTATGAGTATTGACAATCACAAAGAAGGAGAGTCTGTATTATCAATTCGTGACTCCATCAGAGCTGACCATGGCACATTTACAATTAAAGTGGAAAATGATCATGGTGTTGCGAAGGCCTCCTGTGAAGTCAATGTGTTAGGTATGTAGTGAAGTCCTCATAAACACCTTCTTGTTCAGAGTGTTGGATAAGAAGTGCACAAGAAGGGTGCTCATCATTTTTGCTTGCTTTATAAACAGATACACCTGGGCCTCCAATCAACTTTGTTTTTGAAGATGTGAGGAAAAATTCTGTCATTTGCAAGTGGGAGCCTCCCCTTGATGATGGTGGAAGTGAAATCCTGAACTATGTACTGGAAAAGAAAGACAATACAAAAGCTGAAATGGGCTGGGTCACTGTCAGTTCAACACTCAGGCATTGCAAATTCCATGTGACAAAACTGATTGAAGGAAAAGAATACCTCTTCCGTATATGTGCCGAAAATAGAGTTGGGGCAGGGCCACCATGTGTTTCAAAACCAATGACAGCAAAAGATCCTTTCTGTAAGTTTTGTGTTAATTTTGAAATACAGTCCTTTTAGAAAATGACTCTAAAATTAGACAAACTCTTAGAACACTCAGCTTCATCCATCTGAATGTTTCCTAGGAGAAGCTTGAGCAATGTAATTATTATCTATTGCATATTTTAGACCATTGAGATAAAGGGAATTATTAAAAGGCATTCTAATTTTAATAATAAAGAGATAACTGTCACTGTTATAAACCTTTAACTTGAAAAAGTAACTTCTAAATCCTAACATTCTGTGTTTGGTAAACTGGTATTCTTCCCAGAAGGGGAACCACATCAAGTTTCATTGATTACTAGTTACTGTTAGTAGTCAAAGTTACTAAGAAAGAGAATAGGTGAATTTAAGAATGACTTAAAATTAGTCATTTCTCATACCTTTGTTCTCTCTTAGCTTGCTAGGCTAAGATAGATAAAATTAAACTTCACCTCTGAATAAGACAGTATTGATGGCAAAATTACCAATTTTTTTTCAGCTCCACCAGATCCACCTAATAAGCCTGAGGTGGAAGATGTTACCAGCAACAGTATGTTGGTTAAATGGAATGAACCAAAAGACAACGGCAGCCCTATCTTAGGATATTGGATTGAAAAACGTGAAATTAATAGCACTCATTGGGCTCGGGTGAACAGAAACCTTGTGAATGCTCTGCAAATGAAAGTTGAAGGACTTTTGGAAGGATTAACCTATATATTTAGAGTATGTGCTGAAAATGCAGCTGGCCCTGGTAAATTTAGTCCACCATCAGATCCAAAAACTGCGCAGGACCCAATAAGTAAGTAACTTGACAGAAGTTAGTAGCAGAGAGATGACAGAATAGGATTAATAGCCTTTAACTTTGATTTACATTTATTTTTTTATAGTGCCACCTGGTCCACCCATTCCAAGGGTTGCTGATTCAAGCTCAACTGCTATTGAGTTAGAATGGGAACCTCCTGTGTATAATGGTGGTGGAGATATCACTGGTTACCATGTATACAAACAACTGGTGGGGGTAAAAGAATGGTCACGTTGCACAGAGAAACCTATTAAGGTTCGACAGTACACCGTTAAAGAAGTCAGAGAAGGTGCAGACTATAAACTCCGGGTTACTGCACTTAATGCAGCTGGAGAAGGACCACCTGGTGAAACGGAACCTGTAACAGTTGCAGAACCTCAAGGTACTGTAATCACATCATTTTCAAGAAATTTCAAGAAATGTCCAGCAAGGTATACCTGAATCTCTCCCTTGAACTAATGAACTATTTCACTTTCTTCTGCAGAGCCTCCCACTGTTGAGCTGGATGTTTCTGTCAAAGCAGGCATTCAGATCATGGCTGGGCAAACTCTTAAAATTCCTGCTACTGTGACTGGGCGTCCTACGCCCACCATTACATGGACTGTGGAGGAGGGTGAATTAGATAAAGATCGAGTTGTTATTGAAAATGTTGGCACAAAATCTGAGCTAACCATTAAGAATGCATTGCGAAAAGACCATGGAAGATATGTAATTACTGCTACCAATAGTAGTGGTTCCAAATCTGCAGGAACCAGAGTAGAAGTATTTGGTAAGAAATATATTCTCTGAAATCAACTGAAGTTTATTTTGGTGAAATAAAGTTTGGGGTTTATCATACTGGTTTGATTTTGTTTTCACAGATGTTCCTGGGCCAGTCCTTGACCTAAAGCCAGTGGTCACAAACAGAAAAATGTGTTTGCTTAACTGGTCTGATCCTGAAGATGATGGAGGCAGTGATATCATAGGCTTCATTGTGGAACGGAAAGATGCCAAAATGCATACGTGGAGACTAGCTATAGACACAGAAAGATCTAAATGTGATATTACGGGTCTAGTTGAGGGGCAAGAATATAAATTCCGTGTTAGTGCCAAGAATAAGTTTGGTACTGGTCCATCTGTTGAAGTAGGACCCATTCTTGCAGTTGATCCATTAGGTAAAATAACTTTTTTTTAAATTATTTAAATTTATAGAGATATAAGTTAATACTCAGTTATTCCAGTAATGCTGTGTGGATTGCTTTCAGTGTAATGGTAGTGTATTTACTTTCCTATGTGCCTACTGTGCATCTGCCTTTAAGAGATTTATTACTTAAGTCAGAGCTCTAAAATAGTTCTGTAAAACTACCTCGGCTCTTTATGTAAAGAAATACTATTGCCTGCTGAAACACTACTTGTTGCCTTTTTTTCTACATACAAGAGAAACTTTTTACTAGCCATAACCATACTCAAATACTTTGCATACAAAAGACATGGCTTTTAAAAGCCAGAGCTACTGGAGCTACTGTATTCATATGATTAAAAATTCTCTAATATATATTTTTTCATTATGATTTATCTGTGTTCATAGGTCCTCCAACAGCACCTGAGAGGTTCATGTACACGGAGAGGACAAAATCAACCATTACGCTTGATTGGAAGCCTCCACGTAGTGATGGTGGCAGTCCTGTCTTAGGATACATTGTCGAGAAAAGGAGACATGATTCAAAAGACTATGAAAGAGTTAACAAAAGGCTCTGCCCAACCACATCTCTTCATGTTGAAAATCTTGATGAACTTCACATGTACGAATTCCGTGTCAAAGCTGTTAATGAGATTGGAGAGAGTGAACCATCACTGCCCCTCAATGTAGTTATACAAGATGATGAAGGTATATCTGCTGTAAAGAAATCCATACAAACATCTCTGAAATATTATAAGGCAATTTTTCTGTCTCTCCATCTTCATGCTGTCAATTTTTTCTGTTTTTCAGTACCTCCAACTGTCACATTGCGCCTGGCTGTGAGAGGAGATACTATCAAAGTAAAGGCAGGAGAACCAGTTAATATTCCTGCTGATGTGACAGGTCTGCCAATGCCAAAGATTGAATGGGACAAGAATGAAGCTTTAATTGACCAAACATCCAGTGCACTTAAGATAACCAAGGAAGAAGTGTCCAGAAGTGAGGCAAAAACTGAACTTATCCTGCCTGCAGCAGTGAGGGATGATAAAGGCACTTACACTGTGAGAGCTTCCAATCGTCTTGGCACTGCATTTCGCAATGTGCATGTTGAAGTGTATGGTAAGGACGCAATGTTTTAATAAAATGACAGCTAATAAAATGCTTTTACTGTTTTCTTAATGTAATTCTGTGTTCTATTGCTTTCATACAGACCGTCCTTCTCCACCAAGAAACCTTGCTGTTTCTGATATTAAAGCTGAATCATGCTATTTAACATGGGATGCTCCTGTTGATAATGGTGGTAGTGAAATTACCCATTACATTATTGAGAAACGCGATGCTAGTAGGAAGAAATCTGAGTGGGAAGAAGTCTCCAAAAGTGTTGTTGAGAGAAGATTTGGGGTAATTTATAAAATATTTTTATTATATATTTCAGAATGCATAAAAAATAACAATAGTATACATGTAATGAAAAGTGCTACTTGGGTAGCTATCTGAGCTAGTGCTCCATTCTGAGCCCAGAATTACTGCATGCATGTTGCCCATGCATGTATGTGTATTTTCCTCATCTGCCAAAAGAAAATAAATTATTTTCTCTTGCCACTTAACTTCATCTGAGTTTAGAAGACTTTTTCCATTTCCCAGAATTATTTATAGCTTTACCAATTGCAAAGAGAAACATGATGACATTTTTATTAATGTTTGTTCTATGCACACAAAATGAGAGTATCCCTAGGACATTACATACAGCTGTGTAGTTGCATACAGATAGGTAGGTCAATGAGATTCCGAGACAGAGAATTTAAAGCCAAAAACCCTAATTAACTTCAAATACATTTATTCTGAAAGCAGCCAAATAGTGATTGAAATCTTATTTTTCAGGTATGGAATCTTGCAACAAATGAAAAATACCAATTTAGAGTGCGAGCTGTAAACAAATATGGAATAAGTGATGAATGCCTCTCAGAAAAAGTCGTTATTAAGGATCCCTACGGCCTTCCTGGGCCTCCTGGAAAGCCAAAAGTTTTAGATCGTACTAGATCATCAATGCTGGTGACTTGGGAGCCTCCTCTGCACAATGGTGGAGCCCCAATCACTGGCTACTGGCTGGAGAAGAGAGAGGTGGGAGGTGTCTATTGGTCACGCGTTAATAGGGCTCCAGTAACAAAACCATCAGTAAAAGGTCTAGAGTTTAATGTGCTTCGTTTGGCTGAAGGCGTTGAATACCAGTTTAGAGTTATGGCTGAAAATATTGCTGGAATTGGCCCTCCCAGTGAACCATCAGATCCTGCTTTAGCAGCAGATCCCATATGTAAGTATATAGTTTCTATGACTACTTTTAAGGACTATGTTACACTATGCTACACTAGAAACACAACATACTACCACAATTTATATTGAATTTAGTGCAACTAATCCAATGCTTTATGTTTGCATTAAGCTAAAAAATGTAATTGATGCCAAGTGGTTTCCTGATTTGTTATTTTTCACTGTTTTTAAGATAATTAGCCCTAATTTAAATTTTCTTACCCTCTTTTATGTAAACTCTGATTACACCAATGGAAACGTTGCTGAATAAAATTATTTAAGTTCAAAATCTGATTTTTAAAGTATTATTTTTCTTTATTGTTAAAATATTAGAGTTTAATCTTTATGCATTGTATCTTAAGTACTCCTATGTAATATATGCAATATATGTAATTATTATGCATGTTCTTAAATATATTTAGACTATGTATAATTAGCATTATATACTCTAGGTATGATAGAAAAAAAATGAAAATACTTGCATTCTTTTAGAAGCTATTCAGAAAAATACAGACACTAACTCTCAGGTAATTTTTGCTTGCTTTTGTTTTACAAGTTGTGCCTGATCCACCATCTTGCCCGGAAGTCAAAGACAAAACTAAATCAACTATAGCTCTTGCATGGAAGCCTCCACAAAAGGATGGTGGCAGTCCAATAAAAGGATATATTGTTGAAATGCAAGAAGAAGGTAGTACTGACTGGAAGAAGGTGAATGAAGGAGACAAACTCTTTCCTACATGTGAATGTGTTGTTCCCAATTTGAAAGAACTCAGAAAATACCGATTTAGAGTGAAAGCTGTAAATGCTGCTGGAGAGTCAGAACCAAGTCCTGCAACATCCGAAATACCTGTCCAAGATATTCTAGGTAAGAGTTCTTGGAATTAATTATTTATATCGAAATGCCACCTACTGCTGTGAATCTTCACACAGAATGTCAATCAGGCCCAGGTCAAAAACAATCAAATAATTATGCAAAAATGTAACAAAAGATTGATACATATTTTGGAAAGTGGCATGATGACCATCACCAGGGCATGATCAGTTAGAAAACTGATGAGTGCCTACAGCCATACTGAGCAAATACTATGTATTTTATGAAGAAATGACAGCAACAAATTCACTTTATTTATACACTTCCCAGCTTCTCTTTAGGCGCACTCAGCCTGTTCTCACATAAACATGCATTCTGCATGCCTGGCTGGGGATTTAGCCCAGTACTGGGAGAAATTTGTTTTCAGCAGCTCTAAAAAATTACATATTAAAATATTTTTGCAGAGGAACCAGAAATCTTCCTTGACATTGGAGCACAGGATCTTCTCTCTTGTCGTGCTGGCACAACAATTAAAATCCCAGCTGTTATCAAGGGTCGTCCAGTTCCAAAAACATTTTGGGAGTTTGAAGGAAAAGCAAAGACAACAGCAAAGGTTAATAAAAGAAAAAGCTTTTTTTTCTATATCTATTTCTAGCTATTTAAGTTTATCCCCTTTATATTTACTTTATTTCCCTTTATTTATAGGAGGGAGGTCATAATATACCTGAAGAAGCTCAGGTAAAGAAAATAATTTTTGTATTGTTACATTTTTCATATGTAAATAATTAAAGTTGATCTGTAACTTCTCTATCTTTCTATAATGCACAGGTGGAAGCAACTGATACACGTTCAGTGATTACCATCCCTGAGTGCAACAGAAGTCATTCTGGACGATACAGTATTACAGCAAAGAACAAAGCAGGACAAAAAACTGTTCACATCAGAGTCAATGTCCTTGGTATGACTTACACATATTGAAGTGTTCAAATAAGAGTTTTTATTCTTATTTTTCTATATATTTATGTAAAATTGTTTCTGCTGTGTTTTTACCTTAATAGATGTGCCGGGTCCACCAAAAGACCTAAAAGTAAGTGATATCACAAGAGGAAGTTGTAAACTTTCTTGGAAGATGCCAGATGATGATGGTGGAGATAGAATCAGAGGCTATGTTATAGAAAAAAGAACAATTGATGGGAAAGCCTGGACAAAAGTCAATGCAAACTGTGGAAGCACTTCCTTTGTTGTACCTGATCTAATATCTGGCCAAGAGTATTTCTTCCGGGTACGTGCAGAAAACCGTTTTGGTGTTGGCCCTCCTGCAGAAACTATCCAACGGACCACGGCCAGGGATCCAATCCGTAAGTGAAATAAAACTGACTTGATTCCTTCAAAACCAGATAGTGCTGTACAATGGATTTATTCACATTTCTGTTTCCTTTTTAAAGATCCTCCTGATCCACCTATTAAGCTAAAGATTGGCCTTGTAACCAAGAACACGGTGAGCTTAACATGGAAACCACCAAAGAATGATGGTGGAGCTCCTGTTACACATTATAATGTTGAATGTCTCCGCTGGGATCGTACTGGAGAGGTGAAAGAGACTTGGAAACAATGCAACAGACGTGATGTGGAGGAAACAAAGTTTACTGTTGAGGATCTTGTAGAAGGTGGAGAATATGAATTCAGGGTCAAAGCTGTAAATATAGCAGGTCCTAGCAGGCCATCAGCCACTGTTGGCCCACTTGTTGTCAAAGACCAGACATGTAAGTACTGATTGATACCAGTAAATACAAATTCCATTCTACAACTATGAAGCATTTTTTATGTTAATTTTTTTTTCAATATTTCATTGTAGGTCCACCATCTATTGAACTCACAGAATTTATGGAGGTTGAAGAAGGAACAGATGTTAACATTGTGGCCAAGATAAAGGGCGTACCATTCCCCACATTAACATGGCTGAAAGCTTCTCCAAAGAAACCAGATGACAAAACACCAGTACTGTATGATCAGCACGTCAACAAGCTCATCAGTGAAGATACTTGCACTTTATTGATTCAGCAGTCTCGCAGAAGTGATACAGGCTTGTATACTATAACTGCTGTAAATAATCTGGGAACTGCTTCCAAGGAGATGAGACTAAATGTGCTGGGTAGATATCAAGAATTTTTATACACTACATATATAGATTATATTCATGTGTTACTTTATTTTAATTGCGTTTGAATTAATTCTTTACAAAAAATTATCTTTTAGGTCGTCCTGGACCTCCAGTGGGACCTATTAAATTTGAATCTATTTTGGCTGATAAGATGACAATATCATGGCTTCCTCCATTAGATGATGGTGGTTCTAAGATTACAAACTATGTTATTGAGAAAAAAGAAGCAAATAGGAGGACATGGGTACCTGTTACTAATGAACCTAAGGAATGCATCTTCACTGTTCCCAAGTTGATGGAAGGCCATGAATATGTGTTCCGCATTATGGCACAAAATAAATATGGTATTGGAGAACCTCTGGATAGTGAACCAGAAACTGCAAGAAATCTTTTCAGTAAGTAGGAATATGCTTTCAAATGATGCAAATTGTTTTCATACTCTTGTACATGTACCACAACTGTTTAATACCACTACTGCTTTTCTCTCTTCACTTCAGTAAATTCTCTAGAATGCTTTGAAGAATTTTAGCATTAGTAGTTAGTTCTTTAAAGCACTCAGAGTGCTTAAAATATTTTTCTTTCTCCTTGTTATAAATTAAAATATAATCTCCAGCTTTTTAAGGTTGGAATACATAGATAGGAATTAATCTGATAAGATTTGGCTCATTCTGTTATAGCTGAGACATTATTGACCTTATAGCTCTGGAAGAGTCAATTTGCTGTCTTCAATTTTGGAAGAAGATAAGGGCAATTAAAGAAATTAGCATTTTTATGTAAAGTCTGACAAGAGAAAATCATTCCTAAAACATGGAAGTTTAGCCTGGGCACTGAAAAAAGGTACTGATCCAGGAAGGCAAGAAAAATTAATTCTTGACAGTTGTTGTTTAAGGGGCAGATATTTTATGTTGCACAGAGGTATATGTACCAGAGGAGGGATGGCAAAGTGAAAGAGGGAAGGAGTCTCATGCAGATGGCTGATCACCTTATCGAACTGTGATCATGTGTTTGCATAGTCCTGTTTTGTACTCTAGCTGTCTCCACCTTCCTTTGGCATTTTTACAAGCTGTGTGTAAATTTTTTTTACCCAGCTGTTCCTGGACCATGTGACAAGCCAACAGTTAGCAGTATAACACGTGACTCCATGACTGTAAACTGGGAAGAACCAGAATATGATGGTGGCTCCCCTGTAACTGGTTACTGGTTGGAGCGCAAAGAAACTACTGGAAAGAGATGGACCAGGGTTAACCGTGATCCTATCAAACCTATGACACTAGGTGTTTCATACAAAGTTACAGGTCTTATTGAAGGCTCTGAATATCAATTCCGTGTATCAGCTATTAATGCAGCTGGTGTTGGTCCACCAAGCATGCCATCTGATCCAGCAATTGCCAGAGATCCTATTGGTAAATATCTTAGGTTCCTATTTTTGAAATTGAAAATGTTCTAATGAAAACATAGAATATATTGTTATGCTGTAATGATGTGATGATATTTTCCAGCCCCACCTGGCCCTCCTATTCCAAAAGTTACTGACTGGACAAAGTCTTCTGTAGACTTGGAGTGGACTCCACCACTAAAGGATGGTGGTTCTAGGATCACTGGCTACATTGTTGAGTATAAAGAGGAAGGAAAGGAAGAATGGGAAAGGGTAGGTGGAATATTATAATAGAATCTGCATTTCTTCTCTCTGTGTCTCTATCTAAAGAAATTCCATCAGAAAATATATTTTCTACAAATTTTCATTATGCAAGGTATTTTCTATACATTAATGTTTTTGCACAATACTTATCTTCATATATTTAAAATATAAGACCAAATTTAACAGTAAGTAATTGAGTGCCAAGTTAACATTGCAGTTTCCTAAACTTAGAATTTTTAAATTCTGTATTTAAAGATGTGACGAAGTATGTAGGTAATCAGTGATAAAAGAACAGAAGACAAGAACAAGTTAGAACTGGCATAAAAGTAAGGAGTCACATTGCTATAAGGCTGTGCCAAATTATTTGCAACTAATACATCCCTACATTTTCCTACTTTTTTCAGTAGGAAAATTTAACTGATGCATACCCTGGCCATTTTGTGCATCTCTACAAACATTTGGTGCATTCTAAGTAATACCTAAATTTGTTGCACAATTTCCAGGTAAACAGGCTCCATACAGGGGGTCTAGAAAGGACCAAACAATCCATTTTATCCCCACTCTCACTTATATGAACTTATTTGTACAGTAACAGATGCCATTCTTCTGAGACCACAGACTACTGTAGCCTCTGTACCTGCTACAATTATCAAAAAAGAGAATCTTCAGAAGAGTAGCTTGGATGTCCCTATCCTGTATTTCTTTACACAGTCCCTGAACACTTCTATGTGAACTAGATCTCTTTATGCTTAAGAGCATTGTGTGCTTGTAAATGTCCAATAGTATCTGATCTAAGATTTGTTCCAAACATCACAAAGAAATTGATGATACCTTGATGTTGCCTGATGTTATAATATTTTTTCTAGGTGAAAGATAAAGAAATTAGAGGAACCAAGTTTGTTGTGGCAGGATTAAAAGAAGGATGTTTCTACAAATTTAGAGTTAGAGCAGTGAATGTTGCTGGCATAGGAGAGCCTGGAGAAGTTACAGACATTATTGAAATGAAGGACAGACTTGGTATTTATTATTTACATTTACATTTTTATTATTTCTAAGTCAGCTTGGAAAAAAGAAGGAAATTCATTGCAATATTTTGTTTACCTCTCACAGTGGCTCCTGATATTAATTTGGATGCAAGTGTCAGGGACAGAATTGTTGTTCATGCTGGAGGAGTAATTCGGATCATAGCATATGTCTCAGGAAAACCAGCTCCAACAGTCACTTGGAGCAGGGATGACAGAGCTTTACCAGAAGAAGCTAAAATTGAAGAAACAGCTATCAGTTCTTCTTTGGTCATCAAGAATTGCAAACGGAGCCACCAGGGTGTATACACTCTTCTTGCTAAAAATGCAGGTGGAGAACGGAAGAAGACCATTATTGTTGATGTGCTAGGTAAATAGTAACTTCAGTGCTTGTGAACAAATAGAGTTTTATAACATTCAGCATGTATACTTAAACATTTCATTTCTTTGTTGCTTTTAGATGTGCCGGGCCCTGTTGGCATGCCATTCCTTACTGAGAACCTAACCGGTGACTCTTGCAAATTGACATGGTTTACTCCAGAAGATGATGGTGGTTCTCCTATTACCAACTATATAATTGAAAAACGTGAATCTGACCATAGAGCTTGGACTCCAGTAACCTGTACAGTTACAAGACAGAATGCTACTGTTCAGGGACTCACTGAAGGGAAAGCCTACTTTTTCCGAATTGCAGCTGAGAATATAATTGGCATGGGTCCATTCACAGAGACACCAAAAGAGCTTGTCATCAGAGATCCAATAAGTAAGTATATTTTGGGGGTTGGATTGTTGTCACATGAGACAAATCTGTATAAAAATGCACTTACTGTATTTTTGTGTTTTTTCACAGCTGTTCCTGACCGTCCAGAAGACCTGGAGGTAAAAGCAGTTACCAAGAACTCTGTTACATTGACTTGGAACCCTCCAAAATATAATGGAGGATCGGACATCACCATGTATGTTCTAGAAAGCCGTCTCATTGGAAAAGAGAAATTCCACAGAGTTACAAAGGAGAAAATGCTTGATAGGCAATATACTATAGAAGGCTTGAAAGAGGGTGACACCTATGAGTATCGTGTGAGTGCTTGCAATATTGTGGGGCAAGGCAAGCCATCATTTTGCACAAAACCAATCACATGCAAGGATGAAATTGGTATGTATCTTTTTCAAATTTATTTTGAAAATAGTGACACATTTAGTGATTTCTTACTTTTTCTTACTACTATTGCTGACATTTTGGGGCACTGCACTTTTTAATTTTATCTTTCAGCTCCTCCGACACTTGACCTTGACTTTAGAGACAAGCTTATTGTTCGGGTTGGTGAAGCTTTCAGCCTGACTGGACGTTATTCAGGCAAGCCTGCACCAAAGGTTACTTGGCTAAAGGATGATATTGTTGTGCAAGAAAATGATCGTACAAAGATCAAGACAACTCCTACAACTCTTTGCTTGGGGATACTGAAATCTGTCCGTGAAGACTCAGGCAAATACTGTGTTACTGTAGAGAACAGCACGGGTTCAAGAAAAGGATTCTGTCAAGTTAATGTTGTTGGTAGGTTTTACTGATTGATTTGATTTGTCTTTATTTTTTAATAGAGATTAGAATTCATTGAATTATATAAATGTAAAAATTAAAATGTTTTATTTATAACAATATTTTGATTTACTGCCCTCTTTTTTATGCTGAAATACTATTTATTGATTTTGAGTACTTAGTTAACTTCTGGCTTAGTTTATTCACCATGAATAATTTAATGTTTTCACATTCAGAGAATGTCAACAGCATAGAAAATGTCAATCACCAGACATGTTATAAGCATTAATTAATTAAATCCAGTGAGCCAAACAAGTACTAAAGAGGAATAGATGTCTCGATTCCTTACATAAAATGATGAGGTCATGTTTCTAATTGCATGATATATTTACTGTATTGACACTGTTTAATCTATATCATTATTTGAAGCTCATATAAAAGAATGGATTTGATTCTTTTTTCTTTAATAGATCGCCCATCGCCCCCAGTAGGCCCCATTATATTTGATGAAGTTCATAAAAATTATATGGTAGTTTCCTGGAAACCTCCATTAGATGACGGAGGCAGTGAAATTACAAATTACATCATTGAGAAGAAGGATGCACACAGGGACCTGTGGATGCCAGTTACATCTGCTACAGTTAAGACAACATGCAAAATTCCTAAGCTGCTTGAAGGAAGAGAATATCAAGTTCGAATTTATGCTGAAAATCTTTATGGCATAAGTGATCCTCTCATCTCTGATGAGATGAAAGCCAAGGACCGTTTCAGTACGTCATTCCTTTGCTATTTTACTTTAATACTTTAATCTTTACTCCATCTGTTATCGTTATGAACTCATTAATTTTTTTCAGGTGTTCCTGATGCACCTGAGCAACCAATCATTAAGGATGTTACCAAAGACTCTGCTGTGGTGGTTTGGAACAAACCATATGATGGAGGCAAGCCAATAACAACCTATATTGTAGAAAAGAAGGAAACAATGGCAACTAGATGGGTCAGAGTTACCAAAGATCCGATTTTCCCCAGTACTCAGTTCAAAGTACCTGACCTCCTTGAAGGCTGTGAATATGAATTCCGGGTTTCAGCAGAAAACGAAATTGGTGTTGGTGATCCTAGTCCACCATCAAAGCCAATTTTTGCTAGAGATCCAATTGGTAAAGTATTAAATTTTCTCATTCAAATTTTAATGTGCTCTTCATTTCAGTTACAAATCAATTTTAATGGTTTCCTTTTTTCATTTTTTTTTTTTAACAGCAAAGCCAAGTCCACCTATTAACCCAGAAGCAGTAGATAAAACAAAAAATTCAGTTGATTTGTCCTGGCAACCACCACGCCATGATGGTAACGGCAAGATAATTGGCTACCTTGTTGAGTATCAGAAAGTTGGAGATGAAGACTGGAAAAAGGCTAATCTAACAGCAGATTCTTGTCCTGAAACAAAATATAAAGTCACTGGTCTTACTGAGGGTTTGACCTATAAGTTCAGGGTCAAGGCAGTCAATGCAGCAGGTGAATCAGAACCAGCCTATGTTCCTGATCCAGTAGAAGTAAAGGACAGACTTGGTGAGTATAATAAAATCATGTAAGTTTACTTAAGAGAAGATTTTTTTTTTCTTATTTTCTAAAAACCCATAATTTTGATTCCAGAACCTCCTGAGCTGATACTTGATGCTAATATGGCCAGAGAACAACACRTAAAAGCTGGAGATACCCTGAGACTCAGTGCTGTGATTAAAGGTGTTCCATTCCCAAAAGTTTCTTGGAAGAAAGAAGATCATGAGGTCTCACCAAAAGCTGATATTGAGGTTACAGGAGTTGGCAGTAAGCTTGAAATTCGTAACACTGTCCATGAAGATGGTGGAATTTATTCCCTGACTGTTGAAAATCCAGCTGGATCAAAGACCGTTTCAGTAAAAGTTGTTGTCTTAGGTAATCTTTTTGGTGTTCCTTCTATACTGCATGTTTCTCATTATTTAATTAGAGATTAAGAAAAAAAGGAATGCCTGGAAAATATTAATAAACCGAGATATAAGAAATCACAAAATATGCAGTCTATGTAGAAAAAGGACTAAAAATGATAAAAAAATACATTAATTCTCTTGAAAAYTGCTCAGTTTTGTAAAATATGCTTTTGTTATCAAATACATAATAGATTTATTTTTTGACAATATTAGATAAGCCTGGTCCACCCAGAAATCTTCAGATCAGTGAAGTTAGAAGTGATTCTTGCTACCTCACTTGGAAGGAGCCAGAAGATGATGGTGGTTCTGTCATTACCAACTATGTGGTGGAAAGAAAAGACGTAGCTTCTGCACAGTGGGTACCCATCTCATCATCCTCCAAGAAACGCAGTCACATGGCTAAATACCTGATGGAAGGCACTCAGTATCTCTTCCGAGTTGCAGCTGAGAATCAGTTTGGTAGAGGTCCATATGTGGAAACTCTCAAGCCAATTAAAGCTATAGATCCACTGCGTAAGTTCAGTTATATGATTCACTTTGTCGATCTTGTTGGTACCCATGTGCTCATGGTACTCTGATACCATAGACTGGCCATCTTAGTAACCACTTTGTTTTTACATTTTAAAAGATCCTCCAGGGCCACCGAAGAACCTGCATCATGTAGATGTTGACAAGACTGAAGTTTCCCTTGTTTGGAATAGACCAGATCGTGATGGTGGTGCTGAGATAACTGGATATTTGGTGGAATATCAAGAAGATGGTGCAGAGGAGTGGACTAAGTTCCAGACAGTCCCCATGCTAGACTGTGTTGTTACAGGCCTACAAAAAGGAAAGATTTACAAATTCCGTGTGAAAGCTCAAAATATTGTCGGTCTTAGTCTTCCAGATACAACTATACCAATAGAGTGTCAAGAAAAACTAGGTAACTTTTAGTTTCTCATGTTGTTTCACTGATTTTTTTCTCTTTTTCTTTAAGTAGTCCCCCTGAAAAGCATACGGTAATTTCTCTCTATTTTTCTGTAATTTCAGTACCTCCATCTGTGGAACTAGATGTGAAGTTAATTGAAGGTCTTGTTGTTAAAGCTGGTAGTACAGTAAGACTTCCTGCAATTATGAGAGGTGTTCCGGTTCCGACTGCAAAATGGGTTACTGATGGCACTGAAATTAAAACAGAAGGCAGACACAAGATTGAGACTGACAATTATTCAACTGTACTTACCATCAAAGACTGTATAAGAAAAGATACAGGAGAATATCTACTCACAGTATCTAATGCAGCTGGCAGCAAAACTGTTGCTCTACATCTTACAGTTTTGGATGTTCCTGGTCCACCAACTGGTCCTATTAATATTCTTGAAGTAACACCAGAGCATATGGTTATTTCTTGGCGCCCTCCTAAAGATGATGGTGGAAGTCCTATAATAAACTATATTGTTGAGAAGCGTCAATCAAAGAAAGAAACTTGGGGAGTGGTTAGCTCAGGAACAAGTCACACAAAAATTAAGATTCCACGACTGCAGAAAGGCTGTGAATATATTTTCCGTGTTCGAGCAGAAAATAAGATAGGCATTGGTGCACCCCTTGATTCAGAACCAACAGTTGCTAAACATATGTTTGATCCACCATCCCCACCTGGTAAACCAACAGTTTATGATATTACAGAAAATGCTGCAACAGTGTCTTGGACCCTGCCAAGATCTGATGGCGGAACACCAATAACTGGTTATATACTTGAACGTCGGGAAGCATCTGGTAAATGGGTTCGTGTCAATAAGACACCAATACTTGATATGAAGTACAGAGTCACTGGTCTCTTTGAAGGTAACACATATGAATTCAGAGTGTTAGCAGAAAACATGGTGGGCTTAAGCAAACCATCTCCGAGTTCTGATCCAATAAAAGCATCACGTCCTATCACTCCTCCTGGACCACCTATTAATCCAAAATTAAAAGACAAAACCAAAGAAATGGCTGATCTTGTGTGGACAAAGCCCTTCAAAGATGGTGGCAGCCCAATTCTGGGATACATTGTGGAGTGTCAGAAAACTGGAACTACACAGTGGAATAGGATTAATAAAGATGAACTCATTAGACAATGTGCCTTTAGAGTACCTGGGTTAATAGAAGGAAATGAATATAAATTCCGAATAAAAGCTGTCAACATTGTGGGAGAGGGAGAACCAAGAGAACTGGCAGAAACTGTACTTGCAAAGGATATTCTTTCTCCTCCAGAAGTAAGCCTAGATGTGACCTGTCGAGACATAATCACTGTCAGAGTAGGCCAAACAATTCATATTACTGGGAAAGTAAAAGGCAGGCCAGATCCTGACATAACATGGTCTAAGGATGGCAAAGTGCTAGTCCAAGAAAAGCATGTTGAAATAGTTCACGATCTACCTAATGTTGAACTGCAGGTGAAAGAAGCCAAAAGATCTGATCATGGCAAATATATAATAGCAGCTAAGAACAGCTGCGGATATGCTCAAGCTTTTGCCATTGTTAATGTACTAGATAGACCTGGACCATGTCAGAACCTGAAAATAAGCTATGTCACAAAAGATTCTTGTATGATTGCTTGGGAGAATCCAGTGGATAATGGTGGCTCAGAAATTACAAATTATATAGTAGAGTACCGACAACCAAACCAGAGAGGATGGTCAATTGTCTCCTCTGATATCACTAAACGATTAGTAAAGGCAAATCTTATAGAGAACCGTGAATACTTCTTCAGAGTTTGTGCAGAAAACAAAATAGGTCCAGGTCCTTGCATTGAGACCAAGACTCCCATTCTTGCCATCAATCCTATTGACAAGCCTGGAGAGCCAGAAAATCTTCACATTGCAGAGAAAGGAAAGACATTTGTATATCTGAAATGGAGAAGACCAGATTACGATGGTGGAAGCCCCAATTTAAGTTACCATGTTGAAAGAAAACTGAAAGATTCAGATGAATGGGAAAGGGTGCACAAAGGCAGTATTAAGGAAACACACTATATGGTAGATAAATGTGTTGAAAATAAAATTTACCAATTCCGAGTTCAAACCAAGAATGAGGCAGGTGAAAGTGACTGGGTAAGAACAGCTGAAGTTGTTGTAAAAGAAGATCTGCAGAAACCAGTGCTAGACTTGAAGTTAAGTGGGGTGCTGACTGTAAAAGCAGGTGACACAATTAGAATTGAGGCTGGACTTAGAGGAAAACCACAGCCTGAAGTTGTATGGACAAAAGACAAAGATGCCACAGATCTAACCAGATCTCCAAGAGTCAAAATTGAAACAACTTCTGACACATCTAAATTTATTCTCACAAAATCAAAGCGTAGTGATGGTGGGAAATATGTGATTACTGCAACTAATACGGCTGGTAGTTTTGTAGCATATGCTACTGTTATTGTTTTGGATAAACCAGGTCCTGTAAGAAACTTGAAAGTTACTGACATTTCATGTGATAGATGTACTGTTACTTGGGACCCTCCAGAAGATGACGGTGGTTGTGAAATACAAAACTACATCCTAGAAAAATGTGAAAGCAAACGTATGGTTTGGTCTACATACTCTTCTTCTGTCCTAACAAACTATGCAAATGTGACACGCCTCATCGAAGGTAATGAATATATATTCAGAGTCCGTGCAGAGAATAAAATGGGCACTGGTCCACCAACAGAAACACAGCCAATTATTGCAAAAACTAAATATGATAGACCTGGACGCCCCGACCCTCCAGAGGTCACTAGAGTTAGCAAAGAAGAGATGACTGTAGTTTGGAATCCACCAGAGTATGATGGTGGCAAATCAATTACAGGATACATTTTAGAGAAGAAAGAGAAACGATCACTGAGATGGGTTCCTGTTACTAAGACTGCAATCCCAGAGAGACGCAAGAAGGTTACAAATCTCATCCCTGGTCATGAATATCAATTCCGCGTCAGTGCCGAAAATGAAGTTGGACTTGGAGAACCAAGCTTGCCATCAAGACCTGTAGTAGCAAAAGACCCAATAGGTACCATACTGCAGTATTTTACTGTATTTTTTTAATGTTAACTTAACAAATTGCTTAATTGCTCAAATGTATTCTTATTTGTAACCTTTATTGTGTTTTTCAGAACCACCTGGTCCTCCCACAAACCTGAGGGTGRTTGATAGCACAAAGAGCTCCATTACCCTTGGCTGGGGAAAACCAGTGTATGATGGTGGTGCTCCAATTATTGGATATGTTGTGGAAATTAGACCAAAAGTTGAGGGTGCTGATCCTGAAGCAGGATGGAAACGATGTAATGTTGCTGCACAAGTTATTCATACAGAATTTACAGCCACCAGCCTGGATGAGAACCAGTTATATGAGTTCAGAGTTTCTGCCCAAAATCAGGTTGGCCTTGGCCGTCCAGCTGAGCTGAAAGAAGCTGTGTCTCCTAAAGAAATACTTGGTGATTTTTCCCATCTTCTTTATGAGTCTTTACATACAATCTCTATTTACTCTGTTTTTATTTTATTTCATATGCTAAACTTTGCATTTTATTTATTTAATTTTGTCTTTCAGAACCTCCCGAGATTGAGTTGGATGCAAGCATGAGAAAGTTAGTCACAGTCAGAGCAGGATGCCCTATCCGACTTTTTGCTATTATTAGGGGTCGCCCAGCACCAAAAGTCACCTGGAGGAGAATGGTTGTTGATAATGTCATCAGAAAAGGACAAGTTGATCTGGTTGACACTATGGCCTTCTGTGTCATCCCCAATTCAACACGTGATGACTCAGGCAAATATTCATTGACACTTGTTAATGCAGCTGGAGAAAAGGCTGTATTCGTGAACGTCAGAGTCCTAGGTGAGTAACCAGAAAAACACCTGTAGACAATGTTTTAATTATTTTGTCTGTTAATTACAGGAGTTTTTATGATCCCTAGTGCTTACAGTATTTGAGCACAACCGTATCAACTAACGCTAATTCCCCCTGTATAAGAAGCTATTAACCCACTTAAATTTTAACTTGTTAAAGAAGAAAATATTAACATAAATTGAAATTTTTTTATAGATACTCCTGGACCTGTGGCAGACTTCAAGGTTTCAGATGTCACCAAGATGTCATGTCACCTTTCATGGGCACCTCCAGAGAATGATGGGGGTAGTCCAGTGACTCATTACATCCTGCAGAAACGTGAGGCTGACAGAAAGACCTGGGCAACAGTCACTGCAGAACTAAAGAAAACTAGTTTCCAAGTAGCTAATCTTGTACCTGGAAATGAGTACTTCTTTAGAGTAATAGCAGTAAATGAATATGGGTCAGGTGTTCCAAGTGACATACCAAAACCAATCCTAGCAACGGATCCCCTAAGTAAGTATGCATTTATGCATGTTTTATTGTTTTCCTCTAATTTTAATATGATTTTGCATTTTTTGAAAGCAGGTATTTCTAAGTCAGACAATGCTGCTAACCGCTCAATGTCAAACATAAATATTTCCATGTCAGTGTTCCCTGCATACAAATAACACAGTCTATGAATGTAGTACCTTTATAGTCATTCATAATTTTGCTCTTTTCAGTATTTTCCTTGTTGAGATAGCATGTATAGCATCCAGTTTTCTTAGTAATTTAACCAATATTCAATAGTCAAGTTCTTGGAAATTCAATGTTTAATGTGTTTCCTTTTTTTCTCCCTTGTAAAGGTGAACCTGATCCACCTAGAAAACTTGAAGTTACTGAAATTACAAAGAACAGTGCTACTTTAGGCTGGCTGCCACCACTGCGTGATGGAGGCTCTAAAGTTGATGGGTACATTGTTAGCTACAAAGAAGATGAACAACCAGCAGATCGCTGGACACAATATTCAATCGTTAAAGATCTGTCCATTGTTGTAGCTGGTCTGAAAGAGGGAAAGAAATACAAGTTTAGAGTGGCAGCTAGAAATGCTGTAGGAGTRAGTTTGCCGAGAGAAACTGAAGGAGTATTTGAAATTAAAGAACAGCTCAGTAAGTATCTGATTAAATACTACCTATGTTAAAATAAACTGTTTTAATAATGAAATGAGCGAGAATGTTAGTTCTTAGACTGAGTCCCAGTAAGCCAGCTCCTTTATGAAGTTATCTAGAGGATTATGGTTAACAGTACTGAATACTTTTAACAGGTCAGAAAGGATGAGGGTTGAACACTAATTCAGAATCATTAAAGAATTTTGGAGTATGGTTTCAGTTGAGGGCAAATGGAACCAGAAGGTAGGAACTAAAGAGAAATAATAAATATATTCAATGAACTTAAAATGAGAGACAAAAAGAATCAGCTCAGGAGTTCAAGAGATAAATGGGGCCAAAATTAGGAGCTGTTTTAAGGTAACAGAAATGAAATTGTTTATGTTGTAAAGTCAGTAAAAAATGTGAACAGAGAGGGAGGAAGGACAGGTTGAACTAATTAAGGGCTAGGATCCTTGAGGCACAAGAAGGCCTAGGGTTAAGGGGCAGATTTGGGGACGACTGGAAAGAATTTGTGCAGATGAAGAAGTGGGAGAAGGGGTTCTACTTGAAGAATAATTCAAAGGTAGTAAAAAGATTGACTGTGTAAGTGGGTTTAGTTCAGTGAAAACTTCAGTCTTTTTGCAAGACAGACATAAAAGAGGGGAAAAGCAAGGCAGCACTATAAGACAGGAACTTTTTCAAACATAGAGTGGGCAATGACAGGTTCCAGATGTAAAGAAGAATTGTGTGTGATGCATAAATAGTGTGCTAGTCTCTACATAAATACGTGAGAAGGTAATCCAAACTCAAAAATATTCTCCTGTAACTGGTATCAGAATGCAAAAGTAAAACTGGAGCAGATATTGCCCACTGCAGAACCCCAAGTTGTCCATAAGTGGAACCTAAATTAAAAATTATTGCATCAGTCCTACTGGTAACACCACTTTAGGTAGAAGCAGAGGACTTTTGCATGAAGAAATAAGAAAAATATGAAGTTGAATTTATATGTCTGTGTGTGCTTTTTTCCAGTCCCACCTAAGATCCTGATGCCTGATCATGTTCACATTAAAGCTGGAAAGAAACTGAGAATTGAAGCTCATGTGTACGGGAAGCCTCAGCCAGTCTGTAAATGGATGAAAGGAGACCAAGATGTACTAACATCCAGTCGCCTTGCTGTACATAAAGCAGAAAAATCTTCTGTCCTTATCATTAAGGATGTGACTAGAAAAGACACTGATTTTTACACTCTTACTGCAGAAAACAGCTCTGGCACTGACAGTCAGAAAATCAGAGTGATAGTCATGGGTACGTTTCATTTTATTACTTTTAAACCCAGACTTATACAAAACTAGTTTTAGTAAATTCCACTGTTTGCCATTTTCTTACATCCCTTTTTCTTAATGTATATCTATGTGCAGATAAGCCAGGTCCGCCACAGCCTCCCTTTGACATTTCTGAAATTGATGCTGATGCTTGCACTCTTGCATGGCATATACCTCTTGAAGATGGTGGCAGTAACATTACAAACTATGTAGTTGAGAAATGTGATGTAAGCCGAGGGGACTGGGTAACAGCTTTAGCTTCTGTTACAAAGACAAGTTGCAGAATTGGAAAACTGATTCCTGGAGAAGAGTATATGTTCCGTGTTCGTGCTGAAAATCGTTTTGGGATTTCTGAGCCACTTACATCTGGCAAGATGATTGCAAGGTTCCCCTTTGGTATGTCAGTATTTTAGAGCAGCATTTCTCTTTTTAGTCTCCTAGCAAGAAAGCATGCGATTGATATCCATCCTTATATTTCCCTCTAGATGTTCCTAGTGAGCCGAAGAATGCACGTATTACCAAGGTCAATAAGGACTGCATTTTTGTTGCCTGGGATAAACCAGATAGTGATGGAGGCAGTCCAATCACTGGTTATCTCATTGAGCGTAAAGAAAGGAACAGTTTACTCTGGGTGAAGGCTAATGACACAGCTGTGCGCTCCACAGAGTACCCTTGTGTGGGGCTGATTGAAGGTCTTGAGTATACTTTCAGAATTTATGCACTGAACAGAGCTGGAGCAAGTAAACCTAGCAAACCAACTGAGTTTGTCACAGCAAGGACACCAGTCGGTAAGCCAAACACACTAATAGTTTGCAACAAACTCCTGTTATTATGGTTAGTTTAAATATATATGCAACTCCATAATCTTCAATTTGCCCATACGTTTATGTTTTCATGTCTACCATAAGTGCACTGTGAGTGCTCTGTGTGTAGATATGCTGTAAATAAGATCCATTAAAGCCATTTTTTTATTCATCAGATTTTTTGGCAAAACAGACTATAACATAATCTTATTTGGCTTAGATCCCCCTGGGAAACCTGAAGTTATTGATGTCACTAAGAGTACTGTATCACTGGTATGGACAAAACCAAAGCATGATGGTGGTAGCAAACTTATTGGCTACTTTGTTGAAGCTTGCAAATTACCTGGTGATAAGTGGGTCCGGTGCAATACAACTCCTCATCAAATACCTCTAGAAGAGTACACTGCTACAGATTTGGAAGAGAATGCTCAGTATCAATTTAGAGCAATTGCCAAGACAGCAGTTAACATTAGCCGACCTTCAGAACCTTCTGATCCAGTGACCATTCATCCAGAAAATGGTGAGAAATGTAACAATATTTGAGAACTCTGATAAGAGTCTGTGCATTTTTAACTAGTACTCATGTGAAGAGTTAGATGTTTATTTCTCACTAGTTTAACTTTTGTGTTGTTTCCTTTCAGTTCCTCCCAGAATAGAGTTGGATGTATCTATGCAATCACAGCTTACAGTAAAAGCTGGAACTAACGTGCGTCTGGAGGCAAAAGTATATGGCAAGCCTATGCCAACAATTACCTGGAAGAAAGAAGGAGAAGTTTTAAAACCATCCGAAGGTGTTAAGATCACAACTAAGAGAAACCTTGCTACAGTTGAGTTGTTCAGTGTTAACAGGAAGCAAACGGGAGACTATACTATTACTGCTGAAAATGCAAGTGGATCAAAGTCGGCAAACATTAAGCTTAAAGTCCTTGGTAAGCTAAAGACTGTCTGTTAATAAATACATTTATAGTTAAACGATATAGCAAGAGCTAGATCTATAAGAATGTGATCTTAATTCTTCCAGATAAGCCTGGTCCTCCAGCCTCCGTTAAAATCAAACATATGTATGCAGATCGTGCAATGCTTTCTTGGGAGCCTCCTCTGGAAGATGGAGGTTCAGAAATTACTAACTACATTGTTGACAAACGTGAAACAAGCAGACCAAACTGGGCCCAAGTTACTGCCAATGTACCAATTACAAGCTGCACGGTGGAGAAACTAATAGAAGGACATGAGTACCAGTTCCGCATATGTGCTGAAAATAAATACGGTGTTGGAGACCCTATCTTCACTGAACCAGCAGTCGCTAAGAATCCATATGGTAAGTGTTTTGCAGTATAGCTTCATGAATCATTGCTTTTTTGTGTATGCTTATGAATGTGAACATAACTTTCAAATAAATCTTCACAGATGTACCCGGACCTTGTGATCCACCGATAATTAGTAATATAACAAAAGACTTTATGACTGTTAGCTGGAAGCCCCCAGCTAGTGATGGTGGGTCCCCAATAACTGGTTATATACTTGAGAAGCGTGAAACTAAGACTCTTAACTGGACAAAAGTAAACAGGAAGCCTGTCATTGAAAGAACTGTTAAGGCCACTGGACTCCAAGAAGGAACAGAATATGAGTTCCGGGTAACAGCACTGAATAAGGCCGGACCTGGCAAGCCTAGCGCACCATCTAAAGCAGCATATGCTCGTGATCCTCAATGTAAGCTAAAAGTAATGTCTCAGCTGGTATGTCCAAATATTTTTGTACAACATTTTATGATTAACTTTGCTATTTCAATTCTCAGATCCTCCTGGCCCACCTGCCTTCCCGAAGGTGGTTGATACTACCCGTAATTCAATAAGCCTGTCATGGAGCAAACCAGCATATGATGGTGGAAGCCCTATTATTGGTTATCTAGTAGAAGTAAAAAGAGCTGACACAGACAACTGGGTCAGATGCAATCTACCCAAGAACTTACAGGATACGCAATTTGTGGTAACGGGACTGATGGAGGATACAGAGTACCAGTTCCGCATTTATGCTGTCAATAAGATTGGATACAGTGATCCAAGTGATGTTCCTGATAAACACACTGCCAAAGACATTTTAAGTATGTTTACTGAAAACAATTTAACTTGCTGACTTTTAATTCATAGGATGGGTTCTGAAGGAAGGGTTTGCCACAGATGAGAGAAGAAGATTAATTTAGAATGTGGCATTTCTCAAAAACTATTGGTTAAAAGTGGCTAATTTGAAAAAGAATGGGGCAAAATTGAATAGAATCTGAATATGGTGTCTGCTTCTTTTACTTGCATGCCAGATGCATTCACCTCTTATTTTGGGCCTTCAAGAATTTTTTCTATCTCTAATCTTACAATCAGATTTTTCAGACCTCTCTCCCATTCTTAAAACTTTCAGTCTTATTCAGACCTTCTAAAGCATTTGGAGCTGAGATTACTATATTAAGCATCTATGTGGCACACTATTTAATTTAATTGTATGGCACTTATTCCTTAATAGCCATGCTGCCTACTCTATGTGCTTTGCTGTATGTACAAAAGCATTGCTTCACAGAGCTGTCTTGATTCAGGATATGGGGAACTGTCTAGGAGGTTTTGAAACTCCTTTGAATTATGGAGGAACTGGGAGACTTCTTCATATAATAAGAAATGTAAGTAGTGGCAAAGGCAGAAAAGAAGGAAGAGAAGTTAGTGCAAAAAAACCCCAGGTTTACAAATGATCTTGAAATGGGAATCAGGTTGCTAACTAACATCACCATGGACATGAGAGCAAGTTAGTTAATCTAGTGAAATGACAGTAAACAAAGTCTTCTTGTCACAGTAATTTTAGTGATATTCTTAAAGATGTTGTTTTAACTGCATGCTTTTTGCTATACACACAGTTCCTCCTGAGGGAGAACTTGATGCAGAACTAAGGAAAGTCCTTGTGTTGCGTGCTGGAGTCACAATGAGGCTTTATGTGCCAGTAAGAGGACGTCCACCTCCAAAGATTACATGGTCTAAAGTGGATGCCAACCTAAGAGATAGACAAGGATTAGACATCAAGTCAACTGATTTTGATACCTTCCTGCGTTGTGAAAATGTAAACAAATATGATGCTGGAAAATATGTCCTAAGTCTGGAGAATAGCTGTGGCAAGAAGGCATACACCATTGTTGTAAAAGTACTTGGTAAGTGTCAGAGTTTCCCCCAGTCTGATATATTTTTTCAATTTTTAACCAATAATTTTTTGTATTTTGTTTACTAAATCAAATGAGGGGGGTTGTATTCATCTAGATACTCCAGGCCCTCCTATTAACCTGGTTGTAAAAGAAGCATCTAAGGATTCTGCCTTCATTACATGGGAGCCTCCACTAATAGATGGTGGCAGTCCAGTCAAAAATTACATCGTTGAAAAACGTGATGCAGAAAGAAAGTCATGGTCCACAGTAACAACAGAGTGTCCAAAGACAAGCTGCAGGATAACTAACTTAGAAGAAGGCAAATCTTACTTCTTCAGGGTTTTTGCTGAAAATGAATATGGTATTGGTGACCCCTGTGAAACTCGTGATGCTGTTAAAGCTTCTGGTAAGAAAAAATAATCTATTTCTCCTACTTTGCTACTCACATAATTTTATTTTTTAACTTAAATGGACACTTACTATGCTTTTCTTCCTTCTAGAAACGCCTGGGCCAGTTGTGGATCTAAAAGCTTCAGCTGTAACAAAATCATCATGCAATTTAGCATGGAAAAAACCTATCAGTGACGGTGGAAGCCGTATTTTTGCATATGTTGTTGAGGTTCTGACTAGTGAAGATAAATGGCAAGAAGTTATGCGAGCAAAGAACCTCCATTTTTCAATGAGGGACCTAAAAGAAGGACAGGAATACACTTTTAGAGTGATGGCCCAAAATGATGCTGGATATGGAACTCCAACCGAGCTCACAATTGTTGCAAGAGATGACATTGGTAAGAAGCAACTTAAGATCATTCATTCACTCAGTCATTTATCCAAATTATACTGATTTTATGCTTAGCATCATTATTATGCATACATACAAATCAGGTGCCTTTAAAACAGCATCTGAATTTTAACACAGAGTTGAGTAATTGGTTATTTCTATTTTTGCAGTGGCACCTGATCTTGATTTAAGAGATCTACCTGATTTGTGCTATGTAGCTAAAGAAGGTAGCAATTTCCGTCTTAAAATACCCATTAAAGGCAAGCCTGTCCCAACTGTAACTTGGAAGAAAGGTGAAGACCAGGCACTTACTGAGAGTGGAAGAGTGGCATTTGAATCTACAGCAGTTAACACCACACTTTTAGTACGTGACTGCCAGAAAGCTGATGCTGGAAAGTACACAATCACTCTGAAGAACATTGCTGGCAGTAAGGAAGGCACTATTTCTGTAAAAGTTGTTGGCAAACCTGGCATACCAACAGGTCCAGTGAAATTTGAAGAAGTCACAGCTGATGCCATAACCTTAAAGTGGGGTCCTCCAAAAGATGATGGTGGTTCAGAAATCACTAACTATGTCCTAGAGAAGAGAGATAATGTAAACAATAAGTGGGTTACTTGTGCTTCTGCGGTCCAGAAAACTACATTTAGAGTTACAAGACTTCATGAAGGAAATGAATATACATTCAGGATCAGGGCTGAAAATAAATATGGAGTAGGTGAAGGTCTTAAATCTGATCCTGTCATTGCAAAACATCCATTTGGTAAGTATATATTATCATTTTTAAGCTTTAAAATAATGTTTTAGGAGTGATATTTATTTTTTCATTTTTTATATTGTTTAGATGTGCCAGATGCTCCTCCACCTCCCAATATCGTTGATGTTCGGCATGATTCTGTAGCTTTAACTTGGACTGACCCCAGAAGAACTGGAGGCTCACCAATCACAGGTATATCCCCAAAAGCCTCCTTAGTATTTCCCCTCTTAATAGTTCTTCCTCCCTTTCAAAGAGTAACATAAAACTATGAGATGTTTATGCTTTAAATCGATTGATTGATTGATTGATTGAACTGTTTTACTTCCTGTTCTTTATTTATGCTGAACTTTTTTAAAGGTTTAACTTTAAAGTCAGTAACTGAGAAACAATATTTTTGCACACATAGCTGAAACACCTAAAGAAAGAACAACAAACCCATCTACATTACTTTAAAATTAACAATTTACATTTACAAACTATATAATTACAAACATCTGTAATGTATATTCACATCCATTTCTTAATCTGTTTTCATTGTCACTCCAGCACGGTTCCTATGTGACAATGCCATATAGGCACAATGGTGTTTCACAAAGCTATGGTACATGAAGATTTCTACAAAACCCCCATATTTTACATCTTACCTTTTATCTTTTAGGTTATCACATTGAAGTCAAAGAAAGAAATAGTCTTCTATGGAAAAGAGCCAATAAAACTCCAATAAGGATGAAAGATTTCAGAGTGACAGGGTTAACTGAAGGTCTGGAATATGAATTCAGAGTAATGGCAATCAATCTGGCTGGAGTAGGTAAACCAAGTCTGCCATCTGAACCAGTTGTGGCACTTGATCCTATTGGTGAGTCATCAGGAGAACACAAATAAAAATTCTCAGGGTTGAAATCACTGTTGTCTGACCATGGCTTATTATTTTTTCTTTAGATCCTCCTGGGAAACCTGAAGTTATCAATGTAACCAGGAACTCAGTAACACTCATTTGGACAGAACCAAAATATGATGGTGGACATAAGTTAATTGGGTACATTGTTGAAAAACGAGATTTGCCTTCAAAGACTTGGACAAAGGCTAATCATGTGAATGTTCCAGATTGTGCATTTACTGTAACTGACCTTACTGAAGGTGCCAAGTATGAGTTCAGAATTAGAGCAAAGAACACTGCAGGAGCTATCAGTCCTCCATCAGAATCCACAGACACCATAATATGCAAGGATGAGTATGGTATGTAGATGGCATTAAGAACTGAAGGATTTTATTTGAATTATTAATACCAAATGCTTTTTTTTACTATGTTCTTGTTAAAACAATCCTGGGTTTTCGGTTTGCTTTTACAGAGGCACCAACTATTGTTATTGATCCTACACTGAAGGAGGGTTTAACAGTGAAAGCAGGAGACACCATCACGGTGTCTGCTATTAGCATCCGTGGCAAGCCACTTCCAACTTCATCATGGTCCAAAGCTGGAAAAGATTTTAGACCTTCAGAGGTTGTGCACATTGAAACAACACCAACTTCTTCGACTCTAAGCATCAAATACGCAGCCAGAAAAGATTCTGGCGAATACACAATCACTGCAACCAATCCTTTTGGTACTAAACAGGAGAGCATACATGTGAAAGTTTTAGATGTTCCAGGACCTCCAGGGCCTATTGAGATCAGTAACGTTTCAGCAGAAAAAGCCACTCTTACATGGTCACCTCCTGCAGAAGATGGTGGATCACCAATCAAATCATATGTTCTTGAAAAGAGAGAAACCAGCCGCCTGCTCTGGACATTAGTTGCTGAAAATATTGAGAGCTGTAGACATGTTGTTAGCAAGCTCATCCAAGGAAATGAGTATGTTTTCCGTGTCTCAGCAGTCAATCAGTATGGCAAGGGTGAACCAGTACAATCAGAACCAGTTAAAATGGTGGATAGATTTGGTAAGCAGAACAAGATAAAATGTGCAAGTGTGTTTTTATTAATTTTAAAGACTTGATTTTTGCCTTAACTTTGTACTTTTTTCTTCCTTATCAGGTCCCCCAGGCCCTCCTGGAAAACCAGAAGTAACAAATGTGACTAAAAATACTGCAACAGTTACCTGGAAAAGACCAGTAGATGATGGTGGAAGTGAAATCACAGGTTACTATGTGGAGAGGAAAGAAAAGAAAGGTTTAAGATGGGTCAGAGCAACAAAGAAACCGGTTTCAGATCTAAGATGCAAAGTAACTGGGCTCCTGGAAGGAAATGAATATGAATTCCGTGTCAGTGCAGAAAACAGAGCAGGAGTTGGACCACCAAGTGATGCTTCAAACTCAGTCATATGCAAGGATGTTGCATGTTAGTATCATGCCTTTCTTTTACCAAAGTTCATACAAACAGTAAGAGTTACTTCCTCTATAATATAATTATCTAACATAATGTGGTATTTTATCTTTTCCTCACTTTTCAGACCCGCCAGGTCCACCTGCAAATTCAAGAGTGACTGATACTACAAAGACAAGTGCATCTTTAGCCTGGGGCAAGCCTCACTATGATGGTGGACTTGACATCATTGGCTATATAGTGGAGCATCAAAAGGAAGGAGAAGAAGAATGGGTAAAAGACACAACAGGGACTGCTTTAAGAATCACTCAGTTTGTTGTTGCTCATCTGCAGCCAGGAGCCAAATACAATTTCAGAATCTCTGCCATGAATGCTGTAGGTGTTGGTGAACCAGCAATAATTCCAAGTGTTGAAATCAAAGACCGGGAAGAAATTCCTGACTTTGAATTAGACGCTGAGTTGAGAAGAACACTTGTTGTTAGAGCTGGACTAACTATTCGGATTTTTGTGCCAATTAAAGGACGTCCAACTCCAGAAGTCACATGGACAAAAGATGATGTTTCACTCAAAGGACGTGCCAGCATTGAAAACACAGACTCTTTTACACTCTTGATTGTCACAGAATGCACCAGATATGATGCAGGAAAATATATAATGACTCTTGAAAATGCTGCTGGCAAGAAGACTGGCTTCGTAAATGTAAAAGTTTTGGATACTCCAGGTCCACCAGTAAACCTTAAGCCTAGAGAAATAACCAAAGACAGCATCACCCTCCAATGGGATATGCCTCTGATAGATGGTGGTTCACGTATAACAAACTACATTGTTGAGAAACGTGAATCAACTCGGAAAGCATATTCAACAGTCACAACCAACTGCCAGAAGTGTTCTCTAAGAATTCCTAACTTGGCTGAGGGGTGTGAATACTATTTCAGAGTGCTGGCTGAAAATGAGTTTGGTATTGGTGAACCAGCTGAAACTGCAGAACCAGTAAGAGCTTCTGAGGCACCATCACCGCCTGAGAGCCTCCATATTATGGATGTAACACGGAACTCAGTTAGCCTGGCTTGGCCAAAACCAGAACATGATGGTGGTAGCAAGATCACTGGGTATGTAATTGAAGCCCAGAGGAAAGGTTCCAACCAGTGGGCACACATCACAACAGTGAAAACACTGGACTGTGTAGTGAAGAATCTGACTGAAAATGAAGAGTATACTTTCCAGGTTATGGCAGTTAACAGCGCTGGAAGGAGTGCCCCAAGAGAAAGCAGGCCAGTTATTATCAAAGAGCAAACAATGCTTCCAGAGTTTGACCTCCGTGGTATCTACCAGAAAACAGTCATTGCCAAAGCTGGTGACAATATCAAGATTGAAATCCCTGTGCTTGGTCGTCCAAGACCAACTGTGACTTGGAAGAAAGAAGACCAGATACTTAAGCAAACACAAAGGGTTAATTATGAAAATACTGCAACTGCAACCATATTAAACATCAATGAATGTATACGAAGTGATAGTGGCCAATACCCACTGTCAGCTAAAAATATTGTTGGAGAAGTTAGTGAAGTTATCACAGTTCAAGTTCACGACTTACCTGGGCCTCCTACTGGACCAATTAAATTTGATGAAATTTCATCTGACTTCATAACATTCTCATGGCAGCCTCCTTTGAATGATGGAGGTGTACCAATAAGTAACTATGTTGTAGAAATGCGTCAAACTGACAGTACCACATGGACTGAACTGGCAACCACAGTGATACGTACCATGTTTAAAGCCACTCGTCTTACTACTGGAGTTGAGTATCAGTTCCGTGTTAAAGCTCAAAACAGATATGGAATTGGTCCAGCCATTACTTCAGAGTCAATAGTTGCCAACTATCCATTTAAGGTACCTGGGCCTCCTGGTACTCCTCAGGTGATTGCAGTCACGAAAGAAACCATGACCATTAGCTGGAATGAGCCAGTTACTGATGGTGGAAGCCCAATTCTGGGTTATCATGTTGAAAGAAAAGAACGAAATAGCATTCTTTGGCAGACTGTAAGTAAAATGCTAGTATCAGGCAATATCTTTAAATCAACTGGACTTACTGATGGCATTGCGTATGAATTCCGTGTTATAGCAGAAAATTTGGCTGGTAAAAGTAAACCAAGCAAGCCATCTGAACCTGTCTTTGCTTTAGACCCAATAGATCCACCTGGTAAGCCAGTTCCTCTGAACATTACAAGACATGCAGTGACACTGAAGTGGACTAAACCAGAATATAATGGAGGTTTTAAGATAACCGGCTACATTGTTGAAAAAAGAGACCTTCCTAATGGCCGTTGGCTGAAAGCTAATTTCAGCAATATACTAGAGACTGAATTCACTGTAAGTGGTTTGACAGAAGATGCTGCATATGAATTCCGTGTGATTGCCAGGAATGCTGGTGGTGCTGTTAGTCAGCCCTCTGAGCCATCAGATGCCATAACATGTAGAGATGACATTGAAGCACCAAAGATAAGGGTGGATGCTAAATACAAAGACACTTTAGTACTGAAAGCAGGTGAAGTTTTCAGACTGGAGGCTGATGTTTCAGGTCGCCCTCCACCAACTATGACATGGACAAAAGGAGAAAAAGAACTTGAAGACACAGCAAAATTAGAAATAAAAATAGCAGATTTCTCTACTGTTCTTATTAACAAAGATTCTTCAAGAAGAGATGGTGGTGCCTATACACTTACTGCATCTAATCCTGGTGGCTTTGCCAAGCATATCTTCAATGTTAAGGTTCTTGATAGACCTGGTCCCCCAGAAGGGCCTTTGGCTGTGTCTGAAGTCACTGCAGAAAAATGTGTGCTGTCATGGTTACCTCCACTGGATGATGGAGGTGCAAAAATTGACCATTATGTGGTTGAAAAACGTGAAACCAGTAGATTGGCATGGACAACTGTAGCCACAGAAGTTCCATTAACTAAACTGAAGGTTACTAAACTGTTGAAGGGCAATGAGTATGTATTCCGTGTTATGGCTGTTAACAAATACGGCATTGGTGAGCCTCTGGAATCAGAGCCTGTTCTTGCAGTAAATCCATATGTGCCACCTGATCCACCTAAAACACCTGAAGTTACAGCAATTACAAAAGATTCTATGGTTGTCTGCTGGGGCCACCCCGATTCGGATGGTGGGAGCCCAATAACTAACTATATTGTGGAACGTCGTGACAGAGCTGGTCTACGCTGGGTGAAATGTAACAAACGGGTTGTTACTGACTTACGTTATAAAGTGTCTGGACTGACAGAAGGCCATGAATATGAATACAGGGTCATGGCTGAAAATGCTGCAGGACTCAGTGAGCCAAGCCCAACCAGTCCATTCTATAAAGCTTGTGATACTGTATTTAAGCCTGGTCCCCCAGGTAATCCTCGTGTTTTGGATAGCAGCAAGTCCTCAATTACAATAGCATGGAACAAACCAATATATGATGGTGGTTCCGAAATCACAGGTTACATGGTTGAGATAGCACTACCTGAAGAAGATGAGTGGAAGATTGTAACTCCACCAGTAGGTCTAAAAGCCACTTCCTTTACCATCACTGACCTGAAAGAAAATCAAGAGTATAAGATCCGGATATATGCTATGAACTCTGAAGGTCTAGGAGAACCTGCTCTTGTTCCTGGAACTCCAAAAGCTGAAGAGAGAGTGCTGCCTCCAGAGATTGAACTCGATGCAGAGCTACGTAAAGTTGTCACTATCCGAGCCTGCTGTACTCTAAGGCTCTTTGTCCCAATTAAAGGAAGACCAGTGCCTGAAGTAAAATGGACAAGAGAACATGGAGCATCTTTGGATAGAGCAAGCATTGAATCAACAAGCTCTTATACTTTACTTATTGTTGAAAATGTAAATAGATTTGATAGTGGCAAATACATACTGACAATCGAAAACAGTTCAGGAAGTAAGTCAGCATTTGTGAATGTCAGAGTTCTTGATACCCCTGGGGCACCTCAGGATTTGAAAATAAAGGAAGTTACAAAATCATCAGTTACACTCACATGGGAGCCTCCTCTCATAGATGGTGGCTCTAAAATAAAAAATTATATCGTTGAAAAGCGTGAGTCAACAAGAAAAGCTTATTCAACTGTTAATGCCAATTGCCACAAGACTAGCTGGAAAGTTGATGCACTGCAAGAAGGCTGCAACTATTACTTCAGAGTCCTAGCTGAAAATGAATATGGAATAGGCCTTCCAGTTGAAACTTCAGAGTCAGTAAAAGTATCAGAAAGACCACTTCCACCAGGGAAAATAACTTTGTTGGATGTGACAAGAAACAGCGTTTCCTTGTCTTGGGAAAAACCTGAACATGATGGTGGTAGCAGAATTCTGGGCTACATTGTAGAAATGCAAAGCAAAGGTAGTGAAAAGTGGTCAACTTGTGCGACAGTAAAAGTTACTGAAGCCACTATCACAGGATTGATCCAAGGTGAAGAATACACCTTCCGTGTTTCAGCTCAGAATGAAAAAGGTATTAGTGATCCTCGCCAGCTCGGTATACCAGTTGTGGCAAAAGATCTTGTGATTCCACCAGCTTTCAAACTACTGTTTACCACTTTCAGTGTTCTAGCAGGAGAGGACTTAAAGGTTGATGTTCCTTTTGTTGGTCGACCAAAACCAGCAGTGTTTTGGCATAAAGATAACATTGCATTGAAGCAGACTACAAGAGTAAATGCAGAAAGTTCAGAAAACAACACACTGCTAACAATAAAAGAAGCATGTAAAGATGATGTGGGAGCATATTTGGTTAAACTTACAAACTCTGCAGGTGAAGCAACTGAGACCCTAAATATTGTTGTCCTTGACAAACCAGGACCTCCAACTGGACCGGTAAAAGTAGATGAAGTAACAGCAGATAGTATTACTATTTCCTGGGAACCACCAAAGTATGATGGTGGCAGCTCTATCAATAATTATATTGTAGAAAAGCGGGACACTTCTACCACATCTTGGCAGATCGTGTCAGCTACTGTTGCAAGAACAACCATAAAAGCATGTCGATTAAAGACTGGCTGCGAATATCAGTTCAGAGTCGCAGCTGAGAACAGATATGGAAAGAGCACCTACCTCATTTCTGAGCCAATCATAGCCCAATACCCATACAAAGTTCCTGGTCCACCTGGAACACCTTTTGTAACAACTGTGTCAAAAGACAGTATGGTGGTACAATGGAATGAACCAGTCAATGATGGTGGTAGCAAGATCATCGGCTACCACTTGGAGCGCAAAGAAAGAAATAGCATTCTATGGTCTAAACTGAATAAAACACCTATTCCAGATACTAAATTTAAGACAAGTGGCCTTGAGGAAGGTCTTGAATATGAGTTCAGAGTTTATGCAGAAAACATAGTGGGCATTGGAAAGGCAAGTAGAGCATCTGAATGCTATACTGCACATGACCCATGTGACCCTCCAGGTCGTCCAGAACCTATTATTGTCACAAGAAGCTCAGTAACACTTCAGTGGAAGAAACCTGTATATGATGGTGGAAGCAAAATCACAGGTTATGTTGTTGAAAAAAAGGAGCTACCAGATGGTCGCTGGATGAAAGCAAGTTTTACAAATGTCATTGATACCCAATTTGAAGTAACTGGCCTCAYTGAAAACCAGAGGTACGAGTTCCGTGTTATAGCACGAAATGCTGCAGGTGTTTTCAGTGAACCATCTGAGAGCTCAGGGGCAATTACAGCAAGAGATGAAGTAGAACCACCTCAGATAAGTATGGATCCAAAATACAAAGACATTATCATAGTACATGCTGGCGAGTCATTCAAGCTTGATGCTGATGTTCATGGCAAACCAATACCTTCCATTCAGTGGCTAAAAGGTGATCATGAGCTGACAAATACTGCTCGCATGGAAATAAAAAGTACTGATTTTGCAACAAGCCTTAGTGTAAAGGAAGCCATTAGAGTTGACAGTGGTCAGTATGTATTACTGGCAAAGAATGTTGCAGGTGAAAAGAAAGTTCCTGTTAATGTCAAAGTTCTCGATAGGCCTGGACCGCCTGAAGGACCTGTTGAAATTACAGGCGTTACTGCTGAAAAATGCATGTTGGCCTGGAAACCTCCACTACAAGATGGTGGTAGTGATATTTCACATTATGTTGTAGAAAAAAGAGAAACCAGTCGCTTGGTTTGGACTGTTGTTGATTCAAATGTGCAAACCCTTAACTGCAAAGTTACCAAACTTTTAGAAGGAAATGAATATGTTTTCCGCATCATGGCAGTAAATAAATATGGTGTTGGTGAACCTCTTGAATCTGAACCGGTACTTGCAAAGAACCCATTTGTAGTGCCACTTCCACCAAAGGCCCCAGAAGTCACAGCCATTACCAAGGATTCTATGATAGTTGTATGGGAAAGACCAGCTTCAGATGGTGGTAGTGAAATCCTAGGCTATGTCCTTGAAAAACGAGATAAGGAAGGTATTCGCTGGACAAGATGTAACAAACGCTTGATAAGTGAACTGCGATACAGAGTGACTGGGCTTATAGAAAATCATGATTACGAGTACAGAGTTTCAGCTGAAAATGCTGCTGGTCTTAGTGAACCAAGCCTACCTTCCACTTACTATAAGGCATGTGATCCTATTTACAAGCCAGGTCCACCCAATAATCCTAAGGTTGTGGATGTTACAAGATCTTCAGTTTTCCTTTCATGGGGTAAACCTATCTATGATGGTGGCTCGGAAATTCAGGGATACATTGTGGAAAAATGTGATGTAAGTGATGGTGAATGGTCAATTTGTACCCCTCCAACCGGAATTAAAACCACTCATATGGAAGTAGAAAAATTAGTAGAAAAACACGAATACAAGTTCCGTATCTGTGCTGTTAACAGAGCAGGAGTTGGAGAGCATGCGGATGTTCCTGGTTCTGTTATCGTTGAAGAAAAGATGGAACCACCAGACCTTGACCTTGACATGGAATTAAGGAAGATTGTAAATGTAAGGGCAGGTGGTTCCTTAAGACTGTTTGTTCCTATCAGAGGTCGTCCAACACCTGAAGTAAAATGGGGTAAAATGGATGGTGAGATCAGAGAGGCAGCTATTATCGATACCACTAGCAGCTTTACTTCCCTTGTTCTAGACAATGTTAACAGATTTGATACTGGAAAATATACTCTGACTTTAGAAAACAGCAGTGGAACAAAGTCTGCCTTTGTCAGTGTAAGAGTATTGGATACCCCAAGTGCACCTGTTAATTTAAAAATCAGAGAGATCACTAAAGACTCTGTTTCACTTTCATGGGAGCCTCCTCTCTTGGATGGTGGAGCAAAAATAAAGAACTACATTATTGAAAAGCGTGAAGCAACAAGAAAGGCATACGCAGCCATTGCAACAAACTGCCACAAGACTTCATGGAAAGTAGATCAACTTCAGGAGGGCTGCTATTACTTCTTTAGAATCTCTGCTGAAAATGAATATGGAATCGGCCTCCCTGCAGAAACCAGTGACCCAATTAAAGTTGCTGAAGCGCCACAGCCTCCTGGGAAAATAACAGTGGACGATGTCACAAGAAACAGTGTCTCACTAAGCTGGGCAAAACCTGAACATGATGGTGGCAGCAAAATCATACAATACATTGTTGAAATGCAAGTAAAGGGCAGTGAGAAATGGTCAGAGTGTGCTCGCGTAAAAACACTTGAAGCAGTTATTACTAACCTAACTCAAGGGGAAGAATATCTTTTTAGAGTAATGGCTGTAAATGAAAAGGGTAAGAGCGATCCTAGAGCACTTGCAGTTCCAATAGTCGCCAAAGACCTGGTAATTGAACCTGATGTAAGACCTGCTTTTCATAGTTATAGTATCCAAGTGGGACAAGATCTGAAAGTAGAAGTACCAGTTAAAGGTCGACCTAAACCAACTGTTACCTGGGTAAAAGATGGCCAGCCATTAAGGCAGACAACCAGAGTCAATGTTAGCGATTTGACTGACCTGACTATATTGAATATTAAAGAAACTAGCAAAGAGGACAGTGGCACATACGAAATCACAGTGGCTAATGTTGTTGGGCAAAAGTCTGCCTCTGTTGAAGTTATAACTCTAGACAAACCTGACCCTCCAGTGGGGCCTGTGAAGTTTGATGAAATAAGTGCAGAAAGTATTACAATATCATGGAATCCCCCAGCATACACAGGTGGCTGCCAAATCACCAACTATGTTGTTCATAAGAGAGATACAACAACCACTGTATGGGAAACAGTCTCAGCTACTGTTGCAAGAACTACTCTGAAAGTGGCTAAACTGAAAACCGGTTCAGAGTATCAGTTCAGAATATTTGCTGAGAACAGATACGGGCAGAGCTTTGCTTTGGAATCTGCACCAGTTGTAGCACAGTACCCCTACAAAGAACCAGGACCTCCTGGCACCCCATTTGTGACAACTGTTACGAAAGACTCCATGGTTGTACAGTGGCATGAACCAATAAATGATGGTGGCAGTAGAGTTTTGGGCTACCATCTTGAGAGAAAGGAGAAAAACAGCATTTTATGGACTAAAGTAAACAAGACTATTATTCAGGACACAAGTTTTAAGACAACTAACCTTGAAGAAGGAATAGAATACGAATATAGAGTTTCAGCAGAAAATATTGTTGGTGTTGGCAAAACAAGTAAAGTTTCTGAGTGCTATGTAGCTCGTGACCCATGTGATCCTCCAGGACGCCCAGAAGCTATAATAATAAAAAGGAGCTCTATCACTCTGCAGTGGACCAAACCAGAATATGATGGCGGTAGTAAGATTACTGGTTACATTGTAGAGAAACGTGACTTACCAGATGGTCGCTGGATGAAAGCTAGCTTCACAAATATCATTGAAACTCAGTTCACTGTAACAGGGCTTACTGAAGACCAAAGATATGAATTTAGAGTAATTGCAAAGAATGCTGCAGGTGCAATAAGCAAACCTTCTGACAGTACAGGACCAATAACAGCAAGGGATGAAGTTGAACTTCCACGAATTTCAATGGATCCAAAGTACAAAGATACAATTGTTGTAAATGCTGGTGAAACATTCAGACTTGAGGCTGATGTTCATGGAAAGCCACTACCAACAATTAAGTGGTACAAAGGAGATAAAGAACTTGAAGAAACTGCTAGATGTGAAATAAAGAACACAGATTTCAGTGCATTAATGATTGTAAAAGATGCTATTAGAGTTGATGGTGGACAGTACATTTTAGAAGCCTCTAATGTTGCAGGGACAAAGACAGTACCAGTAAATGTAAAAGTCCTGGACAGGCCAGGACCTCCACAAGGCCCAGTGCAAGTGACAGGAGTTACAGCTGAAAAATGTTCATTGGCATGGGCTCCTCCTCTTCATGATGGTGGCAGTGATATTTCTCATTACGTTGTAGAGAAGAGAGAAACTAGTCGCCTAGCATGGACTGTTGTTGTTTCAGAGGTTGTACCTACAATGCTGAAAGTAACAAAACTCTTGGAAGGAAATGAATACGTTTTCCGTATTATGGCAGTTAACAAATACGGGATTGGTGAGCCATTAGAATCTGTGCCAGTAATGATGAAAAATCCTTTTGTAGTCCCTGGTCCACCAAAGGCCTTAGAAATTACTAACATCACAAAGGATTCTATGACTGTCTGCTGGAGCCGACCAGATAGCGATGGAGGCAGTGAAATCATTGGTTACATTGTAGAAAAGAGAGACCGAACAGGCATCAGATGGATAAAATGTAATAAACGCCGAATTACAGATCTTCGATTAAGAGTTACAGGATTAACAGAGGATCATGAGTATGAATTCAGAGTTTCTGCTGAAAATGCTGCTGGAGTGGGTGAACCAAGCCAAGTTTCTCCTTACTTTAAAGCTTGTGATCCCATGTTCAAGCCTGGTCCACCTACAAATGCTCATGTTGTGGATACCACCAAAAGTTCAGTTATACTTGGTTGGAGTAAACCTATTTATGATGGTGGTTCTGAGATCCAGGGATACCTTGTAGAAATCTGCAAAGCAGATGAAGATGAATGGTCACTTGTTACTCCACAGACAGGTGTGCGTGCCACTCGATTTGAAATCACAAAGCTTACTGAACATCAAGAATATAAACTACGAGTATGTGCCCTCAACAAGGTTGGTGTAGGAGAGGCTGCATCCATTCCTGGTACTATAAAACCAGAAGATAAACTTGAAGTTCCAGAACTTGATATTGATTCAGAGCTAAGGAAAGGCATAGTGGTTAGAGCTGGTGGGTCTGCTAGGATTCACATACCATTCAGGGGCCGACCAACACCTGACATCACATGGTCTCGAGAAGAAGGTGAATTCACAGAGAAAGTTCAAATCGATAAAGGCATAAACTACACACAACTCTCAATTGACAACTGTGATAGAAATGATGCTGGAAAGTATATTCTTAAGTTGGAGAACAGCAGTGGTTCTAAAACTGCATTCGTTACAGTAAAAGTCTTGGACACACCAGGACCACCACAAAACTTAGCAGTAAAGGATATAAAGAAAGATTCTGCCATATTATCTTGGGAACCACCAATTATTGATGGTGGTGCAAAGGTAAAGAACTATGTAATAGACAAGCGTGAGTCAACCAGGAAGGCATTTGCAAATGTAAGTGCTAAGTGTGGCAAGACAAGCTTTAAAGTTGAAAATCTTACAGAAGGAGCAATTTATTACTTCAGAGTTATGGCTGAAAATGAATTTGGAATTGGTGTTCCAGCTGAAACCACAGATGCTGTCAAAGCCTCAGAGCCACCTCTGCCTCCTGGGAAAGTAACACTCACAGATGTGACTCAGCGAAGTGCATCGCTTATGTGGGAAAAACCTGAACATGATGGAGGTAGCAGAATTTTGGGATATATTGTTGAAATGCAGCCTAAAGGAACAGAAAAATGGAGTGTTGTTAGTGAGACCAAAGCATGCAATGCAGTTGTGTCTGGTCTGAGTCCAGGACAGGAATATCAGTTCCATGTGATTGCCTACAATGAAAAAGGCAAAAGTGATCCCAGAGCACTTGGAGTTCCTGTGATAGCTAAAGATTTGACAATTGAGCCAAGTTTCAAGCTGATGTTTAATACATACAGTGTACAGGCTGGAGAAGATCTAAAAGTAGAAGTACCATTTATAGGTAGACCCAAACCTACTATTACTTGGACAAAAGATGACCAGCCGCTTAAACAGACAACCAGATTGCATATTCAGGATACATCAGCATCAACTATCTTACATATTAAAGAAAGCAACAAAGATGACTTTGGTAAATACACAGTAACAGCATCGAACACAGCTGGTACAGCAACAGAGCATCTGAGCATAATTGTACTGGAAAAGCCTGGCCCACCACGAGGACCTGTCCTCTTTGATGAAGTTAGTGCAGACTTTGTTGTTTTATCATGGGATCCACCTGATTATACTGGTGGCTGTCAGATAAGCAACTATATAGTGGAAAAGCGTGACACAAGCACTACCACATGGAGTATTGTTTCAGCAACTGTTGCAAGGACAACTATCAAAGCAACAAAGCTTAAAACAGGTTCTGAATACCAGTTCAGGATTTCTGCTGAAAACAGATATGGGAAGAGCTCTCCTTTGGATTCTAAACCTGTTGTTGTGCAATACCCATATAAGGTGCCAGGGCCACCTGGAACTCCATWTGTAACAGCAGCTTCCAAGGACCATATGATCGTACAATGGAATGAACCAGTTAATGATGGAGGAAGCAAAGTTCTTGGCTATCACCTTGAACGTAAAGATAAGAACAGCATTCTTTGGACAAAACAGAACAAGTCACTCATTCCAGACACCAAATATAAAACAGATGGCCTTGAAGAAGGTCTTGAATATGAGTTCAGAGTTTCTGCTGAAAACATTGTTGGCATTGGCAAAGTCAGCAAAGTCTCAGAATTGTATGTTGCCCGAGATCCATGTGACCCACCTGGCCACCCAGAGGCCATTGTTGTTACAAGAAATAATGTCACACTGAAGTGGAAAAAACCAGAATATGATGGTGGAAGCAAAATAACAGGATATATTGTAGAAAAGAAAGAACTACCAGATGGTCGTTGGATGAAAGCCAGCTTTACCAATGTGTTGGAAACAGAATTTACAGTTAGTGGTCTTGTTGAAGACCAACGATACGAATTTAGAGTAATTGCAAGGAATGCAGCTGGTTGCTTGAGTGAACCATCTGAAAGCACAGGGCCCATTACTGCCAGAGATGAAATTGAAGCACCAGGGGCTTCACTGGATCCTAAATATAAAGATGTCATTGTTGTTCATGCTGGAGAAACTTTTGTTCTTGAAGCTGATATCCATGGCAAACCTATTCCTGACATCACATGGTCAAAAGATGGTAAAGACATTGAAGAAGCAACTGCAAGAATGGAAATTAAATCTACCATTCAGAAAACAACTCTTACTGTCAAAGACTGTATAAGAGTAGATGGAGGTCACTATACTCTTAACCTCAGAAATGTTGGTGGCACAAAATCTATACCAATCACTGTAAAAGTGCTTGACAGACCAGGACCCCCAGAAGGACCTTTGAAGGTTACAGGTGTCACTGCAGAAAAATGCTACTTGGCATGGGCTCCACCTTTACATGATGGTGGTTCTAATATCTCACATTATATCATTGAGAAGAGAGAGACAAGCAGGCTTTCATGGACACAAGTAGCTACAGATGTGCAGGCTCTTAACCACAAAGTAACCAGACTCCTTGCAGGCAATGAGTACATTTTCCGTATAATGGCAGTGAACAAATATGGAACTGGAGAGCCCTTGGAATCTGAGCCAATTGTGGCTCGTAATCCATACAAACCCCCTAGTCCTCCTTCAACACCTGAAGTTTCAGCAATCACAAAAGATTCTATGGTTGTAACATGGGGTCGCCCAGAAGACAATGGGGGAGCTGAAATTGAAGGTTACATACTTGAAAAACGAGATAAAGATGGTATCCGGTGGACCAAATGCAATAAGAAAAGGCTGACAGACTTGCGATTCAGAGTAACAGGTCTTAGTGATGGGCATTTCTATGAATTTAGAGTTTCTGCTGAAAATGCTGCTGGTGTAGGGCAACCCAGTGAGCCATCCATTTTCTATCGTGCCTGTGATGTACTGTACCCGCCAGGCCCACCAAGCAATCCAAAGGTTACAGATACTTCCAGGTCATCAGTTTCCCTTGCCTGGAGTAAGCCCATTTATGATGGTGGTGCTCCTGTTAAGGGATATGTAGTAGAAGTAAAAGAAGCTTCTGCTGATGAATGGACTACCTGCACACCACCAACAGGACTACAAGGAAAACAGTTCACTGTAACAAAACTTAAAGAGAACCAGGAGTATAACTTCCGAATCTGTGCCATTAACTCAGAAGGAGTAGGAGAACCAGCTATTATACCTGGTACAGTCATTGCAGCTGATAAGATTGAACCTCCTGAAATTGAACTTGATGCAGATCTCAGAAAAGTAGTCACTGTACGTGCCAGTGGTACATTACGTCTGTTTGTCACCATCAAAGGAAGACCAGAACCTGAAGTTAAATGGGAAAAAGCAGAAGGAACAATCAGTGATCGAGCTCAGATTGAAGTCACTGGTTCCTATACAATGCTGGTCATTGACAATGTGAATAGATTTGATAGTGGTAGATACAATCTGACTTTAGAGAACAACAGTGGCAAAAAATCAGCTTTTGTTAATGTCAGAGTGCTTGATACACCTAGCGCACCTGTAAACTTGACAATCAGAGAAGTGAAGAAAGATTTTGTAACATTAGCCTGGGAACCACCACTTATTGATGGTGGAGCTAAAATTACCAACTATATAGTTGAAAAGAGAGAATCCACAAGAAAGGCATATGCTACAGTTACCAACAACTGCACTAAGAATTCCTTCAAAATTACTCAACTACAAGAAGGATGTAGTTATTACTTCCGTGTTTTAGCTGTAAATGAATATGGGGCAGGCTTACCAGCAGAAACACCTGACCCAGTTAAGGTTTCTGAACCACCTTCCCCACCTGCAAAGGTAATTCTTGTAGATGTGACTCATAACTCTGCTTCAATTAAATGGGAAAAGCCAGAGAGTGATGGTGGCAGTAAAATTACTGGTTATATAGTCGAAATGCAAACTAAAGGAAGTATAAAATGGAGTGCATGTACCCAAGTGAAAACATTAGAAGCAACAATAACAGGCCTAAGTATGGGAGAAGAGTACAGTTTCAGAGTGATTGCTGTTAATGAAAAAGGAAAAAGTGATCCAAGAGAACTTGGTGTCCCAGTCATTGCAAAAGATATTGAAATCCCTCCTTCTGCTGAGCTCCTTTTCAACACATTCAGTGTGAAAGCTGGAGATGATCTTAAGATTGATGTGCCATTCAGAGGGCGGCCTCTTCCAACTGTTAGCTGGAAGAAGGATGGTAATCCCTTAAAAGAGACAACCAGGGTAAATGTTCACACCTCAAAGACTTCAACTTCGCTATCCATCAAGGAAGCTTTAAATGAAGATTTGGGACATTATGAATTGCACCTTTCAAATAGTGCTGGATCAACAACAGCTTCTTTAACTGTAGTTGTCCTTGACAGACCAGGACCACCAACAGATGTGCATATCGATGAAGTTAGTGCTGATAGTATAACGCTGTCTTGGAAACCTCCAGAATATGATGGTGGGTGCCATATTAGCAATTACATTGTGGAGAAGCGAGAAACTACCACAACGACATGGGATGTAGTATCTGCAGCAGTTGCAAGAACATCAATTAAAGTATCTCGACTGACCACTGGATCTGAATATCAGTTCCGTATTTGTGCAGAAAACCGCTATGGGAAGAGTACTTGTGCTAGTTCTCCCTCTRTTGTGGCAGAGTATCCATTTAAGCCTCCAGGACCACCTGGAACTCCTCATGTGGCAAATGCAACTAAAGCTTTCATGATTGTAACCTGGCAGGTACCAGTTAATGATGGCGGTAGCAGAGTACTAGGATATCACCTGGAGTGTAAAGAACGAAGCAGCATTCTTTGGACAAAAGTCAACAAAAGCCTTATACTTGATACACAGATGAAAGTTACAGGTCTTGATGAAGGACTGCTATATGAATATCGTGTGTATGCTGAAAACATTGCAGGAATAGGCAAATGCAGTAAATCATGTGAACCAGTTGCTGCAAGAGATCCGTGTGATCCTCCTGGTCAACCAGAAGTTACTAATATTACAAGAACCTGTGTCTCACTGAAATGGACTAAACCAGAATATGATGGTGGAGCTAAAGTAACAGGATATATTATTGAACGCAGAGAGCTACCAGATGGTCGTTGGCTAAAGTGTAATTTTACTAATGTACAAGAAACATACTTTGATGTAGGTGGACTTACAGAAGACCAACGATATGAATTCCATGTGATTGCAAAGAATGCTGCTGGACTTTTTAGTGAGCCATCTGAATCAACTGGGCCTGTGACTGTAAAAGATGATGTAGAGGCTCCAAGAATTATGATGGATGTCAAATTCAGGGATGTTGTAGTTGTGAAAGCTGGAGAAGTGTTTAAAGTCAATGCTGATATTGCAGGACGGCCAATACCAGTGGTTTCATGGACAAAGGACGGCAAGGAACTAGAGGGAAAAGCTAGAGTTGAAATATCCTCAACAGACCACACTACTGCAATAACTATTAAGGACTGTATTCGATGTGATTCAGGACAGTATGTACTAACATTACAAAATGTTGCAGGAACAAGATCTTTGGCAATTAATTGCAAAGTACTTGATAGACCTGGTCCACCTGCAGGCCCATTAGAAATAAATGGCCTTACTGCTGAAAAGTGCCATTTATCATGGGGACCCCCTCAGGAAAATGGTGGTGCAGATATTGATTATTATATTGTAGAAAAACGTGAGACCAGCAGAATTGCATGGACACTTTGTGAAGGAGAGCTTAGAACAACATCCTGTAAAGTGACAAAATTACTTAAGGGTAATGAGTATATTTTTAGGGTGATGGGAGTTAACAAATATGGCGTTGGTGAGCCTCTGGAAAGTATTGCCATCAAGGCCCTAGATCCATTTACAGTTCCAAGTCCACCTACATCTTTAGAGATCACTAGTGTGAGCAAAGATTCTATGACTCTGTGCTGGGCAAGACCTGAGAGTGATGGAGGCAATCAAATCTCTGGCTATGTAATTGAAAGACGTGAGAAAACTAGTCTAAGATGGATCCGTGTAAACAAAAAACCAGTTTATGATTTAAGAGTGAAATCATCTGGTCTTCGTGAAGGATGTGAATATGAATTCCGGGTTTATGCAGAAAATGCTGCCGGTCTCAGTCCTCCAAGTGAAACAACACCACTGATTCGGGCAGAAGATCCAGTCTTCTTGCCATCTCCACCATCTAAACCTAAGATTATGGATTCTACAAGATCAAATATCACAATTGGGTGGACAAAGCCACTGTTTGATGGAGGTGCTCCCGTAACTGCATACACAGTTGAATACAAGAAAACTGATGAAACTGACTGGTCAACCGCTATTCAAAACTTAAGAGGTACAGAATACACCATAACTGGGTTAATATCAGGCTCTGAATATGTCTTTAGAGTAAAATCCATCAACAAAGTTGGTGTCAGTGAACCGAGTGATGTCTCAGAACCTCAGGTGGCAAAGGAAAGAGAAGAAGAACCTGCCTTTGATATTGACAGCGAAATGCGGAAGACTTTAATTGTAAAGGCTGGTGGATCATTCACAATGACTGTTCCTTTCAGAGGCAAACCAATTCCAAACGTAACATGGAATAAACCAGAAACTGATCTCCGTACACGAGCAAGCATCGATACTTCAGATAATTGCACATCTCTTACTATTGAAAAAGCAACAAGAAATGATTCTGGAAAATACACATTAACATTACAAAATATCCTGAACACAGCCACCTTGACTTTAGTTGTCAAAGTTCTTGATACTCCTGGGCCACCATCTAATATTGCTGCAAAAGATGTAACTAAAGAATCTGCTGTGCTATCTTGGGATGTTCCTGAAAATGATGGTGGAGCACCTGTAAAGAACTATGTTATTGAAAAACGAGAAGCTAGCAAAAAGGCATGGGTCACTGTGACAAACAATTGTCATCGCCTTTCATACAAGGTAACTGACTTGCAAGAAGGTGCCATTTACTACTTTCGAGTTTCTGGAGAAAATGAGTACGGTGTTGGAGTGCCCACTGAGACCAAGGAGGGAACTAAAATAACAGGTATGTTTCACTAAGAAAAATATTTGGTAATATTTAGTTACATGAAGTAATACATGTTTTAAAATGTTTACTTCAAAATAATATTAAAATGTTCTGTTTACAATAAGCAAGATGAGTTTGTGGTAGGTAGCTCTGTAGTTTTACAGATGAAAAAGAGCTAAGTAATAGCTTGAATTTTAAATTTCGTTTGCATTTTACCTAGAATGTTTCTAATATACGAATTCATTGAAACCACATTTCCTCAATTCACATGGCATTCCTGTGTAATCAGCTAACATAAAAAAGAAATACTTGTTATATTGATTAACCCATTGCTTTTTTTTTTTTTTTTTCCAGAAAAACCAAGCCCACCAGAAAAGCTTGGAGTAACAAATGTCACAAAGGACAGTGTTTCTCTTTCATGGCTAAAACCAGAACATGATGGTGGAAGCAGAATTGTGAGCTATCTCATCGAAGCTCTTGAGAAAGGACAGCAAAAATGGGTTAAGTGTGCAGTTGTAAAGACAACTCATCATGTTGTTCATGGTCTTAAGGAGAATGTTGACTACTTCTTCAGAGTATCTGCAGAAAACCAAGCTGGTTTAAGTGATCCTAAGGAACTACTACTCCCTGTTACAGTTAAAGAACAACTAGGTATGCTTCCTGACATCAGAGACAAAAGCTGAAATACATTACACTGGGTTCGTACTTTAAAAAAAAATAACATTTTTAATGTTTTGAAAATGTTTTTTTCAGAATCTCCTGAGATTGACATGAAGGGCTTCCCTCATAATACTGTATATATTCGAGCAGGATCAAACCTAAAAGTTGAAATTCCAGTTACTGGAAAACCGTTGCCAAAGGTGACTTTGTCTAGAGATGCTGTTCCATTGAAACCTACCATGAGATTTCATACAGAAACCACAGCAGAAAGTCTCATCATTAACCTTAAAGAAAGTGTGGCTGCTGATGCTGGCAGATATGACATTACTGCTGCCAACTCAAGTGGCACCACAAAATCGTTCATTAATATTGTTGTGCTGGACAGACCAGGTCCTCCTGTTGGTCCTGTTGTCCTTAGTGATATCACTGAAGAGAGTGTAACTCTCAAATGGCAGCCACCAGCTTATGATGGTGGAAGTCAAGTTACCAACTATATTGTACTGAAAAGAGAAACAAGTACTGCTGCTTGGTCTGAAGTGTCTGCCACCGTTGCTAGAACTGTTATTAAAGTCATGAAGCTCACAACAGGAGAAGAATATCAATTCCGTATCAAAGCAGAGAACCGCTTTGGCATCAGTGACCACATCGACTCACAATGTGTGGTTGTCAAGCTTCCTTACAGTAAGTAATATGCTTCTAACACTATGAGTGTTGACATTTTAATGTTTAATTGTTGATAGTCTAACTTTGTTAACAATTGACCACTTCTTTTGATCTCTTCAGCTACCCCTGGGCCTCCTTCCACACCATGGGTCACTAATGTCACCCGAGAAAGTATTACTGTTGGATGGCATGAACCAGTCACTAATGGTGGCAGTGCAGTTATTGGATACCACCTAGAAATGAAGGACAGGAATAGTATACTATGGCAGAAGGCTAACAAGACCCTCATTCGCACAACTCACTTTAAAGTTACAACCATCAGTGCTGGCCTTATCTATGAATTTAGGGTTTATGCAGAAAATGCAGCTGGAATTGGAAAAGCAAGTCATCCTTCTGATCCAGTCCTTGCAATTGATGCTTGTGGTAAGTATTCTCTAGAAAATGAAGGAGTCTGACCATTTTAACTAGCACTTTTTTTTTTCCCTGTGATGTTCTGTCCTGTATAGTAAGCCAATATACAAAGCTAGCTGGTACTCATTACCAATATTCTCATGTTTTCTATTGCAGAACCACCAAGAAATGTTCRTGTCACAGATATTTCCAAGACTGCTATCGCTTTGTCATGGCAGAAACCAGCATTTGATGGCGGTAGCAAGATCACTGGATACATTGTAGAAAAACGTGATCTTCCAGATGGCAGATGGACAAAAGCTAGCTTCACTAATGTTATTGAGACTCAGTTTACAGTATCTGGTCTGACACAGAATTCCCGGTACGAATTCCGGGTCTTTGCTAAGAATGCTGTTGGTTCCATTAGTAATCCGTCAGATGTTGTGGGTCCTATCACATGTATTGATACATATGGTAAGTGTTTTGCAATGATATAACAGTACTGTTCTGTGATACTAGAAAGCTTAAAGGAAGCACTGTTTTTTAGAACCATCGTCTTTTTAATAGGGAAACCTAACTTACCTTGATTTAATAAGCTTCGATGATTGTGAGCTACTTGGGCATGATCATAATGAGTTTCTTTGGCTATGTCTGTATTTTTCTTGTGGTATTTTTATTCTTTTAGCAACAGTAGTCTGCCCATACGGATATACATGCTAGCTTTACTTTAATCAGCATTTCTAAAATGCCTGTAACTATTATACATAGTAGCTTAGATAAAGCACTGTTATTTTTATTCTTATTAAATATATCTTTAAAATAATTATATGTTTTTTAATTTTTTTTATTCTTATTTTTTCTTAAGGTGCACCTGAAATTGATGTGCCACCCGAATATACAGAAGTAGTGAAATACAAAGCAGGAACTTCAGTTAAGCTAAAACTAGGCATCTCAGGCAAGCCTATACCTACAATTGAATGGTTTAGAAATGGCAAYGAAATACGAACTAGTGCACTAGTGTCTATTGAAAACACAACAGAATTTGCTTCTATACTCATCAAGGATGCAACTCGATTTAACAGTGGCACCTATGAATTAAAACTGAAGAATGCCATGGGTTCAGCATCAGCCCATGTTAGAATACAGATACTTGGTATGTTTTGAGCTATTATACTGTTACACTGTTGAACAATAATTCAGTAAAATATACTTAACATCTCCTTTCTTCCACCTTCAACAGACAAGCCAGGACCCCCAACTGGGCCTATACAGTTTAAGACAGTCACTGCTGAAAAGATTACAATTATGTGGGAGCCTCCAGCAGACGATGGTGGTGCACCTGTAACACACTATGTTGTTGAAAAGCGGGAGACAAGTCGGGTGGTATGGTCTTTAATTTCTGAAAAATTGGAGGGATGTATCGTAACTACCACAAAACTCATCAAAGGAAATGAATATGTGTTCCGTGTCCGCGGTGTGAACAAGTTCGGAGTTGGTGATTCCCTAGAATCTGAACCAGTTATAGCCAAAAATTCATTTGGTAAGAAACATGTATATTAACTAATGCAACTGAATTGTCCTATGTGTTTTTTCTCGGTATTGATCTACTGACATGTATATGTTTTTAACTCAGTTACACCTGGACCACCTAGTGTACCAGAGGTTACAATGATAACCAAGAATTCTATGACCGTTGTCTGGAATAGGCCCACTGTTGATGGAGGCAGTGAAATATCAGGATATTTTCTTGAGAAACGTGACAAGAAGAGTCTGAGTTGGTTCAAGGTTACTAAAGAAACTATTCGTGACACTAGACAGAAAGTGACAGGTCTGACTGAAAACAGCGAATATCATTTCCGGGTTTGTGCTGTCAATGCAGCTGGACAAGGTCCATTCTCTGAAGCTTCTGACTTCTACAAAGCCGCAGATCCTATTGGTAAGAAACAACGTACAGTGTGTCTAATTGGATAGGGATTTGTGGGCCATTTAGATGGGATTGTACAAATGTAACTGAGGGTAGATTTTATTCCTTTTTCTTTTACAATTAATTGTAAATAGGGCTTCTGATTTTTTTTTCTTAAACTATCACTTACAGATAAACCAGGCCCACCAACAAAGTTGAAGGTTGTGGATACAACCAAGACGTCTGTCACCCTTGGCTGGATTAAGCCTGCTTATGATGGAGGAAGTCCAGTTACCAGCTATGTGGTGGAGAAAAGGGAAGGTGAAGAGCAGGAATGGACTGTAGTCAGTACTAAGGGAGAAGTGAGAACAACTGAGTATGTTGTATCCCATCTTCAGCCAAGCGTTAATTATTATTTCCGTGTATCTGCTATAAATTGTGCTGGACAAGGAGAGCCTATTGAAATGACGGAACCTGTTCAAGCTAAAGATATTCTTGGTACTATGCCTTTCAGTGATTTATCATTTTTCCATGTTTTGATGTTTCAAATCATTTCTTATTTTACATTTCAAGTATGTATTACTCATTTTCATTATTTATTCCCACAGTGGCACCAGAGATTGATCTGGATGTTGCTCTCAGAACCTCTGTCGTTGCTAAAGCAGGTGAAGATGTGCAAATAATGATTCCATTCAAAGGAAGACCTCCTCCAACTGTCACATGGAGAAAGGATGACAAGAATCTTGGGATTGATGAAAGATATATCATCCAGAACACAGAATCATCTACATTACTCACTATTCCTCAAGTTACCCGAAATGACACAGGAAAATACATTCTTACAATTGAAAATGGAGTTGGAGAACCAAAATCATCATTTGTGAATGTAAAAGTACTTGATACACCATCTGCCTGCCAGAAACTGCAGCTTAAACATGTTTCTCGTGGCACAGTTACACTGGTATGGGAGCCACCACTCATTAACGGTGGTTCTGAAATAACGAATTATGTTGTTGAAAAAAGAGATGCTACAAAGAGAGCCTGGTCTACTGTAACAACGAAGTGTGCTCATACCACCTTTAAGCTAACTAACTTGTCAGAGAAGACTGCATTCTTCTTCCGTGTTCTTGCAGAAAATGAAATTGGACTGGGTGAACCTTGTGAGACTTCAGAACCAGTGAAAGCTGCAGACATACCTGGACCTGTAAAAGACCTAGCCATGAAAGATTCTACAAAGACCTCTGTTAAACTGCAGTGGAACAAACCTGACTATGATGGTGGTAGCATTATATCTGACTATGTTATTGAAAAGAAACTGCAGGAAGAAAAAGAATGGACATATGCAGGTACAAGCAAGAGCTGTGAATTTGAAGTTGAAAAACTTAAGGAGCTTTCTGTCATGGAATTCAGAGTTTTTGCTAAAAATGAAAAAGGCATGAGTGACGGTGTTACCACTGGACCCATTACAGTGAAAGAATATACAATAACACCTGAGGCTGACCTTTCTGATATTCCTGGAGGTCAAATTGCTGTAAGAATTGGACATAACCTGCACATTGAATTGCCCTATAAAGGTAAACCTAAGCCATCGATGAGCTGGCTGAAGGACAATCTCCCTCTTAAAGAAACTGAACAACTTCGTTTCAAGAAAACTGAAAACAAGATAAGCTTAAGCATCAAGAATGTGAAAAAGGAGCATGGTGGCAAGTATACTTTAGTTCTTGATAATGTGATCTCCAGAAAAACTTTTACAATCACAGTCATAACTCTTGGCCCTCCATCTAAGCCAAAAGGACCTTTAAGACTAGATGAAATCAAAGCAGATAGTGTTGTTTTGTCATGGGAAGCTCCTGAAGATGATGGGGGAGGAGAAATTACTGGATACAGTATTGAGAAGAGAGAAACTTCACAAATCAACTGGAAGCTGGTGTGTTCAAGCGCTGCTAGAACAACTTTCAAAGTACCAAACCTTGTTAAAGACACTGAATATCAGTTTAGAGTTCGCGCAGAAAACAGATATGGAGTGAGCCCACCTCTTGTCTCAGCAGATGTTGTGGCAAAACACCAATTTAGACCACCAGGTGCACCAGGCAAGCCTGTTGTATACAATGTAACTGCTGATGGAATGACCATATCTTGGGATGCTCCTGCTTATGATGGCGGTTCAGAGATTATTGGATACCATGTTGAAAAGAAAGAAAGAAACAGCATTTTGTGGCAGAAAGTTAATGTTGCATTAATATCTAGCAGAGAATACAGGATTACCGGATTGCTTGAGGGCCTGGATTACCAGTTCCAAGTATATGCTGAAAACACTGTGGGTCTAAGCCGAGCTAGCGAGCCAAGCAAATTTACTTTGGCAGTCTCTCCAGTAGGTGAGTGAATGACCAGTCACTTAGCCAAGAAAATTCTGGTGTTGTGGACTATGGTGAGCAGTAATAAAAAAACTGTAATAAAAATACATCTTGATACAATTATTTTCCTTTCAGACCCACCTGGTACTCCTGATTATATTGATGTCACCAGGGAAACAGTCACCCTTAAATGGACTGCCCCACTGCGTGATGGAGGCAGTAAGATTGTGGCCTACAGCATTGAGAAACGGCAAGGAAGCGAAGACCGTTGGCTCAGATGTAACTTTACTGATGTCAGTGAATGCCAATATACAGTTACAGGACTCAGCTCAGGTGACCGGTATGAGTTCAGAGTGCTTGCAAGAAATGCTGTCGGAACAATCAGCCCACCTTCACAGTCTTCAGGCTATATCATGACCAGAGATGAAAGCAGTAAGAATCATTTCTTAATATGCTTGTATCTGGGTAATGAAGCCAGAGAGTTTCTGGCTGTACTGATGGGGATGTGAGGCCAGCTGGGGAAAGAATGCATGACTGCCCTTCCAGTCAATTCAGACTCATTTTTCTATGTACCCCAAGGTGGGAAAGACTAAATTTAAGACCAGAATCTAGCAGATACATGTAATCAGTTGCTGTATTTGAGTAAGGCAGTAATTTTGCTTTCAAGATATTATTAGACTTCTTTTTGCCTTGTTRCTACATTTTTGTCTGCTGAGATTTAGTGGAAATCAAAACATGTCTTGAAATTGTGCAGCATGTATGCTTCTGTATTAAAATTTAGTTATGATTTTGCTACCTTGTGGCAACTTTGACAGTTCACATCAGATACTCTAAGGCTTGGCAAGCTTGTTATGGATAGCAGCCCTGTAGTTTTCCTTTTTGAGTCAGAAAAAAGTTTCTAATGATTGTGAACATCAGGAAGGTGCTCACAGTAATTTCAACTTGACCAGGGAAACCAGAGACTCCAAATACCTTTGCTGAAAGGCATGACACTTTACATCAGTGTTGGATAAACAGCAGCAGCAAAGCTAGAAAGAAGTCATAGATGGTGTAATATTCAGATGCACTGAAAATTTGCCTCAGGTAGCTTGACATAGTGTAGCAGCATATATTGAAGTCTTTCAGCTTTGTAATATGATGCACTGTGTGCTAACATGAAAAGTAAGTTTACAGTTTATATTATAATTGCTTTTTAGAGAATGTCATTTTCTGTGGGAAAGAATTCTGTGGGAAAGAATCTTTTATAATAACTATTTAAAAAGAGTATCAGGAACAAATACTTAGCTATATAGGAATTGATTTATGTTTGTTTTCTTTTTTTAGTTGCTCCAACAATTGAATTTGGCCCTGAGCACTTTGAAGGCCTTACTGTTAAAGCTGGAGAGAGCATTAGACTTAAAGCTCTAATCAAAGGACGTCCAGTACCTCAGGTGACGTGGTTTAAGGATGGTAAGGAGATTGAGAAAATGATGAATATAGAAATAACTACAGCTATTGGATATAGCACAATCTTCATTAGAGATGCTACCCGGGACCATCGTGGTGTATACACAGTAGAAGCCAAAAATGCCTCAGGCACTAAACGAGAAGACATTACATTCAGAGTACAAGGTACTGCACCAAAAATCATGCTGTTTTTAAATAGTATTTGATTCTAAGTGTCAGCAAATTATAATTCTGAACCTTTAATATTGCAGATACACCAGGAAAAGTTGGTGGACCAATACGATTCACAAATATTACCAGAGAAAAAGTGACATTATGGTGGGAGCCTCCAGCTAATGATGGTTGTGCTACTGTTACCCACTACATAATTGAAAAACGTGAAACCAGCAGGATTGCATGGGCATTAGTTGAAGATAAGTGTGAAGCTTGCAGCTACACTGCACTTAAATTAATCAAAGGCAATGAGTATCAGTTCCGTGTCTCTGCAGTAAACAAATTTGGCGTTGGCAGACCATTGGAGTCTGATCCAGTTACAGCACAAATACCTTACAGTAAGTTTCCACCTCATTCTGTAGAAGTAACTGTAGACTTACCATCTCATTTTTCTAATGATGTTCTTCCTTTTTTAGCTCTTCCTGATGCACCTGGAACTCCAGAGCCTACCAATGTAACAGGAGACAGTATCACACTCACATGGGCAAGACCAAAATCAGATGGTGGAAGTGAGATAAACGAATATATTCTAGAAAGGAGAGAAAAGAAGAGCATGCGCTGGGTTAAAGTATCCAGTAAAAGGCCCATTGCTGAGACAAGGTACAGAGTAACTGGCCTTATTGAAGGCAATGAGTATGAATTCCATGTCATGGCTGAAAATGCTGCAGGAGTTGGACCGCCAAGTGACGTATCAAAGCTGATTAAATGTAGAGAACCAGTCAGCCCACCAAGTGCTCCTAATGTTGTAAAGGTGACAGATACATCAAAGACCAGCGTAAGCTTAGAGTGGACCAAACCAGTTTTTGATGGAGGCATGGAAATAATTGGGTACATCATTGAGATGTGCAAAGCCGACTTAGGAGCATGGCAGAAAGTCAATGCAGAGACTGTTCTTGCTACTAAATATACTGTCGTTGACTTGGAGGCAGGAGAACACTATAAATTCAGAGTTAGTGCTGTCAATGGTGCCGGCAAAGGAGAAAGCTGTGAAGTTCCTGCTACAATCCAAACAGTGGACAGGCTTTCTGCACCTGAAATCGACATTGATGCAAACTTCAAGCAGACTCACATTGTCAGAGCAGGTGCAAGCATTCGTCTTTTTATTGCCTTCTCTGGACGACCTGTTCCTACTGCTGTGTGGTCCAAAGCAGATGCAAATCTTAGCTTACGTGCTGACATTCAAACAACTGATTCATTCAGCACATTGACTGTGGAGGAATGCAATAGAAATGACAGTGGCAAGTATGTCTTTACCGTAGAAAACAACAGTGGAAGTAAGTCTATTACATTTACTGTCAAGGTTTTGGACACTCCTGGTCCACCAGGTCCTATTACATTTAAAGATGTGACCCGAGGATCTATTACTTTAATGTGGGATGCTCCTGTTTTGGATGGAGGTTCACGTATCCATCACTACATTGTGGAAAAACGGGAAGCAAGCCGTCGTAGCTGGCAAGTAGTGAGTTCAAAATGCACTCGACAAATCTTTAAGGTCACTGATCTTGCAGAAGGTATGCCATACTACTACCGAGTGTCAGCAGAAAATGAATATGGTGTAGGTGAACCCTGTGAATTAACAGAACCAGTCGTAGCCACTGAAGAACCTGCTCCACCTAAGAGACTAGATATTGTTGATACTACCAAATCTTCTGTAGTATTAGCCTGGCTTAAACCTGACCATGATGGTGGTAGCCGTGTAACTGGATACCTTCTTGAGATGAAACAAAAAGGATCTGACTACTGGATTGAAGCTGGTCAAACTAAACAGCTTACTTTCACTGTTGAAGGCCTTATGGAGAACAACGAATATGAGTTCCGGGTCAAGGCAAAGAATGATGCTGGCTACAGTGAGCCCAGAGAAGCTTTCTCTTCTGTTATTATTAAGGAGCCACAAATTGAACCAACAGCAGATCTCAGTGAAATAAGCAGACAGCTTATAACTTGCAAGGCTGGAAGCACCTTTACTATTGATATACCAATTAGTGGACGCCCAGCTCCAAAAGTGACTTGGAAACTTGAGGAGATGAGGCTGAAGGAAACAGAGAGAGTGACCATCAAGACAACAAAAGACAGAACCACACTGACTGTTAAGGACAGTATGAGAGGTGACTCCGGCAAATACTACCTGACACTTGAAAACACTGCTGGTACAAAAACATTTACTGTCACAGTAGTAGTCATAGGAAGGCCAGGCCCAGTCACTGGCCCAATTGAAATATCATCTGTCTCTGCTGAATCCTGTGTATTGACCTGGAAAGAACCTGAAGATAATGGTGGCAGTGACATTACAAACTACATTGTAGAGAAACGTGAATCTGGCACAACAGCATGGCAGCTGGTAAATTCCAGTGTCAAACGTACACAGATCAAAGTCACTCATCTCACAAAATACCAGGAGTACAGTTTCCGAGTAAGCTCAGAAAACAGATTTGGTGTCAGTAAACCCCTTGAATCAAAAACAGTAGTTGCTGAGCATCCATTTGGTAAGTGAAACACATTTTACAAGGTTCTTTTTCCTTCTGCCTGACATAAATATTTGTAATAGCTAACATTTTCCTCCCCTCCTGTTTGCACATAGTCCCACCAAGCCCACCCTCAAGGCCAGAAGTCTATTCTGTGTCTGCAACTGCCATGGCCATTCGCTGGGAGGAACCATATCACGATGGTGGCAGCAAAGTCATTGGATATTGGGTTGAAAAGAAGGAGCGCAACACCATCCTTTGGGTGAAGGAAAACAAAGTGCCATGCTGTGAATGCAACTACAAAGTCACAGGATTGGTGGAAGGCCTGGAATATCAATTCAGAACCTATGCCCTAAATGCTGCAGGTGTTAGCAAAGCTAGCGAAGCTTCCAGACCTGTAGTGGCTCAAAATCCAGTTGGTAGGTATTACTTTTAGAGTTATTTTATTGTTTAACCTAAAATAGAGCTGCATTTCTCATTTTGAATTTTCTTTCTCCAGATCCACCAGGAAGACCAGAAGTAACAGATGTCACCAGAGCTGCAGTGTCACTGAGCTGGTCAGCACCACTTTATGATGGTGGAAGCAAAATTATCGGTTATATTATAGAGCGCAAACCATATAATGAATCTGGTGATGGACGCTGGCTGAAATGCAATTATACCATTGTCTCAGAGAACTTCTTTACTGTGACAGCTCTTAGTGAAGGTGAAGCATATGAATTCCGTGTACTAGCAAAGAATGCTGCTGGTGTGATGAGCAAAGGATCTGAATCGACTGGTGCTGTCATTTGCAAAGATGAATACTGTAAGAAATATTCATTTGAAACATTTAAAAACATTACCTGTTTTCCATTTTTTACTCTTGCCATGTAATTTGTTTTTAATCTCTTTTTCCTTGTGACAGCACCACCAAAGGCTGAACTCGATGCCAGACTGCAGGGAGAAATTGTGACCATTAGGGCTGGATCTGATCTTGTTCTTGATGCAGCCATTGGTGGGAAACCAGAACCAAAAGTCTTCTGGTCCAAAGGTGACAGGGAATTGGATCTATGTGAGAAGATCTCTCTGCAGTACACCAGCAAACGAGCCATTGCAATTATCAAGTTCTGTGACAGAAGCGATAGTGGAAAATATACCCTAACAGTTAAAAATGCCAGTGGGACAAAACAAATTTCTGTTCTTGTGAAAGTCCTTGGTATGTATTCCATGATTAAATAATTATATTTAATATACTAAAAAACTCATTCTTTTAAACAAGAGTGAGAAGCTTTTCTTTAGCTGCTAATAACAGTACTTATTTTCATCTCTACCCAGATTCACCAGGTCCATGTGCAGGCAAAATCATGGTTAGCAGAGTAACAGAAGAGAAATGTACTCTGGCATGGAATATTCCTGAGGAAGATGGAGGGGCACATATCACCCACTACATTGTAGAAAGGCGTGAAACCAGCAGACTTCACTGGGTTATTGTTGAGGCTGAGTGCCAGACATTATCATGTGTGGTAACAAAACTTATTAAGAATAATGAGTACATCTTCCGTGTGAGAGCAGTCAACAAATATGGGCCAGGCGTTCCACTTGAAACAGAACCTGTCATTGCCAGAAATGCTTTCAGTGAGTGTTACCACCTTTGGTTGCATGTCAGAATGTTTGGAATATTTGTCATAGATAAACAATTTGAAAAATAATAATTTTTTTCAACTTTTAAAAAACAACAGCTATCCCAACACAGCCTGGTGCTCCTGAAGAAGCGAGTGTTGGCAAGGAACATATCATCATTCAGTGGACGAAACCAGAATCAGATGGTGGCAGTGAGATTAGGGACTATCTTGTAGACAAACGTGAAAAGAGAAGTCTGCGTTGGACACGAGTAAACAGAGATTACACTATTTATGATACCAGACTGAAAGTCACTGGTCTTATGGAAGGCTGCCAGTACCAGTTCCGTGTCACTGCAGTGAATGCTGCTGGGAACAGTGAGCCTAGTGAAGCTTCGCAATACATGTTATGCAAAGAACCATCATGTAAGTTGCCAATTATAAAATATACTTTAATACTTATTTATAATAATATAGCATAAACCCAATCTGACACTTCAACTAAGATAACCAAAAGGATACGTGAGTTAACTGAACTGGCTTGTATTGTAAAAAATTTAAAATAAAAGCATTATAGTTAATTTCAAATGCATTTCCTGGAATTAGTTGTTTAGAAATTTTAGGGGTTTTTTTAACTGTAAAATGTTCCCTTCACCAATGTGAAATCCATTTTCTTCTGTTTCAAAGATACTCCTGCATCCCCGTCAGCTCCAAGAGTTGTGGATACTACTAAGCACAGCATAAGTTTAGCATGGTCAAAGCCCACATATGACGGTGGTGCTGACATCTTAGGCTATGTTCTTGAAATGAAAGAAGAAGGTACTGAACAGTGGTACCGACCACATACGACTGCCACTCTAAGGAATGCTGAGTTCACTGTGACTGGTCTTAAAACAACCCAGAAATACCAATTCAGAGTTGCTGCTACAAATGTGAATGGTACGAGTGAATTTAGTGAATCATCAGCACAAATAGAAACTGTGGAAAGAATAGGTAATTTAAAAACTCAACATATATATTTTAAGGAAGAATTTTATTTTCCTTTAAAACTATTAAAAAATTAATTCATTTAATGTTTCTTACTCCATTTATCAGAAATACCTGAGCTTGAGCTTGCTGATGATCTGAAGAAGACAGTTACAGTCAGAGCTGGTGGTTCCCTGCGCTTAATGGTCTCTGTGTCTGGCAGACCTACTCCAGTAATTACATGGAGCAAGCAGGGTGTTGACCTTGTAAGTCGAGCTATTATTGATACTACAGACAGCTACAGTTTGCTTCTTGTGGACAAAGTTAATCGGTATGATGCTGGAAAATACATCATCGAGGCTGAAAATCAATCAGGAAAAAAATCAGCAACTATTTCTGTAAAAGTGTTTGGTAAGTACTGCTACAATTGTATATGGGTATTACATCACTCAGTGCATGACGCTCAAGAATAAGAAATAAAGTTATTTCCAAAAGAAGCTTGCAGCATAAATAACATGAGAATGTTTGGGATGGAAGAAAAACTAAAACAGAGGAAAGTACATAATTTCTAAAGCTATGCTAGCCTATGAAATTCAAACACAATGGTGTTTTTCTAATGCAGAACTCAGTCATTGACCAAGAGAAGAAAGGAGCCAAAAGAAAAAATAATCTTTTCTGATTTTGTTTTAGATACACCTGGTCCACCAGCTGCAGTGAGAATTAAGGAAGTATCAAAAGATTCTGTGACACTTACTTGGGATATTCCAACCATTGATGGTGGAGCCCCAGTCAACAATTATATAATTGAGAAACGTGAAGCTTCCATGAGAGCTTACAAGACCGTCACTACTAAATGCAGCAAGACATTTTATAGAGTTACTGGGCTTCTAGAAGGAGCTCTGTATTATTTCAGAGTACTGCCAGAAAATATTTATGGCATTGGTGAAGCTTGTGAAACATCTGATGCAGTACTAGTATCTGATGTTCCCATGGTACCACAGAAACTTGAAGTGGTTGACACCACTAAATCAACTGTTACTCTTGCATGGGAGAAGCCACCACATGATGGTGGCAGCAGATTGACTGGCTATGTTATTGAGGCCAGCAAAGCTGGAACAGAAAGGTGGTTGAAAGTAGTGACACTGAAGTCTACCATCTATGAACATACAATTATCTCTCTCAATGAAGGTGAACAGTACTTGTTCAGAGTCAGAGCACAAAATCAGAAGGGTGTGTCAGAACCACGAGAGATTGTCACAGCAGTGACAGTACAAGACCAAAAAGGTAGGTATCATTGTTTAAAAAAAAAAAAACACAAAAAACAGGGTGAGGATTACAACAAATGAATGTGATATTTATAAAATAGATATTTAAAATACCAGTGTTTTTCTTTTCATAGTGTTACCAACAATCGACCTTGCTGGAATACCTCAGAAGACAATTCATATACCCGCTGGCAGGCCAATTGAGTTAGCTATTCCAATTGAGGGGCGACCACCTCCAGCCGCTTCTTGGTTTTTTGCTGGTTCTAAACTAAAAGAATCAGAACGCGTCAAAATGGAGACCGTTGCCAAAATGGCTAAATTAACTGTGCGTGAGACCACCATACATGACACTGGGGAGTATACACTTGAACTGAAGAACACAACTGGAACAGTTACCGACACAATAAAGGTTATAATCCTTGGTAAGTATTTATTAAGATAGTTGTTCAYGGTCTTTCTCCATCATGAACTTTGTCACATCAGCAATATGATTCCTTTTCTCAGCATTAATTTGTTGTCTTTTAATTTTCTTCTTCTAGACAAACCTGGACCACCTATTGGACCTATCCGAATTGATGAAATCGATTCAAATTATATAACCATCGCCTGGGAGCCACCTGAGCTGGATGGTGGAGCTGCACTTAGTGGCTATGTGGTAGAACAGCGTGATGCTCACCGTCCTGGATGGCTACCAGTTTCAGAATCAGTAACCAGGACAATGTTTAAGTTCACTAGGCTTGTTGAAGGTGCAGAATACGTTTTCCGTGTGGCTGCTACAAATCGCTTTGGAATCGGATCTTACCTGCAGTCTGAGATTATAGAATGCAGGAGCAAAATCCGTAAGTCTGAATTTTCCTGATTGTCTCACTCTATTCTCTTTTTGCTAATTTCTCTATAGAAAGTAATTTACATGGGCTTACATACACACACATAGATAAGATTTTCTAGATGTTATTACCTTCTTTCACCAAATAATGTGATGCATTATGATGCATAGTAGTCTTGCTATACTTCTGGAGAAAAATGCCATCCATAAACCTAAATATATTGCTCTGTATAGGTATTATAGATGCACTGCATAGACCTGGTCTGAAACTCTGTAAACTTGGATTTTATGCCCAGGTCTACCACTAACTTGGAAAATTGCTTTTCCCATTACAAAAACAGGAATAATTTCACTGACCTAGTTTGTAAAGTACTTTGATAGCTGCTGATTAAAAGTGTTGATGTTGATATTACTGTCTTTGTAATTCACAATTTGTTGCATATTATTAATGTGCAGATTCATTTGATGCTTTCTTTCCTAATTCTGCATTCTGTTTTTACAGGTATTCCTGGTCCTCCTGGCACTCCAGAAGTATTCGATGTCTCCCGAGATGGCATGACATTAACTTGGTATCCTCCAGAAGATGATGGTGACTCTCAGATATCTGGCTATATTGTGGAACGCAAAGAAGTTAGAGCAGATAGATGGATACGTGTAAATAAAGTTCCAGTCACTATGACTCGTTACCGTTCCACTGGATTGGTTGAAGGATTAGAATATGAACACCGGGTTATAGCAATCAATGCCAGAGGTGCTGGGAAACCCAGCCGTCCCTCCAAGTCTGCTGTTGCCAGAGATCCAATTGGTAAGTAATTCCCTATATAGATTGAGCCCTCTGTGGCAGAAGGGAATGATACTAATAAAAGTTACTCTTTTTAACTATTTGAAAATTTTATCTGGATATGTTAATGAATAGCAGAGGAGACTCTGACTGAAGAAAACCAAGCAAAATATTACTGAAAATATTTTGTTCTTAAGCTTTCCCTGTATAAACACTACATTGATTAAATACAGATTGTATGTTGCAAGTTAGCAGTTGTTACTGCTGTTAAATATTCACAAAAAGACCCTGCCATCCTATCTGATCTTCTCTTCCAGCTCCTCCAGGTAAACCTCAGAATCCAAGAGTCACTGATACTACAAGAACATCTGTTTCCCTGGCCTGGAGTCCACCAGAAGATGAAGGTGGTTCTAAAATTACTGGCTACTTAATTGAAATGCAGAAGGTTGATCAGTTTGAATGGACCAAATGCAATACCACTCCAACCAAGATTCGTGAATACACCTTGACACATCTCCCCCAGGGTGCAGAGTACAGATTCCGTGTGTTAGCCTGTAATGCTGGTGGGCCAGGAGAACCTGCTGAAGTGCCAGGAACAGTCAAAGTAACAGAAATGCTTGGTAAGACATTTGAAGTCTTAATTCTTATTGAAAGTTGTCCTAAAGAAGTATTTTGCCTAAAGAAGGTATGATACCATCTGTAAAATAGAGACAGCATGACATGTTGATTTTGTTTACAGAATACCCTGACTATGAACTTGATGAAAAATACCAAGAAGGTCTTATGGTGAGACAAGGTGGAGTTATCAGGCTTACAATACCAATTAAGGGCAAGCCCATCCCAATATGCAAATGGACAAAAGAAGGACATGACATCAGCAAGAGGGCCATGATTGCAACTTCTGACACTCACACAGAACTTGTGATCAAAGATGCAGAAAGAGAAGATTCTGGCACCTACGACTTGGCACTTGAAAACAAGTGTGGCAAAAAAGCTGTGTATATTAAAGTCCGAGTGATTGGCATTCCAAATCCACCAGAAGGACCACTTGAATATGATGACATACAAGCTCGCTCTGTCAGAGTAAGCTGGAGACCTCCTACAGATGATGGTGGTGCAGATATTCTAGGTTATATTGTCGAGAGACGAGAAGTACCAAAGACTGCCTGGTACACTGTTGACTCTAGAGTGAAAGGGACATCGTTAGTGGTGAAGGGCCTCAAAGAAAACGTGGAATATCACTTCCGTGTTTCTGCAGAAAATCACTTTGGTATGAGCAAATCTCTCAAATCTGAAGAACCAGCCATACCAAAAACACCTCTAAGTAAGTCTTCGTTTTAGATTTGGTGAAATAAATACGCTGTTTAACTACTACATTATAGTTCTAAATGTGCAAATATACAAATGCTTTAATGCTGTGTGGTTATTATTACTATTATTCTTATTATTATTATCATTATTAACAGACCCTCCAGAGCCTCCAAATAACCCACCTGAAGTGCTTGATGTCACAAAGAGTTCTGTTAACTTATCCTGGTCCAGACCTAAAGATGATGGTGGGTCTCGTGTAACTGGCTACTACATTGAACGCAAGGAGACATCCACAGAGAAATGGGTCCGGCATAACAAGACTCATATCACCACTACCATGTACACAGTCACAGGACTTGTTCCAGACGCTGAATATCAATTCCGTATCATTGCTCAAAATGACATTGGTGAAAGTGAAGCAAGTCCTGCTTCTGAACCAGTTGTATGCAAGGATCCATTTGGTAAGAAAATGTTTGCATTAACAGATCTTCTGAAGAGCAATTTAGTGACATTGGGAGAGAAATTTAACTTCTGTAACTATTGTAATTTTCAGACAAGCCAAGCCAACCTGGAGAAATTGAGATCACCTCTGTATTTAAGGATAGCATTACCTTAGAATGGGAACGACCTGAAAGTGATGGTGGCAAAGAGATCCTTGGCTACTGGGTTGAGTATCGCCAGTCTGGAGAAAGCACCTGGAAGAAATGCAATAAAGAACGCATCAAGGACAGGCAGTTTACTGTAGGAGGTTTATTAGAAGCTACAGAATATGAATTCCGTGTTTTTGCAGAAAATCAGACTGGCTTCAGCAGACCTCGAAGGACTGCTATGGCAGTGAAAACTAAGCTAACATGTAAGCACAAATATATTGTAATATTTCCTGTGATTTTAGATGTTATAAACTGTGGTGCTGCACTTAAAATGCTGTTTGCTTTACATGTTATTTGCTAACATGACTGTCCTAAAGCACAATCCTGCAGGTATAAGAGGCACAAGTATAAATGAAGATTAAATACCAGTAGTATAGTAATCAAGGAAGATTTCACAGTAATCTCCATTATTTTTACCTGTCTTTGTCACAGCTGGAGAAGCACCAGCCATAAGAAAAGAAATGCAGGATGTTACAGCTAAACTGGGTGAAGCAGCTCAGTTGACATGCCAAATTGTTGGGAGACCTCTTCCTGATATTAAATGGTATCGCTTTGGCAAAGAACTGGTGCAAAGTCGAAAATACAAAATGTCATCTGATGGACGCAACCATACACTGAYAGTAATAACAGATGAACAAGAGGATGAAGGGCTCTATACTTGTATGGCTACCAATGATGTCGGAGAAATTGAAACTAGTGGCAAGTTATTATTGCAGGCCCCTCCTCAGTTCCACCCTGGCTTCCCACTGAAAGAGAAATACTATGCAGGTGCAGGTGGCACCCTTCGCCTTCATGTTGTGTATATTGGCCGACCAGTGCCGGCAATAACTTGGTTCCATGGCAACAAACCTTTGAGAGGATCAGAAACTGTTACTATCGAGAACACAGAGCATTATACTCACCTTGCTATTAAAAATGTCCAGCACAAGACTCATGCTGGGAAGTACAAAGTGCAACTCAGTAACACATTTGGAACAGTTGACACTGTACTTAATGTGGAAATACAAGGTAATTGATTTTATTTTTAGTATTTTTGTGGAATATTTTCTGAAATATTTACCAGCAAAAGAACTAAAAATATATTTCTTTTTCTTTTTTACAGATAAGCCAGATAAACCAGTAGGGCCAATTGTTATAGAGTCTATATTGAAGAACTCTGTGGTAATTAGCTGGAAACCACCAGAAGATGATGGAGGTTCTATGATAACAAATTACATTATAGAGAAACGCGAAGCCAAGGAAGGAGCAGAATGGCAACTTGTATCTTCAAGCATTTCAGGCACAACCTGTAGAATTGTTAACCTTACTGAAAATGCAGGCTATTACTTCCGTGTTTCTGCTCAGAATACATATGGCATTAGTGAAGCACTAGAGGTTTCAACAGTTGTTGTTATGAAGCCTCCATTTGGTAAGCAGACACCAGAACATTCATTTCTGTATGCTTGCATAATTACTAAGGCAAGCTCACTTGAAATTTTGATTTTTTTTATTCTTTACAGAAAAACCAGGACAACCTGGTCAGCCGGTAGCAAGTGCTGTTACAAAGGACTCTTGTGTTGTCTCATGGAAACCGCCTGCAAGTGATGGAGGTGCAAAGATTAGAACTTATTATCTTGAAAAACGTGAGAAAAAACAAAACAAGTGGATTTCAGTAACAACAGATGAAATTCGTGAAACTGTCTATTCTGTGAAAGATCTTATTGAAGGTCTTGAATATGAGTTCCGTGTAAAATGTGAAAATCTAGGTGGTGAAAGTGAGTGGAGTGAAATATCACAACCAGTCATTCCAAAATCTGATGTACCAATTCAAGCTCCACAATTCAAAGAAGAACTAAGAAATCTGAATGTGAAATTTCAAGCTAATGCCACATTTGTCTGCAAAGTCACTGGTCATCCTAAGCCTATTGTTAAGTGGTACAGACAAGGTAAAGAAATCATGCCGGATGGTGAAAAGATCAAGATACAAGAATTCAAGGGTGGATATCACCAGCTGATCATCACAAACGTAACAGATGATGATGCCACAGTATATCAAGTTAGAGCCACCAACCAGGGAGGATCTGTGTCTGGCACTGCCTCTTTGGATGTTGAAGGTGAATAAAGGGTCTTGATGCCTACAACAAATTCTTTTCAAGCTTTGAATATTTAGACTATTGATGGTCTTCTCAGGTATTGTTTTACTGATGTTTTTATTCTTTCTCTTTCTATTTCAGTTCCTGCAAAGATTCACTTGCCCAAAAACCTGGAAGGCATGGGAGCTGTTCATGCCCTCCGAGGGGAAGTAGTGAGCATCAAGATTCCATTCAGTGGCAAGCCTCACCCAGTGATCACATGGCAGAAGGGACAAGACCTTATCGATACTAATGGACATTACCAAGTCATTGTTACACGCTCATTCACTTCTCTTGTTTTCCCAAATGGTGTTGACAGAAAGGATGCAGGTTTTTACATTGTTTGTGCCAAAAACAGATTTGGCATTGATCAAAAAACAGTTGAATTAGATGTGGCTGATGTGCCTGATCCACCAAGAGGTCTGAAGGTAACTGACATTTCAAGGGATTCAGTCAACATAACCTGGAATGAACCAGTTACTGATGGTGGAAGCAGAATCATAAACTACATTATTGAGAAACGTGCTACAACAGCAGAGAGATGGATTCGTGTTGCACAAGCTCGTGATACACGATACACAGTGGTGAATCTATTTGGCAAGACCACCTACCAGTTCCGTGTAACTGCAGAAAACAAATTTGGACAAAGCCAGCCTTCTGAACCTACCGAACCAATTATAACAAAGGAAGATAAGACCAGAGTAATGAACTACGATGAAGAAGTTGATGAGACCAGAGAAGTCACGACAGCTAAAGCAGCTCACTATTCTACAAAGGAGCTCTATGACAAATATATGATTGCAGAAGAGCTTGGACGTGGGCAGTTTGGAATTGCACACCGCTGTGTTGAGGCAGTTTCAAAAAAGACTTATCTGGCCAAGTTTGTCAAAGTAAAGGGTGCTGACCAAGTTTTAGTAAAGAAAGAAATTTCCATTCTAAACATTGCTAGGCACCGAAATATCCTGTATCTTCACGAATCATTTGAAAGTCTAGAAGAATTGGTCATGATCTTTGAGTTCATATCTGGAGTTGACATCTTTGAAAGAATTAGCACAGCTTCATTCGAACTGAATGAAAGGGAAATAGTAAGTTATATACGCCAAGTCTGTGATGCACTAGAATTTTTACATCGTCACAGCATTGGACATTTTGATATTAGACCAGACAATATTATTTACTTCACAAGAAGAAGCTCAGTAGTTAAAATCGTTGAATTTGGTCAAGCCAGACAGCTGAAACCTGGAGACAGCTTTAGACTCCAGTTCACTTCTCCTGAATATTATGGGCCTGAAATACATCATCATGATTTGGTCAGCACAGCTACTGACATGTGGTCAGTTGGTGCTCTAGCATATATACTCCTCAGTGGTATTAATCCTTTCATTGCTGAAACAAACCAACAGGTTATTGAAAATATTCTAAATGCTGAATACAACTTTGATGATGAAGCATTCAAAGACATAAGCATTGAGGCCATGGACTTCATTGATCGCCTACTGGTGAAGGAAAGAAAAGCTCGGATGACAGCTGCTGAAGCACTTAACCACGTGTGGCTGAAACAGAAGACCGAAAAGACCAGCACTAAAGTCATCAAGACATTAAGACACAGACGTTACTACCAAACTCTAGTAAAGAAGGAATGGAACACAGTAGTGTCAGCAGCCCGCATTTCCTGTGGAGGTGCAATTAGGTCTCAGAAAGGGGTAACAGTGGCTAAAGTTAAAGTTGCACCAATTGACATTGGTCCCATTGCTGGGCAGATAATGCATACTGTCGTAGAAGAAGGAGGGCATGCCAAATATGTGTGTAAGATTGAAAACTATGATCAGTCCACACAAGTCAGCTGGTACTTTGGTATGAGGCAATTAGAGAGCAATGAGAAATATGAAATCAAATATGAAGAAGGTGTGGCAACCATGTATGTCAAAGATGTTTCTAAATCAGATGATGGTACCTACAGATGCAAGGTAGTAAACGACTATGGTGAAGACAGCTCTTACGCTGAACTTTTTGTTAAAGGTGTGAGAGAAATTTCTGAGCACTACAGATGTAGAACTGTTAGGAAAGTGAAACGCCGAGTTGATACTATGAGACTACTAGAACGTCCACCAGAATTTACTCTGCCTTTGTATAATCGCACTGCATATGTTGGAGAAAATGTCAGGTTTGGAGTAACTATAACAGTCCACCCAGAACCTCGCTTAACATGGTTCAAATCAGGCCAGAAAATCAAACCTGGTGATGACGATAGAAAGTATACTTTTGAATCTGACAAGGGTCTTTACCAACTCATCATCAATAACGTCACTGAAGAGGATGATGCTGAATACAGTATTGTGGCACGCAACAAATATGGAGAAGACAGCTGCAAAGCTAAGCTGACAGTGATTCCACATCCACCTCCAGCAGATGCCACACTAAGGCCAATGTTTAAAAGACTGCTGGCAAATGCAGAATGTCAAGAAGGCCAAAATGTCAGTTTTGAGATCAGGGTATCTGGTGTACCAAAACCAATGCTGAAATGGGAGAAAGATGGTCAACCTCTATCCTTTGGCCCTAACTTTGATATAATTCATGAAGGTTTAGATTACTATGCTTTACACATAAGGGATACTTTACCAGAAGACAGTGGTTATTACAGAGTTACTGCTACAAACAGTGCYGGATCTACAAGCTGTCAGGCTTACCTTAAAGTTGAACGCTTGAAATATGTCAAGCGTGAGTACAAGACAGAAGAAGAACGAGAGAAGCATGTACAAAGACAAATTGACAAGACCCTAAGAATGGCAGAAATACTTTCTGGGGCTGAAGCCGTTCCATTGACACAGACTGCACAAGAGGCGCTCAGAGAAGCTGCTATATTATATAAACCAGCTGTTAGCACTAAGACTGTCAAAGGTGAATATGAGATTAAGAAAGAAGAAAAGAAGGAAGAAAGGAGACTTCGTATGCCGTATGAAGTCCCAGAGCCTCGCAAACATGTGCGTACTACTCTTGAGGAAGATCAGCACATTAAACACTTTGTGCCTCTGTCAGATATGAAGTGGTACAAGAGACTGCGAGACCAGTATGAAATGCCAGGAAAACCTGAGAGAATTGTTCAGAAACGCCAGAAACGCATACGCCTTTCCAGGTGGGAGCAATTCTATGTGATGCCACTGCCACGCATTACTGATCAGTATAAGCCTAAATGGCGCATACCAAAGCTAACACAAGATGATCTTGAAACTGTGAGACCAGCGCGTCGGCGCACTCCATCACCAGATTATGAGTTTTACTACAGACCAAGACGACGATCACTTGGTGACTTGTCTGATGAGGAGTTACTCCTGCCTATTGATGACTATTTAGCTATGAAGAGAACTGAAGAGGAAAGGCTACGCCTTGAAGAAGAGCTTGAGTTAGGCTTTTCTGCCTCCCCTCCAAGTAGAAGCCCCCCACGCTTTGAACTGTCTGCACTTCGGTATTCTAGTGAAGGAGCACAGGTCAGTTCAGAGGAGGAAAGAAAAAGAGAGATGAGGTATTCAAGCTATCACATCCCAACTAAAGCTGAAACCAGTGCAAGCTATGCAGAGCTTCGTCAACGCCATGACAGGGCTGCCTACAGACCACCAAAACAAAARCAAAGAATAATAGATGAAAGAGAAGATGAAGAATTGCTCTGTCCAGTTGGCACTACTCAGCGACTCTCTGAATACAGGAGTGAGCTTGAATATATGGCAGAAGAGGAAAAGAGTAGACTTAGGAGAAGGCGGGAAAGAGAAATAATGGAGATCACATCAGAAGAAGAAGAAGAAGAAGAGATAGAAATGGTGCAACATATCCACAGGGAATTTTCACCTCCCTCTAGATTACTAAGGAGAAGAAGATCTCTTTCTCCAACTTACATTGAGCTGATGCGCCCAGTATCTGAATTAATTCGACCTCGGTCACGGCCCCCTGAAGAAACTGAGAGAAGATCCCCAACACCAGAGAGAACTCGACCACGCTCACCTAGCCCAGTTTCTAGTGAAAGATCACTCTCTCGCTTTGAGAGGATGGCGAGATTTGATATATTTTCTAGATATGAGTCCATGAAATCTGCTTTGAAAACTCAGAAAACTATGGAAAGGAAACATGAAGTTCTGACTCAACAGCCTTTCACCCTTGACCATGCTCCTCGCATCACCCTGAGAATGCGCTCACACCGGGTGCCGTGTGGCCATAATACTAGGTTCATTCTAAATGTCCAGTCAAAGCCAACTGCTGAAGTGAAGTGGTACCATAATGGTATTGAAATCCAGGAGAGCAGTAAGATACATTTTACTAATACCAGTGGTGTATTAACTCTGGAGATTCTTGACTGCCATATTGATGACAGTGGAACATACCGGGCTGTGTGCACAAACTACAAAGGGGAATGTTCTGATTATGCAACATTAGATGTTACAGGAGGAGATTACACTACTTACTCTTCTCAGCGCCGAGATGAAGAAGTACCAAGATCAATTTTACCTGACTTGACAAAAACAGAGGCATATGCAATCTCCTCATTTAAGAAAGCATCTGCTACAGAAGCAAGTTCCTCAATAAGAGAGGTCAAATCAGAAATGTCAGCAACAAGAGAATCACTTTTATCATATGAACACTATGCTTCCTCTGAAGAGAAAATAACTGCAGCTGAAGAAAAGTCATTGGAAGAGAGGACTGCACACAAGGCATTTAAAAGCACTCTGCCAGCAACAATCCTTACAAAACCACGGTCAGTCACAGTTTCTGAAGGGGAGACTGCAAGATTTTCCTGTGACGTGGATGGTGAACCAGCACCAGTAATAACATGGCTCCGTGCAGGTCAACCTATTGTTTCTTCAAGGCGCTTCCAAGTAACAAGAACACAGTACAAGTCTACATTTGAAATTTCTTTGGTCCAGATGTCAGATGAAGGAAGTTACACTGTTGTGGTGGAAAACTCTGAAGGAAGACAGGAAGCGCACTTCACTTTGACCATTCAAAGAACAAAGATTCCTGAAAAAACAATTACATCACCTCCAAGAATCAAATCTCCTGAGCCTTGTGTAAAGTCTCCAGAGCCAGTTAAGTCTCCTAAACGAGTGAAATCTCCCGAACCCACCAGCGCTCTCCCAAAAGCAAAGTCACCACCTGGAGACAAAACAGTACCAACAGAGAAAGTAAAATTACCAACTGCTTCTCCACCCAAGATAAAACAGCAGCTGAAAGCAGAAACTCTTGGAGATAAGGTAAAGTTATCCTGTGCAGTTGAAAGCAGTGTTTTAAGTGTCAGAGAAGTGTCTTGGTACAAGGATGGCAAAAAACTGAAAGAAGACAATCATTTCAAGTTTCATTATGCAGCCGATGGCACCTATGAACTCAAAATCTATGAGCTCACAGAATCTGACAAAGGAGAATACACCTGTGAAATCATTGGGGAAGGAGGTGTTTCAAAAACTAACTTCCAGTTTACTGGCCAAGTATTTAAAAATATCCATTCCCAGGTAAGAGGTGTATCTGAAACTCATAAATCAGTTCAGAAAGAGGCTGAGGCACTTACAGTTTCTACTCAGAAGAAATCAGCAGTGGCAACTGAAGAAAAAGCAGCAGTTCAAGAAGTCATTAAGAAGTCAATTGTTACTGAAGATGTCAAACAATTAAAGGCAGAAATTAAAGCTTCTTCGACTCAAATGACATTGTCCGAAGGGCAGAAAGTTACCTTGAAAGCCAACATTCCTGGTGCCTCTGAAGTAAAATGGGTGCTGAATGGAATGGAGCTAAGAAATTCAGATGATTACAGATATGGTGTTTCTGGAAGTGATCACACTCTAACTATCAAAAAAACTAGTCATAAAGATGAAGGTATACTCACCTGTGAAGGTAAAACTGAGGAAGGCATTGTTAAATGCCAGTATGACCTAACCTTTTCTAAAGAACGTTCCAATGAACCAGCATTTATCATGCAGCCTAAGTCTCAAAATGTCAATGAAGGACAAGATGTATTGCTCACCTGTGAAGTCTCTGGGGATCCTTCTCCTGAAATTGAGTGGTTTAAGAATAATCAACCTGTAAGTAACTAATATACTGACTGGAAAATTGGAATTCTTGATAAAACTGATTGTAATGAAACACTTTTTTTTTTTTTTCCCCCTTCTTCAGATTGCTGTTTCATCTCACATCAGAGTAACTCGCTCTAAAAACATATATTCTCTTGAGATTCAAAATGCTGCAGTGAGTGACACTGGAAAATACACAATCAAAGCTAAAAATTATCACGGGCAGTGTTCTGCTACAGCATCCTTGACTGTACTCCGTAAGTTTGCTCTCTGGGTCTTGTGTTTGGACTAATCAGCTCTCTCTGCTCTGGTGTGTTTAGTAGAATGGCTAATGATAAAATCTACTGGTAATGTTGATTTATGTATTTTGACATTTCTCTTGTATCTAAAGAACTAAAAATAAACAGCATTAGAAATCCTCATAACATCTATACAAAAAGCACATAGATTCCTTCACAATGAGTGTTAACAGAAGGCTATGAGAATTCCTTCTAGGATGACCCTGTTATTAAGCCCTTGGTGCTGGTGATTACTCTTTCCTCAATTACTAGCACGATCTGTTCCAGTAAAACAAAGTAATTCTATAGTTAAAAACTGTTGCAGTAACTTAACCATAACTAAACTGGGTTTAGTACTTTATTGACTGTACATCAGTTCCCAGCATCAAGGGGTTCCTACGTTTGCTTTTATATATGTGTACTTACATTTAAAGGAAAGCTGCAGTGACTGATGGCTTCTGCTGCCTTTGATAGCTACAGAACAATGCAGTGAAACAGAATTTCCAATACCATGTTTATAAGAACTTGTAAATGTTTCACAGCTTCTACAAATATGAACTGAACACAGGCACACGATTTCTCAATGTGTAATTCTAAGTAATGGTTCCAACAGGAAACGCTGTCTAATGACCTGTTTCAAATCACAGTGGCAGTCAGACACTGAGGGAATAGCAGGACATTTAAATAGCTCTTCTTAAATATGGTTTTCCCTCAAGCTCATACATGTCATCAAACGGTTCCATTTCCTACTTGTTTCCTCTATAAATTATTGTTAGTGATTTGGACATCTTGAACCAAATGGTTGGAAACAATTTTATGCTCCACTGCAGTTTTCCATTGAAAGCAAACTTTGCTGTTTCTTCATTTCTTTAAAGTTAACCATATAGAACTGCATGACCTCCTTAGTTAATGTGTCGTTATTGGTTTTTCCTTCTATGTTTGCGATGCTCCACAGCTCTAATTGAAGAACCTCCAAAAGAGGTAGTATTGAAGACAAGTGGCGATGCAAGCATGCAGGAAAGTTTTTCTTCTCAGTCCTTTCAAATGGCTTCTTCTAAACAAGAGGCTTCATTCAGCAGTTTCAGCAGTAGCAGCATGACTGAAACGAAATTTGCAAGCATGTCTGCCAAAAGCATGTCTTCCATGAAAGAATCCTTTGTAGAGATGAGCTCCAGCAGTATTATGGGGAAATCTAGTATGACTCAACTGGAGAGTTCAACTAGTAAAATGCTTAAATCGGGTCTGAGAGGTGAGCAATACAATTACTAGTAGAGTTAGTGTTTCAAATATTCTGAAGTAGACCTTAGAGTAACCCTGCTGCATGGCAAAAGGTCTTAGTGAAAGCAGACTAACTTGCTATTTATTTCTTCTCCTGTTTTGAAAAAGGAGTACCACCCAAAATTGAAGCTCTACCATCTGATATCAGCATTGAGGAAGGAAAGGTTCTCACAGTATCTTGTGCATTTTCGGGTGAACCTGCTCCTGAAATAACATGGTATTGCAGAGGAAGAAAAATAACCAGTCAGGACCAGCAAGGCAGATTCCACATCGAAACCAGTGACGATCTAACCACGCTGATCATCATGGATGTCCAGAAGAACGACGGTGGACTTTATACCCTAAATTTAGGAAATGAATTCGGTACCGATTCTGCCACTGTGAATATTAATATTCGATCAATTTAGAGAGCTTGATCTGTATTATTTACACTTGTCTTTTTACAAGTGATTCATATATGGACTGAAATATCTATCTGATCTGTAAATATAAAAAAAATATTTTTGTACCTACCTGAATGAGACAAAGTCCAAAGATATACATTATGACTTATAGTCATTATTGACCTAAGAATTTTAAACACTTTTTTCACTGACATGTATATACTGTATATAGCCGAAGTTAACAAACGGTTATGGAGTTTTCTACCATTATTTTATGACATTTTGAAATGTAACTTTTGGAACTATCCATTGGTAGGAGAAAGTTTCCTAGGAAACGAATATCCTGCTCAACATTTAACTAATTTTTGTGCCTCAACTCATTGTTGATGTCTAAGAATGCCTCAACAGGTAGAGAGGCTCCCTGTTGAAGATTACCTACACCTAAGAGATGATACTGTGCATAGTATTTCATACATGCACAAATATTTATGTTGAATCAGAAATGTAAGGCATTGGTAATGTTTGCAATTACCCTCCTGTAAGCACTGCTTTAATGCTTTACATTGGCTCCGATTATGTCATATTATAATTTCCATGACTGACTGACAATTTTTGGACAAAGTGCAAGCGGCCAGCACTTTGTTCACTCACTATTTGTGTACTGTTTCTGGCATATTGACTACCTGAATAGCTTTTAAAAAAGTAACATCACCTGGCCATCCCCTTAATCAACAAAGCCATTTAGGTTCTCAAGTGCAGCAGCAGTACCAACTCTTGGAGGTTCGTAGGGTGCAGTGATTCAGAGTTTGTGTGGTAGTATTAGACATCTATTAGTCACTTCTAGGCAACTAAGCAATGAACCACAGTTTGAAAACAAGCTGTTGTTATAACATCAAATACCGCCCTGCAGTTCAATTTGCTTTAGTTCTTCTAATGTAGTAATAAATTTTGTTAGCTGTTGAACCTCCTTGAGATAGTATTGTTCATTTGAAATAAAGCATGCTATCTGCACCTTAAAAGCTGTTGCTGTTTATTTATTATACTCTCTTTTATGGTTTCTACACTACACTACAGAAACTGAGTTGGTGAAAGAAAAGACGGGCAGAACTGGAATTCTCTGATGTAAACTGGATAGTGAAGTGTTGAAAATCCAGCCATCTGCCAGGAAGGGCTTGGCTGATAATAAGAGCCAGCAGGCAGTCAGCAGAGAGAGATCTGAAAAAAAGTTTTCTTTACAGGTTAAGCGTATGCGGCCTCCAAATGTACAAAGTTGACACCATGGTTCTTACAGTATCACTGATAAAGGGCAAATTCTAGCACATGCCTAAGCCTTATACTGTTCTTATTATCCCTCTGTTGAGTGAATGTCCAGGCCTCCCAGTCAGCCTTATAGCAAGAAAGTATTAATCTCTTCTTTTTATAGCAGGTGTCTGCTGAAAGTGGTTAAAAAAAACAACTCCAAAAAGCTTTGCTATTGCCTTCTCTTCTGGCAGTAGCAAGTAAGTCAGTCATCTGTTGCTTGTAGCTAAAAGTTCTCTCCTCCTCTGGGTGAGTAAGGGTCCATGCCCCATCAGCTCTCTACCCCTCCTGTCAGCAGATAACGCTTATCAGAACAAAGCAACCCTACTTTGGGAAGAAAGATCTTGCTTCTCAATAGGATATATTAGCTTAGTACAGTACATTCCACTAAGGGTATTTAAAAATAAATAAATAAATAAATAAATAAATAAATGCAAGGCACAGGCACAAAGATACACAAGTAAACAGTTCTGTTTAACCAATTTGCACGCACAGGTACACAATAAAGTTACCACTAACAATGCACTAGTCAATAGCCCCAGCAGAAAGTGACACTGGCAGACAGTATTTGCAGATTTAAACAGGGACTCTACTCCACTGCTGTTAGTGGAAATTCATTCTTCAGTGGCCTTCACTGAGTCTAGACATATTTACTTGATCAAGTAGAAAGCATACTGGTGTGGCAGTGTAAGCAAGCGTCTTCTGGCTGTACCCAGCTCTGCACAGTACTTACTTAAGCAAGCACACCTAACTTTAAGTAGATGAGTCAGTCACATGCCTAAAAAATAGGATTTAAAGTATTTACAGGCTTTGCTGAAGCACAGCTTATTAACATATATTAACACAACTTTATGTGCCAACTTGCTGAGCCAGTGTTTTTTCACAAGACTGCTAAGTGAAAAATAATTTACAGAGCCACTGATAAAGTCACAACATAAAGTTTCAGTATTCTTCAGTTTTGTAAAACTTATCCCAAAACAGGAGTATTTCTTACGACAACAGAGTAGTCTCTGAATGAAAAAACACATCAGATGAGCAATAAAGATTTCAGATGATTTGCTTATTATATTCAGGTAGAATGCAGGGATTTCTAATGGCACAAGCTGACATGTGCTACGTTTAAAGATTGCACTACAGGACCCAGTTTAGAAAGAAAAATCCTACCACAGAAGTGTGTGAAGGTATTTGGATGTCATGCTTCTGGGCCTTGATGCATAGGGGGAAGGGGACAGACACACACACACACACACACACACACACACAAAAAAAAACAGCACAGCTTAGTGAACAGATATGTAAAATTGTACTACAGAGATACACATTTTCTACTAACATTTTACATCTGGCAGCCTGAGAAAAATAACTGTCATGGTGGATAGTAATAATAACACTTAGAAATTCATTTTATTGCTAGGGGACAAGAAACCCTAGTCTTAACTTTGCATTTCAATTTCCACAATCATCTCCAGTTTCTCCAACAACTT
>NW_020447309.1:130720-148340 GCF_003343035.1 Apteryx rowi
TTGCTAACAACAACAAAATTTTTTTTTTCTTTTGTCTTGCATTTTAGAGGCCTCCAAATGGAACAAACCACAAAACCCCACATCACTGGTAAAATATTTATTTAAACTAAATCTCCTCTGGATTTTGTTTTCTTTTTAAAGACCATAATGTTCTCAAATCAAGTCAGAGCTTGGATTTAAAAAAAAATATCAGAATAGCTAATGTCTATTAAAAAAACATGGTATGACACAGTCAAAAATAAATCATACAGTCTTCTCAAACTGGAAAAGGGAAATGCCATAGTAATAGCAGCAGTGATACAAAAGAGAAAGGATGCCAGGAAAATAAGAACTACACAAAAAGTACACAGAAAGTAAAAGTCAGACCTATCTAAGGCCATAACTACCTTCTTCTGCAACTGTCATCCAAACTTTTTATGTAAAATGCTTAAGCAGCCTACAATGCACCCAGAGAAAACAAAGATATACAAACAGCCAACCACACTATTCAGCACAAGAGAATATGGAGCGCAGGGAAAGGAAACACAGAGGAGGCGACACTCAAATCCCATTGCTCTGTCTTAACTGAAAGAAATTACCTTTAACATTTGCAATCCACACTCTTGGAGACATGTTTACCCTTTTCTTTCAAAAAAAACAAAACAAAACCCATGAATGAGCTCAGTCACCTCTTTTAAAACACATCTGTAGGATGAGGCTGTGCTCTTATCGCGGACCTCTTCTCCATGGTTAGAACAGTCAGGATATGGCTATACATGTCCCTGTGGGTATTGGTGCATAAACAACCAAGATGGTAGTGTGCTACCATGAAGAAAAAGATGGCACCAGTCTGCAAAGCAGGAAAAGAGTATGACTACTTTGTTATGAACAACATTCTGGGCAGTTCACCTGGACTTAACAAATACTAAAATGCCTAGTAAAGTATTTCAAATGACCAAAGGGCACCTTCTAATCACTACTGTACATAGCAGAAAGGAGAGGTAAAAGGTTTCTTTTGCCATGTTTTAAAGTAGGGGAGACCATTACTCTATTTTCCAGTAAGGCTGATCATGTTAGTGTGTTAGACAATCTTTGCAAAATAGTAAAGAGCTGCTTTATAACAGAGGAATGCCTAGTTTTGAATCTCTATCATCAGTTTCACTAAGTAAGTTATGTGCCAAGCTGCTGAGTCCTACCAAGACAGTGGCAATTCTATGTAAACAGTAACTGTCATTGAAACAAAAATGTATGTGGACCTTTGGTTTTCAGTGTTAAACAGCAGAGAGTTGCAGGACGGCAATTTTAGATGTGGGAACCCAATTCTACATAACCCCCTTTTAAGCAGTTAAGTTCTCTTCTAGATCTGGATCTAGAACTCTTTGGTTTAGTCCCAGAAGCAGTCTGTAAAGGAATGTCAATGACAAGCAGGTTTTATATTAACTCTTTTAAAGCAGAATAATTAGGAAGAGCTGAAAAAATACTGTTAGATTTCAGACACAGAAGTTTCTTTCATTCAGGTATTATACACCTTTAAAAAGTTATTAACTTAGATCAGCAGGAACAACAGCTACAGTATCATACTTAACTTGACGGTGAGATGACAAACAAAATTCAAGTTTGTAGTTTGTGAAAATAAACCTAACATAAATAGTTATGATTTCAGCCTTTAACTAAATTAAATGCAAAATTTTTATGTGCAAACAATATCTGAAGTTTTCATATCCCAAACATTGTTCTCCCCGGGAAAAAAAAAAGTGTAATAAATAAGTCAAGCTGATTGACTATCTTACTACATACACTAAGTGGAAAGAAATACAAACATTAATTTTCAAAGTTTAAAGGCTTTCTGAATGTGGTAATCTAAGTACTCATGCATTCCCAAATCAGCTTTTCCGAGCGCCTGGTCAGTAATCCTTTATAGTACAAGCTGGTATGCCATTTAAGCATGTTCAATTTCTAATTGCCTACCATTAATTTCTGATATTAGAGACTTTAGAGATAAGACTCAGTAACTAGCAATAACCACTTTTTGCCTAAATATAGTTAGTATGCTTATATGCTTTATATGATAAACACTATGAGAAAATTTGAATTTGGCTTCAGATTATCTCTTAAAAAGCAAGGGAGATCAAAATTAGAAGTACTAATTGTACATCCTTTGCTGAGATTCAGCTCCCATTCTCCACCAGAAGGAGTACTGATACTATTATGCATTACTGATTAGCTCACCCCTAAACTCTAAATCTTCAAAGAATGAAAACATAAGAGTCAGAATCCAGATTTTTTTTAAAGTCTTACTACACACTGATCACTGTGATTCAGTCAGCTAAGTATCATTTTCAGAAGTGACTTCTTAGATTCAGTTGCTTAAAGTATGAAGGTACATCATCTCCACTGAGCTCACTGAAAAACCTTTTGGGATTTTACCAGTAGAGTTTGGCACAGGTACATAAAAATGCCTATTTAACTTTAGTGAGAACATGTTGCATATATATTGAGACATCATTCCAGCTTTAGTGACATGGAGAAGCCCAAACAGTACTGATACAGTTATATGCAACTGTTAAATCTAGAGCATTACAACTTAAGTTTAAATAATCCTATATCTGTGGCAGTATTTCCAATGATGATTTAAGGCTGCATGCCCAGATAGTCTCATGGATCTCCCCCCTCCCCCCGCACAGTGTAGAGTCCAAATTACTTTTTCTGTAATAGTTGAAAACCAGAAATAAATATCCATTAATGTGATATGTACTAAACACTTCACAAGCCGGCAGAAACTTCAATGACATTTCAGCAAGCAGATCTAAGACAGTGTATGAGAGTCAGGACAATACTCACATTGCTCTGCGAAGTTTACTTCACTGAACACGTCTTTTTTTTAATACTTATTTTTACAATTGCCATAAGACTGAAGAAGTGTAATACAGAATACATTAAAGCAAACATTCAGAAAAACTGTACAAGCACGTGTGTGTGGCTGATACGCATACGCAAATGCTAGTTACATGAAAACTGACAAATCTGAGCACAAATGACAGTTCTGAGCTTGTATCCACAAATAACTTTACTCATACGAGCCATTCCATTTTATTTGTTCCAGACATAATGGTTTGTAACTGGTACTCTAGACTGGCAACAGCTCATATGTTTCTGTCAACATCTGGACCTTTTTTGATTCAGATAAATCAACATTTCAGAAATTTATAAGGAATCTGTCTTTTCCAGCCTGCTTCAAAAACACCAAATTATTCATATATACCAAAGGAAGACTCATTAAACCAAATTAAAGATTTGATTATAAAAACAGATTTTGGTATGTGCTTGAGTGCAAAAAACCCCTGTACATAACACTTGTGTAGATCAAAAACAGTAAACCATTTGTTTAAAGTGCTCTACAGCTAAGACTTTATAGACCAAGTTTATCCCTAAATGAAAAACCCCAAAAGCTTACAATGCAAACACCAGCAACCTTATGGAGCAAGGTGCTAGCAGGCACTGTTCTACTATATTATTCATCAAATATTTAGAGAAGCGGAATCTCATCTCACTTACAGTTAATGCAAATTTATACTGACATAACTGAGATTAGAATCCATCTCCTGGCATATACCATCCTGAAGTGATACAAAGAAGTCGCAAAACAGAAGCCCCTTTTTTGTATAAATGTGTCATAAATAAAATATGTATAGATACAAATATTCATTACAACAGCAGCTTAATGGTCTAATATTTCAGCTCTTGCTTCTATAATACTTTGTTAAAAAGATATCTTAATCAGCAGAATAAATCTTAGCAGTGCTGCATTAGCCATTTGTGATACTACACACCTCAGAAACAATTTATGCACATTTTGAAGCCTTTAGTAGATCTTTAGAAGTGAGAGTAGGTAGAAATTTTTGATGCAAAAAAGAATAAATAAATAAAAATTGTTAAATATCCAATGTTTGGTACAAATGCTTTATATTAAGTTATTTTTATACATTTGTTTAGAAAAATACACTAAATATTTCTACTTTCATTGGCTAAAAATAAGGACCAGATTATGTATATCCTTGTGTTTTTAAAGAAGGCAATGTTAATTACCATCAAGCTGCTAAAGTAAACCCATTAATACCTAATCCCACAGCCCTTACACAGGCAAAAAAGCCATTGCAGTGGTATCACAGCTCCAGGAGGACTGCTCTAGAGTTTGTACAAATGACCAACAGGCCCATGGCACAAGTTACATTTTCTCCAAAAACTTGAAACCCTTTTGCTGAAGTTTATAATTTGCAGGTTTACTAATGTATCAATCAGACCTTCACACTTTTTAAAAGAGCTACATTTACAAATGTAGATGCTTATCTGTTAAACCATTATTTGTTCCAAAAATGCACATTCAAACTGTGAAATATTAGGAAAATACTCTTGCAAATAAACTATATAAAATACACTTCAAAGATAGTTTTTATGTTATTCTATAAAGTGCAGAGAAGTCCTTCTAAAAAGGGAAATGACTACTTCCTATAACAACAGTATAATTACAGCAGCCTTTGCATAGCATTATTTATAGAAAATTGAACACTTTCAGTTTCTTCAGGAAGAAAAGGATGGAAGAGTCTCTTCCAGTTCAGATCTTTCCTTAGACACTGATCTRTTTTCTTCAGGAATGGCTGATGATACCAAATCTCCATTGACAGCACTTCTAGAACAGTGAGCAGATCCTATGAAGATATCAATAAGTATTTAAATTTCACCTCAACCAACTCATCCAATCTGTCAGTTATTCTATTTGCTAAATATTTCCTATACATAAGTAATCAGAAGGTGTAACTACTCTGGACCTTTCTTGAAATATTCTAATCAACATCATGGCAGAGGATGATGGATGAAGAATGTTCAGCTAGTGTAAGTCAGATAACTTTCTCTTACAATGATTTCTATAATATGAAGGACAGTAATCTGTGGAGTGCAGACAAACATTTTTCTATGATCAAAATGAAATGGATGACTTACTGCAAGTTGGGTATTGATAGACTATTTGGTAGGGAAGAGGAAGAACGAAGACAACTGAAAGGTAGCACAAGGAGCTTCTTTCACAGAAAAAGAAAACAGTGAACAGAGGAACTGAGCTACAGACTAGAGCTATGCAATAAGGAACCCTCCCTGCTCCCCCCCAAAAAAGCAGGTACTAGCATAGACCCACAAGACAGACTCTTCTTAGCAATCTTGAAAAGAGTCAGACTGGGTATCTGACCGCAGAAGAAAGTCCAGACCATAGCAACCAAAGCCTTGTGTTATTAAGAAGCTAGACTGATGTCTTGACTTACATTAGCGACGAGACACAGAATGGGGTCTAAACTATGTTTATTAGCTTGGGATACATGCTGGCAGACCATAAGCTGGTGGAGGAGGTGAAAGCAATGGTTGTCTTGCAATAGGCAAGGATCAAAAAAACAAGGAAATGGTGTGGAGGTGGGAATGCTTGCTTCGTGATACAGAGTGTAAAGCATTAGTACCTCTTGGGGTTCATGTGGGCTTTCAGCAATGCACAGGCCTCAGGTTTTTTCAACCCAAGTGAGGCACTAGATACTGCAGAAGGAAGCAAGACTAAACCAGAACTAGTCAAGAAAATCTGATCAAGTTAAAGTCTCCCCAAGAGGAGTGAGGATGGAGTCAAATGACAATAAGATTCAAGAGGAAAAAAAACAGAACTGGTTACTAACTCAGCAGGCCCATTTAATCAGGAGGGACTAATGTTCTGATCATGACATCACTTCTTAGTTTTCATGAGTTGCTTTGATTTATTCTTAGCAAGACTGTGCTATTTCAGAACATTTCTCTACAGTTGCTCCAATTTCAGTTGTTCTCTACAAAAGGCAAGCAGCCACTGAAATAAACTTTCAGCAATACACTGGGTGGAAATTAATAGCCCTCCCTCCCCCCAAGTCACAGGGGTCACAGAAGGAGATTTTGTTTTGTGATAACGAACAGCAAATAATATTATTCCACACCACTTAGCAGAATATCAGCTCATGTAAGATTATATTAGTACAAATGTCCCTGTTCTGGTTATGTTTCAAGACTGTTTTACCTGAAATAGGATTTTAGCTTACAAGTAGTCCCACTGATTTCAGTGCAGCTACACCAGGTTTAAGATTCTTGTCAATATAAATGAAAGCCAGCAAAAGTCAGCCACACAGTGAACCACAAAACTGCTTTGATTTATAATATAGTAAACCTACAACAAATCTTTGTGTAACTAGAGCTAACAAAACTTGCAGTATTTTCTTCATACTGATATCAGCATTAAAATACCCACTGCAAATATGGGAATAAATTCTACAGAAGAAAACCATCCCTCTTCCAAACTTACTCTGAGAATCTTCAAGGGGAGTATCACTGTAAGATTCTGTATCTGAGTATGTTCTTCTGCGTCGCTGTGATAATCGGTAAAGAGATGAAATTGGTTCTTTTACAGAGTGACTATTCCTGCATACGAAATGAAATGTTTTACTAAGAAAAATCTATAAACAACCCATACCCCAACTTAATATACCTAAATTAATTTTGGTGTTTATATTATATTGTTAATATAAATTATATTTTTCACTGTGCTACGTTAAAAATGGCATGGTCAACAAAACATTATTAATTTTCACAATTTTAAAGCCTGAAAATTGAGGTATGAATGCAATTTTGCACGCAAAAGAAAATCATTCAAGAATATGAAAGACTGAACCAAACAGAACCTTAATGTTTTGGCTCTACGCATAACTTTATGAACTCAGCAGAATGAGTCATTTGCAGAAAGCTTCTAGCATGAAGAAATATTTACAGAGTATTAGAGACAACAGCTCCATTATTTGCCACTGAAACTGATAATCCTCACCTTAGTTTCCAAATCTCCAAGCAATCAAAATTAGATCAGCTTATTTATTTATTTAAGGTTTTTCCCCAATGAATAATTTCTCTCACTTTTTGATTTTAATGCTGGCAGATTCAGGCAGGTGTTTGGAGGAATCTGAAAAAAACCTTAATGAAATAGAAAATTACCTCTCTGAATAGCAAGTGCCAGGGTGGCTAATRGAACGCTTCATCTAGGGAAGAAAAAAAAAAAGTCATAAGCAACTTCTAGGAGTAATATGCATAACAACACTACTTGATACCCTATTTACTGCTTCTGCAAAGGAGGGTGACTTCCTTAATTAAAAACAAGAGTTCCTGGCTAAATATCTTATGTAGCTATATGAAAATGGATGGATTGCCATCAATATTAAAAGTTTTAAAGCACTAACACAAGAAACACAGTTTACTTCCTAAAATATTATCTGGTTTCTATAGAATTCATTCTCTCTTGCTCCAGAATTACTCATATATCCATTTTTAATTGCAGTGATCTGCAGAAACATCAGGACATTTTTTCCCCAACAAATGCCAGCTTCAATTCCCCATTACACAAAAAAGCTAAAATTCTGCCTCTTGATTCTTTGCGTTTCTTCTGATACCACTGACAAATCTCTATGCATATCAAAGAAAGCAACTGACTGAAATTATTAACGTTCAGCTTTAAAAGTCAATTGATTGGATGGAAGACAAAGAGACAAGAGATCCAAGCACAAAGAAATGGAATCCCACAGAAACCTAAAATACTGCTGATCTTGGAATCTTTATATATATGATCAAAAGAACATTTAAGATGATTACACATACAATAAGATAATCGCCTGTCCTCCTAAGGAAAATAATTAGTAGTGGAGAGTTATGAAAGTAGTATCTTTACCATGATTTGCCTTTTTGTTAAATAGGGCATGTTAGATTAATACAAACATTTCTGAATGATATACATTGAAAGATATGCTATCTTGCTGAAGTGTTCTAATGCGCAAGGCAGTTGTCTGTTTAAACAAGAGGCAAGGTCAATGTACAGTTAGCACTATAAAAAACAAACAGTCGAACTGAGGAAAGGTTAGATTCTGTTCGTTTATGAGATACCTGAATACAATCAGAAATGTCTTCATATGTATGAAAAATTAGTCTGATTATGTGGTGGCTGGTAAACAAAGACTGGGAATGGAGTAGTATTGATTTATATTTAGGACTGGTACTGATCTTAATAGAGTGAAGGTTTCATCTGTTGACATCACAGCATATAGCGATAGCATAGTCTCCTATCATTCTTCACCCCCATCTAACCAACAATATGACACTTAGAAAAAAATAGTATTTTAAAATGTCTAAACCATTTGGACAGGTGATGGTGACACAGGAGAAACTAAGGGATCAGGGTGAGGCAGCTGAAACATTTCTGGCTTAAACTTGGCATTAGCAATCTTCACACATTCTTCAAGCGTTGTGATAAACGTATTACACGTGGCACTAAGCAAGGAAGAGGCTTCATTCATGTTCTGAAAACAAATGAAAGCACAATCATCAGCACGAAAAAATGAAAAGATGCAAATACAAAAAAAAAAAACACATTAATTTCCCTCCTTACTAGGAAGACCTAGTGATAACTTCCATTTCCCATTTTATTTAATCAAATATACATTTTTCAATGAGGTCAGTTTTAATAAACAGATGTGACAACACTCCTTTTGGCATCTGAATTTCTTTAAGGTATTGGCAAATAATGCTATAATGTTTTTATTGCAAATATAAGAAGTTTTTCTCTTAGAATGACTAAATTCCTACAGGTGTCAGATCATTCTATGAAATAAATGAATTGCAGCAGAACATGCATGCAGCTTTATTAGCTTCAGTGCAAGCAGTCTATGGGTCAATTGCAACTTTGCTGTAAGCTGACAACACTTTGCTGTGCTGTGACTACAAAGTTACAACACTGCTTTACTTTGCTTGTCCACATACTGCTCAAAGGCGTGTAGGAGGCCACTTCCAAATTTCCAGCACTAAATYTCATTCAAAAGCAGAAATACTAGAATAATTTTACTTGTTGTGTGTATTCAGAGGGTCATATTTACATTGCAAGTTTCCAATATCTGTAATGGTAGCTTTCATCAGTAACAAAATGAAATACCTTCCTATACAAGGAAGTAAAGCGGGAAAAAACAATAGGTTTCAAATACTCATTGAAACAGAAGTTTCAACTACTCTGTCTACAACAAAGATCTCGGACAGGACAAATTATTGCACAACTAATATGGCACCTCTTCTGGTCTTTTATCAAATGATTCAAAACACAATTGTTTCCTAATACACATTACAATTACAGTTAAATCATCCAGGTACTTTATGCACATAGAAACTCTTACACAAAAGTCAACTGTAAAGCATTCAGAAATTGACCTTAGGTTAAATATCCCAGCATCAGGGAGAGGAAAAGAAGCATAAGATGTCAACAGAAACTTCAGATGATATAAGGTGACCACGAGCACAAAATGGCCAACAGTATCATGAGCTGCACTAGGCAGAATGTTGCCAGCAGGTCAAAGGAGGTGATCCTTTCCCCTCAACACTGGTGAGGCCGTATCTGGAGTGCTGGGTCCAGTGCTGGGCTCAGCAGTACGAGAGAGATACGGAGCTACTGGAGCAAGTCCAGCAAAGAGCTACTAAGATGATTAAGGGACTGGAGCATCTCTCACACAAGAAGTGGCCGAGAGAGCTCCTGCTCTTCAGCCTGGAACAGAAAAGGCTCGATGGGGATCTTATCAGTGTTTATAAATATCTGATAGGAGGATGTAAAGACGGTGGAGCCAGACCCTTCTCAGTGGTACCTAGTGACAGGAAAAGAGGCAATGGGCACAAATTGAACACAGGAAATTCCATGTGAAGATAAGAAAATACTTTTTTAATTTTGAGAGTGGTTGAACACTGAAATGGGCTGCCCAGAGAGGTTGTGGAGTCTCCATCCTTGGAGATATTCAAAACCCAACAGGACTTGGCCCTGGGCAACCTACTCTAGGTGACCCTGCTTGAGCAGGGGGGTTGGACCATTTGATCTCCAGAGGTCCCTCCCAACCTCAACTATTCTGTGATTCTGTTCTCCAGTGCCATTCTAGAAATTCAATACCTCAATGCTGGGAGGAGATCGAGTCTCATCATGGTGAACAAATTCTTGTATTGTATGAACTTGCTGCATTAAAAGATCACAGTAGAGACGAAGTTCGGACATTTTGGTTTTAAGAGATTCATTGGTCTCACTTATTTCTATAAAAAATAAAAGAAATACCAATTATGGCATACAATTTATGTGCATATTTTAAAATATGCTCATTTAAATTTTCATTTAAAAATTCATTTAAACTTTCAGTTAGTTTGAGGAAAAGTGGATTCTGCAATGAGTTAGGAACTTTACTTGAAGTAGACACCAGTTTGTACTTAATGATAACTGATGCTACTTTAATGACCATAAAGAAAGAGGCATCTAACTAAAAAACATCAAGTAGAAATTTTTCTTAGGTACACTGTAATGTAGAAAACTTTTAATGGATGAAATTTCCCACCCCAACAGATTGACTGGAAATGGTTACATCAAGTCATCCAAGAAAAATTGAGGAGAAAAACAATAGTAACTATAATGAATCAAAACAGCAGAAATTCAATGGCTTCATAACTGCTACAAACAATACCGTTGTTCCTGCAACAACCCTAACTTGCTGAAGTTTCAACTTTTTCAGGTAGAAGAGCTCAGGACCTGGAAAGATCAGATTACATCCACCTTTAAGAGTGAAAGGTGTGTATGTAAGGTTACACACCTCAGCATACGCAGGAGAGATCACTCTATTTACATTCTTTTTCTTATATTCCCTCTCAAGACTTTACTCTTGACTTTCATAAGAGACTTTCAGTCTGATTCAGTAAGGCAGCTCTTAAGCTCACATGTAATCTTCCTTGCCTTCTTTCAACGGAGGTGATTTCATCCAGGGAGATGTTATAGGGTAGTTTTTTGTCTCCAATAAAAGGAAACTTGTACAATGCCCAGATATTGAAATGCTGGATACCTTAATATCAAGCAGGACAGAGCTGAATACATTCAGAATTTCAACAATGAAGCATGTCATTGATTTTACATACAAGTGGTTCTGCAGTGCCTTGTACAGAATAAAGATCTAGAATATCACTGCTATACTGTCTGTAAAAATGTATTAGGCATATAACCAGGAAACTTGCAGCTTTTCAAAAATGGCCCAGGGAACTAGCCACCCAAATCCCATGGAATTCAGTTTAAACTCCTTATCCATCTGATTGTTAGACTCAGTCAGAATTGGGGTATTTGTGGAAACAGGGAAGAGAGTCTGAACTGAGGCCAACTGATAAAGGTTTCTTTGAAATCAACAGAACTCTATTAATCCATAACATTTGTGGATCTGGTGCTTCATACGGTCACAGCAACATCCCTAGGATACCACACAGATGATACCAGGTGCAAGACAAGTTTGAACACAGCACAGAAATCCAAAATGGAAAGGAAATAAAGAAACCATAGAAGTGATAAAACCTATGATTAGCAAAATAAAGTCAGAAACAGACCACAACACAGTGATTTGCACTGGTTACTACCACAATTTAAACATCAAAAGAGAATTTACCAAATAGATCACTAGTAATAATTAAGAGTTATAGTTAAAGACAATAATACTGGATTTATATCACACGATTAGTACCATCATTATTTGAAAAAGCATTTGAAGAAGTGGTTAGATTGTGCATGCTCTAGGTGACATACATACCTTTTTCTTTTTTTGTTCTGGTATCTGCCAAACAGGCTTTCGCACTCCCCAGAGCTACCAGCCATCTTTGCCTTTCAGCTGCATTAACTGCTTTCATATAGAAATGCTGTTCCCCTGGGATGATTAGCTCCATTCTTGTGCTGTCTGTTGCATGAACTTAGAACAGAGGGGAAAAAAATAATAATAATTTTGAAGGAAAAAAAAAACCCTCAACCCAGTAAGGATTATTTATGACATGCAGATCAAAGTACTTCAACATTTTTATTACAATCGTATAGTAATATCATAAATCATAACGTATTGCTGCCAAATAACAAAAAAATAGCTCAGCCCTTCTCCTTAGCACACTGTGGAATAAACAGTTAGGAACATCAATTACCAAACAACAGACAGACTCAAGCACAGTGAGGTTCCCTTACTGCAGTACCAATACACTGCTTGTGAATTTGTAACAGCTGTTGTATGCTAATCCTGATCTAACCATGGCAAACCAGAAAGTTTTGTTGCAAGGACAAATATTTATGGAGAACTAAACTAAAAACTGAATGAATGTCCCTTCTTGATGAAATCTGGATTCAGGTTGCAGAGTCCTAAATTCAAGAATTAAAGCAGACTTTGTTAATGGCCCATCATATTCAGAATTATGTCTTTAACTAGAATACTCTGCTGAGTTTCATGTTATCAACGACAGTCTCTCCAGACCCACTACCTACTTGCCATTGATGCAGGAGACTGCATCAAATCCAGACTTCAGCTATTATCTTTCATACACGAAAAGAACAAGAAGACGAGGAAAAAGAAGATGACAAGCAAAATGAACAACTGGAACAGTCGAAACATGGCATCTTCCACTTTTATGTCACTGGTTTAATCTAGACCAAGAAAACAGTAACCAAAAGGAGTTACCATGTGAAAAATATTTAGTGGCCCATGTAAAATAAGTCCCACTTTTTAATGTACAAGTACCCACACCATAACTGCAGTCCTCTGGGGATATCTGGAAAAAGGCCAAGAGTTGAAAGCAATGGAGAGTTAGGTAATGCCTTACTATTAGCCAAGGAGGTTGATTTACAGCTTAGATCTACATCTACACTAAATGTACAGGCTAAATTCAGAGTCTGGCACCATCAGTTCATTTACTAACTCTAATACATACATCACCTATGCATGTATGCAGCTAACAGCATTAAAAGCAAAAATGACTCAAGAGGGAGAAAAAAAAAAAAGCTCTTCCTTAAAGACATCTCCCCTTTCAGGTCACGGCAGCTGCTCTTCTGAAAAACTACTGTTCATGATTCAGTCTCCTACCTCTGACCATAAGAGGGAAAAATGGTAAAACTAAGATAACTAGCTCAGGTAACTTCAAGTATAAGCCATGTGCACACAACTTTTTAAACAGGTAAAGGAATATATGGTAGGTTCTAGATCTCAGAAAAGAGCTTTATGTATTAAAACCATTTTTCTTTGTTGCCATGTCATAATTTACATTCATTATTATTTGTGAACTATGAAGGAATCACACTGGACTAAAGGTATATAAAAGTACATTTAAAGTACATACACTTAAAGTACATATAAAAATTTGTGATACAAAGGGTATGTAAGGTGTTCTTATCTATTACCCTGACAACTAAAATTTCCTCTAGCAGAAATTTCCTTATAATTCTTACCTTTAATTTCACAAACAGCCATCTTTATACTTCCTTTGCTGCCTTTGCAAACATCATCCTGTGAATCATAGTATGACAATATCCCATTGTCTAAAACAAACCATCGAGGCTGCCAACCTAGCAAGATCAAAAACATGAAAAGGAAAGTTTAGTCTAATTGCTAAATTGCGAATCAAATATGCAAACATTATAATATGCCTGTGTCACACCAGAAGAAAAGAATCTGTGCTCTGAAAACCAGAGTTGCTCTATAACCAAACTAATATTATATGGATATTTCACTCTTACTCTTTTTGAATGCAAGATTAGTAGTATTTCAGTCTTCACTATATTCCATTCTGCAATAGAATGAAATTTTAGTTTAGCCACCAAAAAATCCTATTTTGAAGGCTGATAAGTTACATACCTCTGATGAACCATTCTCATTCAGGTATATTTTTCAGGTAGACTTTCTTTAAAAAAGTCATAAAAATAAATACAGTCATACAAATAAATGACTGATGTCAGTAACTGCTACGTTATCATCTTCTCTACATACTGTATTTCAGTGAGAGCTTCTGTATTTCATCCTTAACTAATGACATGCCATTTTCTCTGAAAGTAGCCCAGCTTCATTGCTCAGCAACAATTTAATTTCAGGCACTGTGCTCGTATTTTCTAGTATGACCTAGCAGAGACATGGCTTATATTAATAAGAGTCCATTTGCGAGGAAAGCATATGCAAGTTCCTGTACTTATGCTTTCACCAGCTTTGTATTAGCAAGACTTTTTAATGATCTTCAATACATCTACAGAACATAGCAGATTATGCATATGCACAAATATGGGAGAACTGCATGCAACATCATACCACATACAAATGCTAATCTACTTTAAACAGATAAAGAGGGTCCATGACAGTAATTTACTTTTTTTTTTTTTTTAACAGCTATTTTATGGGCAAACTTACCATTTCATAAAACCCAACACTCAGTGGAATAGAAGCCCTAATTTTTAACACTACTGAATACAAATCATTATGTCTAGTAAATCACTCTTTGTCTGAATTAACAGGTTTCTAAAAATGACATGAAACTAAAGAGTACAAGAACACTGGCTCTTTAGAGTCTGGGTCAGCCAGACAACCAGAGCAGATCACCATTCTATCTTACAAGCTGACACCAAACTTCTAACTTGCTGCTTGGACTATGGGTTGGAATGGCAATAGCTGTGTGGCCATGAACTCACCAGTGTGGTGATATAACGGTATGGTCACAGCACTTAGAACAAGCTGCAGCCACCCAGTGGCAGTGCATTAGAACACAGGGGGCTCAATCAGGTACTAGACTGCTGAATATCAGATAAAGGCTTCACTACTCACAGTAAGTCATTAGAAGTTTTAACACTAATTCAAGAAGTGCAAGACCAGTCCCCATTGCATCATGCCACAATTCCAGGACAAGGAAGTAAAAATGTGTTACTATTTTTTATTATTATTATTATTAACTATATCAGTAAACATTTATGTCTTTCAAAATGCAGAGTGGGTAAGTAATAAGCAGATCCACACTGATATAAAAACAGAATGAAAAAAGCTATGAACATTGAGGGATACCAGCTCCCATAGGAAAAGATTTCAAGTTACACATATACATCACTATTTACACTAAAAGAGTACATAAATAGCTGTGAAATGACCATACCGAAGACCCTGTTCTGTAAAACACAGCTCAAAAATGTTATTTTATTTATTATGAAAAAACAGTATTTTTCCCTGCTACACTGCATTGCCAAACATTGACTCTGTGCTCCCCTCAACTTCTAAATGCACACAGAGGAGAGAAGTCAATGTTTTTCTAAAGTCTTGCACTGATAAAAAGGGACCCTGCATAGATGATTATTCCAGCCTCACATTATGCTAGCATTGAAAAAACAGAAGCAAGGCATGAAAAGACTCCAAGTGCCTTACAGAAGCAAGCAAAACAATGAAAACAAAGATACCTCTTCTTGTATGAACTTGGGCCCTTGAGAAAGTGTTCTATGTTTGACAAAATATTTAACAAATTCACACTTTCACAAATTTGTAGATGCACGCACATTATCTGAGTGAGAAAAACAAGCTGTATTTTGGGTTTATTTTTAATGAAGGAGGAAGCTAAATAATATTTTTTTGCAACGCTTCAGCAATATTAGCAAGTTCCTTCACTGCTTGGCTTCTATGGTTAGCGAAAACAAGCAGTATGTCTTATTTCTGGCTACAAAAATATAGAGTAACAAGAAAGTTGCTAACATCATTTAAAAATCTGCCTAATATGATTAGATGCTTCTGTTGAATCAGCTGGCCTACATATCCCAAGCAAGGGTTCTGGAGACTGGTATTCTACTAACTTTCAGTGGAAGTTAGATGCATGTTGACATAAGAGTCTATTATGCAGAGTCCTATGAGAGTCTATTATCCAGCATTCATAGTTACTATTAAACATTTACTTATTAAATAACAAGAGTTTAAATGTAAAGTCTATAGCAAACACCAACTACACCACAAGGACTCATTACCTTTGACCTTTTACATTTTGCTAATTTTTTTGTCACAAAAATGGAAGTGACAAAACTATTTTGAAAAGAAACTTGTATTCATTATTTCTTTTATAACCACAGTTTTTCTCTATCAGTATCTCCACATTTAATGTGGAGAAGTGAGAAAAATATCTTATCAAATAGCTATCTGACTGCAGTACAACTGCTCTCTTTCTTTGGAAGCCCTGTATGCATGGACACATACTTGCTCAGATATATACAAGATTACGCCGTGTACATTTTGGTTCACGGCAAGCTCATGCAGTAATGGAACCCAAATATGACTGTTAGTGAATTAAGCAAGTGCATAGTTTTTCTTTATTTAAATTATCCAAATTCAGGAGCTAGGCTAGAACTCTGTTCCTGGATCGACAATCCAAGCAACATGCAAGATTGTGCATGATACAGCAAATACAGCAAAACAAGCTAGTCTGAGGTGAGTTGATTGCTTGTTCTAAAGGAAAAGACCAGGTACTATGGACAGCCTTGTGCATGGAGACTCCGCTCCGTGTTTTCTTCATTTGCATCATTGCAACGTGGCCCGCATTTTACAAGTTCTGAGAATTGACTTTCACATCACTTCACATTCGAAATCTGAATTTACTGAAGCAGGACCGCACACATGTAGAAGAGCACATGTAAAGCGCAGGACAATGAGAGGACAAACAAGATACTGTCAAAGCAGTCAAACAAGAGACCTGATTAAGTATGATGTATGATCCAACACCGATCTGCTCCTGAGGGACAATCAGTCCTATTACAGTGTCAGAAAAGACATCTGTCTCACCTTGAAAGTACAATCTATCCATTGCTACCTCCAGGGGGAGGTACCTCTATTATTCCTGAGGATGAGGCAAACAAAACTAGAATTCTGATAGCAAATGCAAGCATTGATTACACTTCTCTCTGCAGCACTTCTAAAAATGCATTTCCAGAATAAATTACCCAGAACTAAAGCTTTCTGTAAGTTTTACAGGTTAGGATATGGGAGCACAGATTAAAAAAAAAATTACCATCCAAAAAGTATACTAAAAGAACTTTTATATTTACCATTGAAGATTTAAAGATGCAATATTAAATGATTCCTTAACTGCAACTGAAGATACCCTGCAAGTTTGTATGCCACAAATAAAAGCTATTTACTAGGCAAAAGAAAGATGGAAGGAAACATCCAATACTTTGGATGTTAGGATGCGACACTTAAGACAGCAGTTCAGGTCTCTGTTCTGTTAGGGCTCTTAACTAACTTGGCAATATTCAATCCAGATCTTCAAAGGTATTTAGCCACAGGAAAAATCACAGGAGTTAGGCACATCTCTGTTTTGAGGATCTTGGAGCTGCATTAGTACCCACAGCACAAAAGTTGCCAGCAAAGGTGCAAACTGGCTAGGCCTGTCTCAGAAGAGTGTCGTGAATATAAATATATGTGGAATAGCAGGAGGTGTTTTGGCGATGGCCGTCACATAGTATCCCCTGCTGTCTCAGCGTCCAAAGCTCGATCTAACCCGCAAAGAGCTGGAAGTGGCCCACCAAAGCCGCGGCCCGCGGGCAGGGCAGGGCAGGGCGGGGCGGGCGGCGTGAGCCACAGCGGGCGCGCTCGGCCGCCACGGCAGGCTTTGCCCCGAAGGCAGGGCGCAGACAGCGCAGGAGCTAACGAGCAGCAGTTCCGGGCTGCGAACGGCCAGCTGGTGCCGGGAGCGGTGCCGGGACCCCCTGCCGACTAACGGCCGCCTCCTCGGGGCC
>NW_020447309.1:149142-286486 GCF_003343035.1 Apteryx rowi
CTGGCGGCCCCGGCGCGGGCCGAGGCCGCGGAGGAGGTGAGGGTGGAGGTGCTGCACGTCCCCGAGCAGTGCAGCACCCGGAGCAAGAAGGGCGACCTGCTGAACGCGCACTACGACGGCTACCTGGCCAGCGACGGCTCCCGGTTCTACTGCAGGTGGGTGAGGGCGGCGCCGGGCGCCCCGGGAGCGGCGGGCAAGGCCGGGCCGGGGCCGGGGCCGGGGCCCTCCTGCGCTCACCGCCCCACTCGGCGGCCCCGCCTCGCCCGGCGGAAGCGCCCCGTGCTTTCACGGCCCGGACGCGGCTTGGAAACAAAACGAGAACTGCATTAAAGCAACCTGAACAGTTTCCCCATCTCAGCTTGTCGTTTCGTAAGTCGAGCGCTGAAAGTGCTGGGTTTTAGCAAGGATAAAAAGATACCTGTGCTGAAATCCGCTTATGCTGGGTTGCTCGAGGTGAGAGCGAGGTCTGAACCTGAAGGTCGTTAGGTGACATGCACAGCTCAGGGAACTGAGAAACCTCTTTGCGAACCCGTAATTGCACCTAAAATGGAGAACCCCTTTGCTAAAAGAAAAAAGACGTGCAGATTGTCACCTCCCTTGTTCTGTGCTGAAATCTGTAGACAAATCTCAATTTTGGGGGGGAAACTACTGGCAAGGACATAGATTGACCTGAGAAATCTGAGCATTTTTGTCAGAAATTTGAGTACAGTGTACACTTTATACTTTTACAGATAGCACTGTGCAGTGCAGCCACGTTACACTAGTGGTTTGCAATATTTCTGCCACCTCCCTGCCTTCTCCTCCTCTGTGCTGCCTTCTTCTTTGCCCCAGTGTTAGCATTTATGCTTTTGCCTCTTCATTTCACCCCATCCATCCATCTTCAGGCTGTTTCAGTTTGCCTTATCTTTCTTTGCACAGAAATTCTTGTGCAAAAACTTTATTTTTACAATGCCTCACTTTTAATGTTGGTGTGTCCTATTAGTCAGGCAGGACTCGCCTGCTCAGAACTATATGGGAGAGGCTTTTCTCTCTTTTAGGTACCTGCCTCATTCCTTACCCGTATTTTGACAAGTCTTTTAGACAGTAGCSTAGTTTATTACACAATCTTGATTCATCTCCCATTTGTATGATCTAAGGAAAATACACAGCATATACAGTAACTTTAACTTTCGAGCTATGTGCTGCTGTGCACAGCTCACTATAGCTCCCCCCCCTGGGGCTACCTCATATGACCAGAAGCTGGGTCAAACACTGAACATCTTAACTGCGCAGAGAGGTGGGTGGTATGTACTGCAGCCAAGACTGCCAGATCACCATGACGCTCGCCTGCGTGCTCCACCCCACCCCATCCCATCCCACAACCCTGTGGTGAGAACTCTTGAAGATATTTTCGCTTCTGAGCAGTGACTTGATCTCAGCACTCCTCCTCTCCCAGACTTTCTGCAGCAGCACCTTGTGACTGTCAGATCTATGAAGTTTCTGGCGTGGAGTGTGTATGATCGGAAAGACTGGATCTTTCTCTCTTCTCTCCCCTCCCCCCCCCTTTTTTTAAGAAGTCAGGTTTTTACTTTTTCTTTGATTTCAAAGGGAGGTTGCATTTTACATGTCTCAAGATCTGACCCTCAATGAATGATAGACATAGCAGAAAAATAGCATTAGTACTTCAAATATCATTCTACTCTATTTGTGTTTTAATAATCTAATGCATCTTTTTAGTGTGACTGCTAACAGTAAAGTTACTTTCTTAAAAAATATATGAATAATGAATTCATTGTTATCCACTCACAATTTTTTTTAATAGTCGGACGCAAAATGAAGGTCACCCAAAATGGTTCGTTCTGGGTGTTGGACAAGTCATAAAAGGGTTAGATATTGCTATGATGAATATGTGTCCTGGAGAAAAACGGAAGGTGACCATTCCTCCATCATTAGCATATGGACAGCAAGGATACGGTAAAAGAAAAGTTTTAATACTGAACTTCGTGTCTTTTCTCTGTTTTAGTTACATTTTCAAATGAACATTTAGTATTGTAAATGACTTGGTAAGAATTGGCCCACCATTATTTTTGGAGGGTGCTTAAGGTGATGACTTCAGTGGGACCTAATCCTGCTCGTTCCTGTGCAGTTTGAGCAGTCCTTACCATAGACCCACAGCCAGGCCTTGCAGTTTGTATCAGAATTCAGTACTATGAGGCACCTGACATGTTTCTCTGAGTATTGCCACAATGCCAAAAATTGACAGCAAAAGGAAGATCTTTTTCTGGCATCCATACAAGCAGTTTTTGTCTTACTGTATTATATTCTGTTCATGTTTACTTTCTATTATGTGAATGCTACCTGCCTAACCTTTTAATGAAATCCTGCATTTTCTGAGCAAAATGGAATATGATCCACTGCATGCCACTGAATCAGTTTAACTAGAAATCATTTCTTTAAAAGACTGCTTACATTCTGGGTAGTTAATGGACAATGTCATGACTACATAATAATTGCAATAATACAATGCATGAAATGGGGGTTGAATTTCTGATACTTACATGTGCAGTATATAAAAATAAATAGATAAAATAGATAATTCCAGTCCTAGTCTTACGCACTGTTTCAGCACTCTAATTTTAGATATTTTAAATTCATCTCTAACTTGGGTGTTGTAGTTTCCATGAATAGGTAACTCCTGCTGTATGGTCATAACTTCGTAATGGTGTTGTGTCAGAATCCCATGAACCAGTTTCATCTGTGATACAATTCCACTGCGGCCAGCAAAGCTTACTAGCAATGAGTTTTGCCTCTGAGCATAAACAATGTTTAATAAGCAAGTCTTGTAACAATAAGGAAAAACACTTGGTACCAAACAGAAGTGTTCTTAAAATCTAATACTAGTTGTAACGATTTGTTCTAGGTAGGACTTCGAGAAAGTATTTTTTTCCTACAACATTCCTGTCCTCTGTCTCAGCGTATTCCTGCATGCTGGGGAAGATGCCTGCCTAATCTTGAATTAGAAAAGATGCATGTGGCTTTTTAGGTCTTTACATATCTTTTCCTGTTGGTATGTATATTCTTAAAAACTACTGGCACTGAATTCTAGTATTGTATCTTTCTTTCATAAGTAGTGTAGAAACCATAGCATATATTGAGATATATTTAAAATTTCTACACATTTAAAGCTTGTAAGATCAAAATCTTTTGAACTCTGAAACCTATCACTTTATTATAGATATTTTAGATGAGAAGTGCAAGTAATAGTTTTGTTTGCCTTCTGTTTATAAACAAAGTAGATTCTTTACCTGTTCTCCAGCTTGAAGGATGGGCACAAGTTCAAAATTAACTTCTGTCAAAATTCTGAGGTTACAATGTCATACTCACTAGCTTTAGCTAAAGATAGAAGCAACTTGCATGTTTACATTTTAATTGTACACTGCATGATTTTTAGACGCTGTTTTGGCTTGATTTTTACACCCTGTTAGTTTGTTCCTGGTTTTTTTCAGTATCCTGTGTGAGGTTTATTTTATTTTATTTTATTTTATTTTATGGCCAGATGCACGGTACAATGACCTGTGTTTATAGGCAGTTTCTTTTACATCAGATATCGGATAATGCTTTGACACAAGAATAATGAAGCCTACCATAGTTTCTTTTCTGGGACCAAACAAAATATCCACTAGTTCATCTTTTTGCGAATCTGAACTTGCTTTCTGTTGCTTCTTTCTAACAGGTTGCATATTTAAAACACTATTTTGCATAATGTTTTTAACCATAGGTGTAATCTCATAGGAAGTTTGTAAAACCTGATATTATCTGCTTGTCCCCTCAGGCAAAAATTACATACGAGCATTGCTTTAGTACTTTAATCTTTCAAAATCAGATTGGAGATATTAAATAAAGGCATATGTCTAGGGTCAATCTCTCAGTGTGAAGCCCATCATATGACAGTATGTAAAATGGTCTGGACTTCAGAAATATGATTTGTTTTTCATGATATGCAAATCCTTCTTGAAGTTGTATATATCTTAATTTAAAAAAATATCTGAATCGATATGAGCAATTTAGTTTTGGTTCAGGGAAGTATATTGTTTCCAAATCTCTCTCAAAAGTATTTTATTTAACAGTGACCTGTTCAACCAGTCGCATTTTTTGTTTTGCCAGAACCTAAACAATCCTCCCCTCTATCTGTGTAATATTTAAATTCAGGGTTTAGATTGTCATTCTGTTACCAAATTGATCTGCATATTAATACAACGTTCCATAACAGAAAAATAAGACACTTTATGTGTGCATTTGTCATGTGTGATCTCTGACCACAGTGTCTTATTTCTTAAATGCTTTTTTTTTATATTCATAGCACAGGGCAAGATTCCACCCAATGCAACATTGATCTTTGAGATTGAACTTTATGCAGTAAATAAGGGACCACGCAGTGTTGAAGCATTTAATCAAATAGACAAGGACAGTGACAAGAAGCTCTCTCAACTTGAGGTAATATGATGTAACTAATTTGGAATAGGTCATATTTATAAACCATAGATATAGTTAATTACTGTTACCTTTACATGAGCTGCCGCTGCTTCAGTTATCATGTAAAGCTTTTGTATACTTACACAGACTACACTGTGCAATGTTGACGTTTGCTTCAATATGATGGTATGCCTCAGACTTACTAGGAAACAAACTTACCTGTCTGCACAGCAGTCACAGTAGGTCATGTTTATATCGCAAGTGTGCTTGAAGGTAGCTGTGGAGTACTCCTGGCCTAAAAGCCAAAACAGTGCAGAACTCAGCACTAAAAAAATGCCTGAATATTTACTCAGTTTCTTGGACACAGTTTGTGTCCTTGGTGTTCCTGAGAAACAAGCCAGAGATTAATCTGGACTCTTTCTGCTTCTGACACTCTTTAAATTGCCAGAAAAATGATGGTACTTTTTGGATGTAGATTATTGCTTAGTACAAATTCAGAAAGTGCCAGAAGTTTTAATGGCAGCCACTTCTTGAAAATTTCTGTTATCTCTGCTAATGAGTGTTACACCCCCTCAAATTTAAAGGCTGCTTAACATTTTGGGGAGGTTTGACAAAGTTTTGCTATGGAATTTGAAATATTGGGATTTTTTAGAATATATAAAGTTATTTTGATTAGAAGTGTATCTATACACTAATTTTTGTGACACACGCAGCAAACTCAGTTTTTTTCCTTTTCTTTTAGATAAGCCAGTATTTGAAGGAAGAATTTGCAAGAGATGGCAAAAAACGTCATCCCTCAGTCCATGATGAAATCTTAGCTGATATATTCAAGAAGAATGACCATGATGGAGATGGTTTCATATCAGCAAAAGAGTACAATGTCTATCAGCATGATGAACTCTAAGTACTTACAAAATCTTTGGCTGTTTTCTGGACATTGAATTTAAAAAATTTGCAAAATAATTCTTTGTCACAGAATTTTTTACATTTTTATAGCATCTTTTTATATCTCTTAAGGTGATTGTAAAAATCTTGTTTTTAACACTCAATTAGTCAAATGTGTGATAGATTTTTACAACAGAAAGAAATAAAATTGGAAAACAGCATGATCTATTATTAGTTTTTTGTCATGTCCTAATCTACAATATTGCTCAGTGTAAATCACTGATCAAAACAGTTGTTTCTGTCCTATCGGGCACAAAAAAATGGTTCCAATACCTGTTGACATAGTTAGAAGTATTCATCAGTTCCAATACCCTGTAGAACAAAATGGGAAAACAGACTCTCAGGAGGGAAAATTTATTAAAACTCTGTAGGGTTTCTGCTGGCTTTTAGGCCAGATTCTCTAGGAATTACCATTTACTGCTTTGGAGATTTATGCAGCAAATTTAACTATTAAAAGTCTTAGAATAAATGAATGCTGTCTATAGAATTTAAAGAGAAAAACAGGTTTTTAAAGGAACATAAAATAACCTCTGTGGTGTAATACTAAGTTGAATAATTTGGTGCTCATGAAAATTCAGTATTGTAAGTGAATTTTTAAACTTTAATCTTAATAAAATTCATAATAAAATTAGCCAATTCATTCAACAGCACAAAGTTGAAAATCTATCAGATTGTGTTTTATTTGAATGAGATTGAACATGATGGGAGATGCTCTGTATAGCCATGAGTAGATATCTGGGCGTGATTCTGTTTTCCCTCACATTGAAAAAATGCGAAGAACAATTACAGTTAATATCAGACAGTAATTCTGGATAGTTGGTTGTTTCTCTTATATGAGTGTCATCATAACTCTTGAGTAACATCTTTTAATTTCTAGTGAGAAAAGTGATTGCAGTGTTATTTCAACATGTAATAATTAGATGTACATAGTGAAAATGGCAGCACAAATAAAAAGGCTTCCATACATGGCTTATCTTTAACATCATTCTAAAAGGTAGGGAAAAAAAACCAATTGTTTTCTCACTTTAAAATAGCATGAGAAGAGGCTGGATAGTATACCCATCAATAGCACTTCTAATGTGTGTTTATGGTTGTTGAGACTCAATTCTGCAGTGCCCTCTAGCGTATATATTCTCAACAACACAAACTTAAGTTTTTGCAGTTATGGTCCATGGATTAAACCTTCCCACCCGAGTATCTAGGTCTAATATTTTTATAAACATTTTCTGCTAAAAAATGTTTTCTAAACACATAACAGGCACAAAAGTCAAGAGCAGATACAATCTAAAATCCAAATGCAAAATGTGGAATGGCTGGTACTTTTTTGTAATCTAAACAAACTACTGACATATGGTAATCACATCCTAATATGAAACTCSTATCCCCAGGTTTAGTTGTTCCCTTTTATAAATGAAACGTTAGACTGAGCGAACTTTTTTAACATGTTTTTTAATCTGATACTTCAATTAAACATTCATGAGAACACTAAATTATTAACACATTTTCTCATTTTACCATCATACACCAGTGTAGATAAAGGTGCAACATCTTTGGATTTAAGAACAAGTTTGTGTAAACAGCTTATTTATAAATAAGTTCTAGCATATAATCTAACATAAAATTTAGTTTAAAAGTCCATGTTTAATTATCATGAATGATGAAACGAGAAAGTGCTAGAAAGAAGAAAAGTAAAATGTCAGGGAATGCACTAGGGCTTTTTTGAGTAATTAAAGTCATTATTTGTATTTGTGAAGCAAATCATTTGGAAATAACAGTAGTGTAATAAAATTTTTTGCACTTTCACTATTTTACATTTAAAGAACTCAAGTCAAATGTACTAATTTTGAAAAAATTGTGGCACATTTATGCCCGTGTCTGCAACAACAGGCACTTACCTAGATCAGTTACCTTATTCTCTTATGCCAGAGGTCAAAACAGGGCACAGCATGCAGTCGTACATATTTTTGTCCATTAAAAGAACATTCTAGGCATCCATAGACTGTCTCCCTTTTAGAACTTCCCATTCCACAAAGGATGCAGGGACCTTTTGGGATGTTGTTATTAAGTAAATTTATTCGGATATGAGCCCCTTCTCTGAGATAGCTTGTAGAGAGATCAGTCATGCTTGCAGCTTTTTCATAATAATCTGTAAAAAGGTCCTCCAAGTAAGTATCAGAGTTAGCAATGGTATCCACTACTCTTTTATCTGAAAAAGAATGCACAAACATAGCAATTGTTTATATTATCAATTATTTACAAAACAATCTGTTAATCTACTGGTCGTAATAACTGATTTATGAAACCATTATAAGCTTTACACATCGAAGGTTACTTTCCATCAGAAGCCTTGGGAGATGACTTTCCTTTAACTTCACAAAAGACGCTCTGAATTTTTGTGTATTACCTGTACAATACTATTATTTTAAAAAGCACCTAAAAAGATAGGCATGAGGCAAGCTCTTGAAAAATAGATGCTAAATTACAGCTGAGTACTCTCCTATTTTAATTTCTTTTTATTTTTTCATTTCTTATTTTGTTTTCCAAAGATTACAAATTATGCTTGAGTGTTTACAAAAAACAGCCAGTGCTCAAAATGTTTAGAAAATTTGAAGGGCTCCACTTTGACCTCTTACCAGATTTCTGAGCATCTAAAAACCACAGGAAGAAATCACTTCTGGAACTACTTTTCTCCTCTCTCTTCAGTGATGGACTAGTTTAGATTAAGCAACAAACTTTTAGGAAGCTACAACTAAGTGAGATGTGTTATACCCCCAAAGATCTATCCCTTACAGCAGATTGAAGCAGCACTGAAGGCTTAGACCATAAAGGCCCTGGGTTAAGAACTGGATAAATTGGAGCAAGGTCACTTAAACAGAGCATCTTTTTTTAAGGATTTATCTTCACTCTCCAATTTGCAGCTTTCCACAATACTTAGACCAAGAAGTATTCAAAAATAGGATCTTGTTCTACATTCATGTGAATAAATCYCCAAATTTGAGTGGCACATTTTCAGAGGCAGCCTGCAGAAAGTATAGTTACATACAGTGATAAAGACTTAGTTTTACCAGAACATTGTGTTCGTATCTGTTAGAGTGAGAAAAGAAAATTATGATGGTATCTTGCCCATTTCCCTGCCCTGTGAAGATACACCCCAAAGAGTGCATTCTAATACTTAAATTAACATCATTTAATATATAAACTTACTTAATCATAAAGGCTTTGCCCATGAAGTATAATTTATATGTTATGACTTGGAATTACCCAATATTGTTTGTAAACTGCAAACACATGAAACAGGTTTAATTTTAATTGAAGTTAATTGTATAAAACTCTATATCAGTTTATCATCAGCCGTACATTTTTTAAAAGATTTGAGTTTTAATGAACAACAAAACCATAAATTTATTATTTGTGAAAAAGTCAGAATATCTCAATATAACTTTCAAGAACTTTACAATCATTTTGATAGATAAGAAATTAAAATGAGGTACATTTTAATGAAATTTGCTCTTGATTATATGTTGAATCTTGCACACAAAATTAAAAATACAAGCTTCATGCATTGATCAAGACATTTAGTTATAAATATCAAATGTCATACTTCGATGAAACAGATTATTCCTCAACATCCTTAATTTGTTCAGTGAAGATGATCCAGATTTCTCTTTTTCAAATCCTCCTTTTGAAATTGGAGTCACACAGAGTTCTGTAATAAAGAAAAGTAAGTTTGTAGAAGAAATCTTTATAAAGTTTTTAGATGAAATAGAAAAATGCTAGTTGTACAACACAGCTTACCATAATATGTTTTTCTATTTTATAATAGGTTTATAAAGCTTACAGTGATAAAATAGAGCTTTGCTAATGTTTATAATGAATAGGACCACTTTCTAATACAAGTTTGCGCATAGTAATAGCTCACCGAATGAAATGCAACGGAGAGATTCAATGAGATAGAATATCAGTTAATTAATTTCAGAACTTTAGTGGTTTATAACAGCGTATTAGGTAAGATTTTTTTTTCTATTTTGCTCAATTTCTGGTCATGTTAAGGGGCCAAGACAGTCAACATCGTATAAATGGAAGTCTCACTTCTGAAGGAGAAACATGTCCATAATCTTACTTGAAACTAAAAATGAAAAATCATAAGCAAGGCTTGCTCTGAATTCTGTAGTGATCGCATTCAACACAGAATTAACGGCAAAAACTGATTTTTTAGATAAAAATAAGTGTCACCCAAGTTTCTATCCATAACTTAAAAGATTTACAGTGAAATATATGGATGGTTAATTATAAAGAACTGAAAACACATGTGTCTCAGTTGAGAATTCTCTTTAATTGTGCAAATACGAATACCAGTTTCATTGATTATTTCACTGACAATGACTTTAGCAAATCTAATGCATCTACCTACCATTGCACAAAGGTAAAGTAAAATCAAAACACTTCCAAAATTGAAATTGATGTTGAGCTTATGTAAATGAATGTAAAGAAATACTGTACTATATTAATCTCTTACTTTTAAACCCATAATTATGCCTGTTTTGGAATATATTTAAAATTTTTACAGAAATGTAAAGGTATCTCATAATTTAGCATAACTGCTCTAAAATGCAGAGTTTCTGTCACGGAAGTCAGATACTGTGTGTGCCAAATGATACGGAGCTATTTGCAACTTCTAGAACAAATAGTGTTGCATACATCTGAAGAGATAAAAACTATTTCCCAAATGATGTCTTACTGGTTTTGCTATTAAAAAAAAAAAAAATAGTGTTAACTATAGCGTCAAGCATTTTCTGTAACAGTTGACTGACTATCACAGAGATCTCTGTATTTAAGTACATGTGAAGCTGGCTGTTAAACTTTAGCTAACATTATTTAAGTCAAAAGAGAGTTTTACATTTGATATTATTAAGAATTAGATCAAACCCTAAAATTGAATTTCTGCATCATTACAAACAGTATTGATAGCACTGATAATGTTATAGTCTACAATTTAATTAGTTACAGGCTATGATAAGAAATATTGAAAAATAATGTGAATATGTAAGGTCTATCCTATCCACAAAAGAATAACTTATAGGAGCTATGTAAAATTTTGTATTTGTTTTGAGTAATTGGGGTTATTTCTTTGTAAATATCTTCAGATAACCAAATGTGGTAATGATCTATGAGACTGAAGTTAAAGCCCTGACAGAAAAAATATTGGTTTGATTTGCAAGTTCTGCGTACTTTCTTCTTTGCTTGGGGTTTTTACTTTCCCATTCTATGTGAAAATGATCAGATGGTCTTATGAGCCAGTTCCTTAAAGGCCAGAAAGTAAGGACATTATTTTTGTTCCATTCAACTGTGGGATTTAAAAAAGATAAATTTTTTAAAGGTCATACTTAACTTTTAAAACTCTTTCCATGACAGACTATTTTCTAATGTCTGCATTGTTTATCTTTTCAAGAATTGTGTCCCTTTTCAAGTCAGACTGCTTATGTTCATAAAATTAAGGAAGAGGCATTGCATTTTATGGGATTGGGGCTTATGTATACCAAGATCAAAAAAACTGTTTTAAAAACTCAGGCTTCTATAAATAATAGCAGTAATTACAGTAATGCATGTCACTTACCAAAATTACCATCCAAATGAATAAAAAGTTCAAACACACTAAATGCAATAGTTGTATGTGCAGGAAAAACAATGGCTTTGTCCCGTCCTTTACAATTTTGATCTTCAATAATGTGAAACTGTGATTTAGAAAAGTATTAAAAGAAAAAAATTTTCAAATTGAAATGAAAAAATAAACAGAATAATAGCTTAACTATATATATTGGGAATAGTAATGCAAGCAGGAACCTTTGAAATTGAACATCAAATTTCACAACTAAGGAGTTTTATATTAACAACTGTGCATGTTAACAAAGTTTGCTAAAGAGACAGTAACCTAACTTGCATCATGGTCATTGAGAATTATGTGAATGATTCATAAATACTAGTAATGGGCAAACTTCAGAAGATTTGTAAGTTGTATTATTCAAACACACCGATAATCTTGTGTGTGTGTGCATGAGAATCTTGGTCAATTCCATGTCTTTATCTTTCCAGTGACCTGATTCCCAATAAACCTTAGCTCTCTGACCACCTGAAACCAATCCCCCTATTATATCCCCTGCCTCTAACAACTCGCTCACAACCCTCAAATAAAAGGACATGTACCCAGTCCAAAGCCAACTGACGACTAGGAGAACTTTCAAGAGCATATAAAACAGGGAGCAAGACGCTGACCGTTGTATTAATAACAACCCGAAGTTGTAATGAGTTATAGAAGATGAACGTAATAATGAAAGATATGTTTATTGGAGGTTGAAAGTAAAAAGAAGTAATTTCCACATTTTTGCTGAGACTTCACTCAAAGCAATGGCTCATTGCCTAGTCATCCTTTCATGAATTTCCCATCCCTCATTCACAAAAGCAATACTAATAAAAAACAAGTTCTAATTCAATTTACATCAGTGCAATAATATTGATTTACTTTAGAGTCTTTCAGAGATTACATCAGTAAAAATGTGATTAAATCCAACCATAAACATCTATAAAGATGAACTTTTTTTTTTTTTAGTTACAAAACTTTGACAAACATATTTACCCTCATTGTCTCTCCACGCATTCCAGTATGGACAGTTAATGAGCACTGCCTTGTAGTTCTAATACTTTCCATGACCACGCACAAAATTTCCATCCTACTTTTTCTTGATTGATGAACTAGACAATGATCAAAATTTATTTTTCTAAAATCAAGAGGCAGGAAGGAAATTCAGAGATTAGTAGCAATTTACAAAGCAGCTAATATAATTAGTAACTTTAAACCAGTAAATCACCGTAACTTCTGTCTCGTATCTGTGAAACAGCTGGCTGAGGAGGTCTCAGGAACCTTAACGTTGATTTTTAGTGACTGGGAGCAGAAGCACCAAAAAAATTCAGAGAAAGCTAATAATGTACCAATGTTAAAAAGGGTAAGTGGACATCCTAGAAAATTATAAGTCTATCCTCCTGACACTGTTCTTAAGTACAGTTAAGTAACTGTCAACACAGACACTAATTAATATAGATTTTTTTAAGAGGTATGTAATTAATGTCAGCCAATAAGGGTTTATGGAAACCAGATCTTTTTTAATACAGTTATGAGTCCAATTAATAAAAGCAATAACTTTAATGCTATACTTTGGGGTTCTATAAAGCATTTGAGCATAGAATATTTTGATTAGAAAACTAAAACATACATACAGAAGCTGGCATATACTAAATGGATTAAAATCTGGCTAATTGACAGGTGTCAAAAAGTAACTATAAACATGGAATGTTCATCAAACAAGTGCATTTCTAGAGGATCTCTACAGGCACTGGTTTTTAGTCTTGTAATAGTAAATATTTTTATCAAGAAACAAGAACACACACCCCCAATTATTAATGATAATGTTTGGAGGTTACAAACAAAGGAAAAGGTAAGTATAGTACAAGACAGGGTTACAGATACAAAATGACCTGCACCACTCAATAAATAAGTAGAAGCAAGCAATATATATTTGAATATACCAAATGTCAAGCTATGCACAGTGAGTAATTTACTGGGATGCAACACTGGGATTCACAGGGGCAACACGGTGACCAGGCAGTAATCCTTGAACGTATAAACAGAAGAATATCACCTAAAAGTAAACGCATTATATACCTATGAGTTTGGCATTTGCACCAACACTACAGGAACGCTGAGTTCAGTTTCAGTGTCCACAGTTCAAAAAAGGTGTTTTAAAAATTGGACTGTGTTTAGAGAAGAACCGTAGCACATAATGAAAAAAACTCAAGCAGATAAATCTGTTTTGCTTTTCAAAGGAAAGGTTGAGTAATAACCTCAAAAAATCCTGAAGTACCTACACTGGCAATAATTTTGGCAACATATGGTTCTCCAGTTCATCAGATGAAGGCAGAGGAATGATCCTATTTCTGAAAGCTGAAGGTAGATAATGTCATTTAAAGTAAATTTTGAATTTTCAGTAGTGTAGAATAACATACATAAGGGTTTTGATGAACTCTTCCTCTCTAGATATTATTTAATACCTTTCTTCCTAAAGGATGCACTGTAATTCAAAGACTTAATCCAGAAGAAGTCTATAGCCTCTGTTATGCAGAAGGTCGTGTGTCTAATCACAGTGATCTAACCTGAGACTCTTTAGACCTTTAAGAAGCTTTAAAAACTATTGTGACTGTTATTGATTGCCTAAAAATAATCAAAACCTAACTATTTCTGTATTAATGTGATTTTGTTCAGAGGTTCAACCTAACTGCACAAAATTTAATTATGGAACCAGAAAACAATATATATAATGTAACCTTGTATTAAGTTCTTTAAGTAGTGTTGGTACTTCAACCTCATGTTTGGTCACTATGCCAAATGAAGCTTTAAAGGCAATAGAATCTGATCCAGCAACATCAAAACCAACATCGTTCATTATCTGATTTCCTCTTCTACCACTGAGCGAAACATCTGATTTATCTTCATAGTTGAGCAACTGGTAGGATGAGACACCTGAGTAAAAGAAGATAGTCACTGTATTGAAGAGTCTGAATGCAGTATTTTTATATAGCGTTCTACATTTGTAGACAATGATTATCTTAAATTTTTAATAGAATAAATTTAAAAACAGAGTAAATTGTACTGTTCTTACAGTGCTTAACCTGAAACTTTATTCTTTTGATGTGAGATTCACACCAACATGGTGCACTTAGTTATCAGTGTTACTACCGATTACTACTAATTGGAAAAGAGGTTGTTAGGGGTGTAAGGGATTCCTGTGCCTCTCATTAGCAGAGCTGTGCCCACAGTCTTGCATGTGACATGTCCTAGACATGTGACTGTGATTAGGGCTATTTCTATATTTGTGTATGTATGGGTGAAAGTACTTTAGGAGAATTAATGGTAAGTATGCTGTTTCTTTGCATAAGCAGATAAGCAGTGGTCTGGGTTTAATGACAGAGACTCTGAAACACAAAGAAAATGACTTCATGGAGACCACACAGAGTATCAAATCTAGGAACAAACTGAAAGCCAGCCTAGCCACTGTAGATGTCATGTCACTTTACTAATTACTTGAGTATGGCGTTGGTACTACACAATTCCTTGTGCAGACTTGCACTACATAGGTAATTTTTCCTTCTTTCTATTTTTTTGTCCAAATCAAATTTTTTAAGTTACTTACAAATATTTCCCATGTAAATAAAGTTAGTGATTTCTGAATTTTGTATAGGTATGTAGTACAAATGAACCTAAATTTGTTCTTCATTTCTGCAATAAATGAATGAAACTTAGGCCTGCCAGTAACATTAATTTTGCCTTTTACCTGACATGTGACAATTAGAAAGACTTACCACACTTTCCATATGGTAAGGGTATATACCTAATGTTTCCAGAGACTATGTCAGTTTATTTTGAAGGAAAACAATAGACCAATTCTGACTTACTTGAAAGTTTGCATGCATTTATTGTAAAATAAAAGGGTAGCTTCAAAGCATTTTTATAATGCTTTCCCTGTACCTTTCAACATATTTCTGTTATGCTACCAGAAAAAAAAAAAAAGAACTTGTTGGTTGCCATGTTAATATGAATAGAGCAGATAAAATACAGGCATTAGGCATCTAAATACATTTGATAATCARGGTTTTATGCCATCCTTTTTGATTCTTTGAAGGTTTTTTGATAAAGTGACATTATAAAATCACCTAGTATAAATCCTATTTATTTTTAACAACAAAAAGTTTCATATATTTTTTATAATGCTGAGAAGATTGAAAATGCTTGTATTTATTACAAAAAAATGGAAATTCAATTACAAAGTTATTTCCTTATGTTAAAGGATAGTACATTCTGCTCATGACATCTAACCTTTACAGAAAAGACTGTTAAGGTTTTTTCAGACTTTTTAATGAGATTTTACAACCTTTTATTCAGACTTTTTAATGAGATTCTGCAATGTTTTACTCAGCCAAGTAAGCTAGCTGACTTGTCTTGAATGTAGTAGGACTAATAGGATTAGCAGGATTCTAATATTTTTCATCTTGCTTTTGTCCCGATATCACCTGTATGTGGGGTCAACTGATATTTCTGTCTTCCTGTACACATACTGCCTTGTCTTAGTAAAATTTCTAATTCTTTTTTTTAATGAGCTATTTTTTATTTTGGAAAATAAAGCAATGAAAATATTTCAGAAAATATAGCATGTAGATATTAATTACATGGACTTTTCAAAGAAAAAGAGGGGAAATAAATACAGGCAGTATAGTTCAATTTTGCAGCTTCTAATTCTGATAGAATCTCCTCAAACATTATGGTATTTCACAGCAAAGGCAATTTAAACACAGTTAAATTCTTTAAATATATGAGAAAGATTACAAACATGGAAAAAACTTTTGAAAATCCCATTGCTTCAGTCAGATAGCTGTTGTCAAATGTTTGGGCCTGTGTAGAGGCCAATTCAGTAAGTCAGCACAAGGGAATGCAAGCATGAAATAACTGCAGAACTGAGACCATTGGCTCAGTTGTGTCATAGATATTCAAAAGTGAATATATAGAGCAAGGTGAATATTAAAACATACAAATTTTAAGTAGCAATTAAGCAACATACATTAATACATTTATCAGGAATCTCTTGTGATTTTTGAAAAAACATAAGGCTTAACTGAAGTTGTTATGTATTAGTACAGAAAATAAAAAGGGTTGTCAATATAATTGATTTTTTCACACTTTTTCCAGAAAGTCATGTTTTGTATTTCAATCAATATTTGACTTGTACTTTTTTCCTAAATATTTATTACATGAGTAACAGAGATGAACTTTCTTACAAATGTGCTAAAGAACCATCATACTACCGGTACAAGGTTCAACTATAACTACTGTTCTGTATTTACTGAAAAACATACATTTTTCAGCTTTAAAGAAAGATAGAAAACTTACCCGCAGAAATTTCTTTCTCCCCTTGAAGGATGTCTTTTAATGTGAATGGTGTTGAAGCAAATTTAGACTTTTTTGAAAGACATTTTCTTTTCTTAATTACAAGACTCAGAGGTTGGTATTTATCAGCTTCACTGAGACTGGGCACAGGAACTAATCTTCCTCCATCACCAACCTGTTTAACAAAGTTTTTGGTTGCAGCAGCAAACATATTATGGCATTAGTAATGATAATAATAAAAAGCTCTGTATCAGCTGTAACTTCCAAACCTGAAACCCATGTTCAAATTGTTTGCAATATTCTTTCAAACAAATTAATACAACCAAAAAAAAGCTGTCAAACTTTTTTATAAAGCAAGTTATTTTTTTACTTGGAAAGAACCAACAGCATCTTAACTACGCAGCTTCTAAAGTGTATTGCTCAAGACCTCTCTCAAAGACCTCCAGTTAAGCTCTCTAATTCTGTGTAATGAATAATGAATTACCAGTGTAAACTGATAGGGGAAAGGTTGCCCTTTCCTCAGCAGTTTAATGCTGCTGTTTGAAAACCAAAATTATAATTTTAGAAACAAAAGATTGTAAATTCTGCAGTCTTTAGTTTCCTGTTAGCACGTTATTTACTCTTTATTGTATCCTTGCTGCAGTAGAATTCCAGCATGTTTCGCCAACGGTGAACAAAGCAGTCCAGGAGACCTCCTAAATTACGCATTTGTGAAAGCTGGTAGGTCTGCTGAGGTGGTATTTCCTTTCAATAGCAGTTGCATAACACACCTCTAAAACAGCTCAGACTGTGTGTAAATAGTGTGCCAGTCTTTGGAAACACCTGGGCCAAAGCAGAAGACTAGTGATGGCTGGGGTCAGGGTGGAGAATAGGTGGGCGTTCATTATATTTTAGTGTCTCCTCAGGTGTAACCCCAATACCCTCATCCTAGGGATTCAGCTGTCTGTGATCCAGGGCCTAGTTTTGACACAGACTAGTTACACAGAATTGGATCAGACTTCTAAGGAATTTGCTGAGTTGTGAAAAAGAACTGTGAGAAAGTATATAAAACAGAATCGTGCAAAATAAGACAAGTAAAATTGCAGACCAAGGTGAGATCATTGATACAGGATTAGGGAGCAGCTCAAGGATTCAAGAAAAAAACACCAGTGTAAAATGGTATAAAAATCCTAAAGAAGAGAAAGGGATTCAGTAGACAGCAACTTGGAGAATCTGTGACAGAGGCAGCCTGAGCTGACCCTGTCTCATATACACGATAACTGTTCAGCCAGCAGAGATACTTACTTGTCTTTCAAGAGTGTTTAGCCTTGTAGTACATCTTCCAGGTACTACTTTTGCAGTCACAGCAGGTAAAACATCAGGCACAGGCTTGTAATGTTACACTTCAGTATGAATATTATCACTGGTTGCTGGTTGACAGGTTTTGTTTAGTTGGGTTTTTTTACACTGGGGATTTCATTTGAAAGCATTTTAAGAACTATTTTAATGATACGATCATTTATTTAATGATTTAACATGTTTCAAATTAGTTCTTTTCCATACTTCCATAACCATGTTTAAATGTTTAGATTTTTAGGAAGTTCAATAAAAAGGCAAAAAGATGAATATGGTGCCTTGGCTATTTAAGATATTCTTTCCACAAGATGAAAGGAAAGGCTGCCAGAGCTTCCTGCTTACTCTAGAGGGTGCTGAAAAATCTAAGCTGGCTATAGGCTTTGAACTAAAATCATGTGAAACACTGCAACTCAACTGACTGTAGTCCATATTACACTGCACTAAGAAAAACTATACATATTTACTTAAAGCACATTAACAGAACTTAAAAATTATAAGAGGAAGGAAAAGCTAAGAAAATTCTTACATTAAAATTGCCCATTCTGTCTTGATTTAGATTTGTCCTGTATATTTCTTATGATAACTATATGTGAAGATACTATCATTTCTAATGGATATTAAGCTCAGTGGGCACTGTTTATTCAATATCTATTTGTATTTGTCTTGTTTAGTATGTCATCACAGATCATATTCAGTTCAATCCTAGCACCAATTCTGACAATTAATAGTTTCATTTGATATGTTTGTGGTACTGATGTTACTCCATCACCCTATAATGCTGCAGAATACACTTGTCAGAGTAGTGTCTGTATCATCCTCATACTTCAGATCAGAGAACTGGACTGCAATTAAATTAATGTCACCATGTTCCAAAAACATTCACTAATTTTGTACATCCAAGTTAAGATACCTAAGAACCTTTTTTCAGTACTAGACATTTTATAATACTTATATCTGGCATACAGGTGTAGCTATGATTGTTCAGCATTTCTGCAGCCCTGGCTCTGTCTCATTTTGGGCAACCAGTAAATGAAAAACATGCTGTGTATACATTATGCCTGAGTCAGCACTTGAATAAAATCTTGCCTTGCAGACTTGTGTAGATGAAAATCCTTCCTCATACACAGGTTCAAGGCTACCTTTGAGGAGTGCCAGGACTGGACCCTACATTACCCCTTAGCAAAGAGTCATGTAACTAAAGTGACTGTGAACCCCGTCTGCTCTTGCRACATAGCATCCATTGTAGAAGAGCAAAAGGACCTTCTGGGCAGGCTGAGCTTAGGCTACCTTTATACGTTACAGGAGCTAGGTCACACTTGAACCCTTACCGTGATGCAGGATCCCTAAAACAATAACCTTTTCCTTAAGTGATCTGCTCTGAATCATACAAGAACTCATTGTTAGTGTCAGAGAAAATCATTCCTTCAGTTTCCTTGGTCATGAGAACCCACTTTCTCTTCATGTTACCCCCTCTCTCTGTGGTTACATACCCTCCAACCTTTGCAAAAAAAAAAAAAAAAAAGAAGAAGAGAGAGAGAGAAGAAAAATCTTACTAGCAAGAGCGTCATTCACCAATTGATCTGCAGAGCAGGTTCATCATGCATATAGCCAGAAGATGGGATTCTGTGCAAGAAAAAAAAAAGAAGTGATGTAAAGACATAGTAGATATTCTCTATTTTTAATACATTTTCTGCCTCGATAACTCTAGTTTAACTCTGTTCTCTGCTCCTAACTGCTCCTAACACTCAGTTCTGTTTCTGTTCAAGTTGTCCATCCCTGGTAGAGTGGAGTGGTCTGTAAGTTTGTCTTTTAAGGACATCACAAGCCTCAACATAGGGAGCAGTAAGGTAGCTTATTCAGGTCTGTGTTTTCCAGTTTCCTTGCTATGACCTTCACCTGGATTAATAGATAAAAAAAAATTTCCATTATTCTTAAATATGACAGCATGATTTATGGCTGTTTTACCAATGTGACTAAGACCATACAGCTATTCTTAGCTGATTTTTGGAGTACAATGGTACCAAGACCCTTTGGACTTTATGTGAAGCAGTCTTTGCCTTTTAGTGTACCCCTGTGTAATTTGTTTATGTGGCCTTTGCTTCTGCTAAAAGCATTCTTTTCAGACATCTGAATGGCTATTTTGCCATATTTATTTTGCTATTCAGTTATTACTGAAATAATAACTGTGACTGTAATAATAAAGAATGAATGAGTTTTTGTAACCAAAGACTAACTATTGAAAGGGAAGCTTACAGATGGAACAGAACTAAATCCTTCATGGAGTTGGGTCTAACCTTTGTATCTCTAAGAACTGGCAGTTCAGAAGGGATGGAGATTACCTGAATATTTACTTGAGCATGAGTCAGGGTCTGCTTATAAGACAAGAGTTTACAGTGACTTACAGAATAGAAACATTTCTAGAAACTGGTATTTATTTTCTTTTAATCAAAACAGAACATGACAAATTCAGAACTCATTCATGTGGCTAGTTTCCATTAGTAGTTCCTAATGCATTGTCAGTGTTGCTTCTTTTCCTCATTTCATTTTAAAAGAATATCTATTAGTGCATTTATTTATTGGATCCTCAACATACATTATGCACACTTGGAACACAAAACAAAATACTTTCTTTTAAATTCTTTATATTCAAATATTGAAATGCAATTTCAGTTTTCTACTGCAAGTTAATACCATGTTTATAAAAGGAGTCTGTCAGCTTCAACAGACAATTATCTAGTCAGGTTTTACAGCAAAATTTTAAGGGCATAGGTTTACAGAAAATATTTAAAAGCCTTATTAAGGCTAGGGATTAAAAGTGGTATCCTATATAATAATGTTTTTGTCATGTCACTCTGAAATCTGCAAGCAAATGAGTTTTCAGATGACATCAACATTTAAACAGAATCAGCACAGGTAATATTTTAATTACTCATTAAAATAATGCATATAATGCACTTAATAAACTTGCCTCCTTTGAGAAACTATTTATAGTTAGTAGTAGTTTTAGTATAGAAACTATTTACAGTTTTATATTTATAGCTAAAAGTATTTTTCTGTGATCTAATGACCACTACTGTCTTAGCTGGAGAGAAACCCCAAACTGATTTTTGGATTGCTTGTTCTGCAGAGAGAAGGCGACTACCAAATGAGTTTACTGAGGCTCAAATACTAATGTTAAGCTGAAATTAAGAACATGGGGTTTAGAGGAGGAAACAAGTTGAAAATACTTAGTACAGAAGATGAATAACAAGATCCTTTTCTTCATATGCAGGATGAGTTCTTATTCTTCAGAATAGGTCTTAGCCATAAAGTAGTAATGGAGCGGGCAAGTATACAGCTGCGAATTTTGATGCTCAAATACTTTTTTTCCCTCCTTACATTATATGGATATGAACATGGAGGTTATTAATTAATAGTAAAATCTAGAGCATAGCCTGGGTTTCTGCATAACTATAAAAAGCACTTCCTCTTCAAAAGTTATTATGTAACTCCGTAACAATTTTTTTGTTGTTAGATAATTATCCTAGACTATTCCTGCAGAAATGTTAGCTATCTGTACCTCTGAGACTTCTAAAATTGCATTTATAGGCTGACTTCAGTTGGACCAAGGATTGCCCAAGAAACTGAAAATGTGGAATTATCTCACCAATTTAAATCAAGCACATTAATCTCCTGATGATTCCAATGTCTCTGTAATCTACAAGAACTGAGCTGATTTTGGTCCGTTCCTTGCACAGGTATCATTAACCAGTGAGTTGGATGAGGGGAAGAGGTGTAAGTTTTAACTGACTGGATAAACTGAGCTGACTTGAAAGGGCTAAATCCACCTAATTAGTACCAAATTGGGCTGGTTAAATTGTTTGGTATATCCTCTTCTCATACAAAAAGATGCTTTTGTTTGCCAGATCTCCTGACTTAAGTGCTTTTGAGTTATATTTACTTACTAAGTTCTACAAAAGAACAGGTGTAAAAATTTAACATCTAAAAAAACTAGCAAAATAAAATGCTGTTGAAAAATTACTTGCCAAATTCCATCATTTCCCAGCAGGTGGCATGAGTATTTCCTTAGAAAGCAAGGGTCTGAGCAACACAGATCTTGTCATATTTCAGCAGGTAACAAAAATAACATAAATTATGGGACCATATATGGTCCTTATTATATACATGCAGTTTTATGTTAAATTCTTATTTGTGAGTAGATCTGAAAGCTACTTACATTCAAAGAAGACAGATCTTGGTTATTGGTTAAAAATTAAGGAAGAGATGACAYAAGTATACAGAATGGAAAAACTGCATTACCTTCTGGGCTATTCTTCTTAATTAGCTTTATTAAACAATAAATATAAGTAGTTTTATTAGTTGGTCAGGCTTTCTCACAGGAGGGTGATGGAGCAGAGAAAAGAGCTACTGGATAAATCACCTCCCATGTGATATTTAGGAAAGGAGGTCAAACAGCTCAAAGCTAGTTTTTAACATAAAGAATTCTGGGAGCCAGGATGTGAAAAACACTTAAATAGGAGAAAAGGAACAAATTATTAGAAAAATCTGATAATCTGCTGCTCCTGGAGTATTGATACAGTTTATATCGACATGCCATGCTGATTCAACAGAGAGCCTAAGTGTGTACATCATGTATAACGAAAATAGAAGGTGTGATAGCCTGTTAGCATGTGCTCTGTGTGTGCACTGAGTTTATCCATACTTGACAKGCAGTGGCTTATCTGCAGCAGCATAAACTGTCAGGCTTGTGCTGCTGTTTGCTGCATGTGCTGTTTGCTTTGCTTCTTCCTAGCAGCACAGTGCCACGTCTCAATAGGAAGTTGCCCGCTTTCCCCATTGCAGTCAGAACGAAAGGAGAAACACGGGGGGAGAGAACGAGAGCAGAGCCAAAAGTGCTCTTGGCAAAGGGGCTTAGCTGAAGCTGCCAGAGATTCTGGGTGAAGAGGAAAAAAACCTACCACGAACAGAAGAGGGAACCAAAATATGCAAGGAATGTGAGATGAAGAGAGCATGAATGGGGCCCGGGGCAAAAAAAGACATTTGTCACCAAACCTTGGCAGAGTTCAAGAGATACGGAAAAACAAATTAGAGTCCACCACTCTGTCACACTACAGAAATCCAGTGGGAAGGCTGAGATTCCCCATAGGACTATATGGAGGTACTCTGTCAGAATACCATCTTCTGTGTTTTATAGATAAAAATAAGTTTCACATGACATGTTGTCATTGATAACCATTTATTATAAGCAAAGGTGTTAATGAAGCCAGGGTTTAAAAATAAAGAAAAATCCAGCTCCTTTTCAAGTTGAAAAATGAAAAAATTCAGGATGCACCAGGAATCTCATCAGGAGAAAAAAGTTACTACTCAACTGAGGAAAAGTCCACTAAGTATCTGAAACATCATTTACGTACAGCTACTGGGAGAACGTGGTGAACAGCAAGGTTGTGATATAACATAGCTGAACATAGTTATCAAATATATATTGGACAGTACTGCTGTCATTGTGGTCTCTTACCTGGTCTTGACATAGTTTGCTATGGTACTGGGCTCTCTTAGCCTAACACTCACAATGATTGCTGCTCACAATGCATTACACTATTCAGAGGCCGTGAAGGGAAGAAAAGTCATTTAAAACAAGATGAAAGCTATTTAAATCAACATGAAAGCTTTCAGAAGAGCTAATGCAGAGATACTTCCATATTGGATTTTTTATTATATAGTTCAAGTGCAGTGAAACTTTAAAATCAAATCACGAATGCTATTTTAATTATGCAGTATACTGGAACAACTAAAGCAGCTATGGTTAGATTTTTATTTTGTGCAGATTTATTGCATTAAGCTCTCATGTACGTATACATACACTATAACTAAATATTTCCTACATCTTACCATTTTCTTCAGGTTTACAGCTCAAGTAAACTCTGTTGAAGCCTCCTTCTCCTCTCTGTCACAGAATAGACTGTGATAATACATATTCATAGGCTCTGCTGCAATATAGAGAAAAGTTGGGCCTCCTGCTAGGAGGCGCTGGGTTACAACCTGATACTTGCCCAGCAATCAAGGTATTTAAAGCTGCACTTTGTAAGTATTACATCGATGAAAGGCTACAAGATGTGCAGTTCAACTCACTTCTCTATGTCTTTTGGTTGACATCATCCCCCTTTCACCTTTAGACTAGCAACATCTGTTGACGTGATGGAAGGGGAATGTGTTGCACAGTTGGTTCCTTTCTACCACTTCACTGCCTTCCCACTACAGCAGTGTTAAAGATGAAAAGGAAACACAGAAGAGATTAAGGAGCATATGTTCTGGTGATAATTTTTAATGCTCTTCCACAGACTTACCTTTCAGTTTTCAGAGCTTTGATGACAAAAGGGCAGAGACTACTCAATCTGCATTTCAAGTGTGTGTCTTCTATTAACATGATATTAAATGACTAGATCTATTGCTGGTTGAAGTGTCTGAAATATCCCAGGTTTGTTTCTCTTTAATTGCCCTAATTTTGTATGCAGCATTTTGAATGGGCAGATGGATGTGTTAGCTACAGAGGATTTAATAGTAAGAAATGCAAAAGTAGCACTCCATGGAGAAGCTTGAAAGAGAGCATGTTTGCATTTCAACTTATTAACTGTGAGGAGTGGATACATCTTTCAGCCAAAAGAAATGGTCTGTCATTTGCTACACAAACCCTATTCATATACAACAAAACTACCTTCATCTACTAATATTGGGTTAGTGAAGACAAATCTGAAAACAAACAAGCTCGTGTGATCCAGGGTAGGTTTAATGCTGCCCTAATGGCTAAACCCTTTTGCCAGCATCCGTGAGTGGGTAAGTGTCAGTGTCAGAGGACAGCTCTGGGGCTCAAACACCCACCTGGACTGGGATGCAGAATGGGAGCTGCTGCGTCACAACACCTTGAGAAAGGTCACAAAGCAAAGTATTTGACTACCATAATACAAGTAGTCCATGTTAATCAGTCTGATGTGCATTGGTAGTTATCTCTATACAATACTTTGTTCAGTAGTAGGCATATCCTGTTGCTTGTTTCTTCTCCTTGAACTTTAATCTGAGTAGGAGACTTGGACTGGGCTTACTTTTGGCATTGCCACTAGTTGTTCTGTAGTACTGGACAATTAACCTCAGTCTTATGAAACCTCCTGTATTTGGCTGTGCTAATATATCACTTTCCTGAGTAGGATACTGCAAGAACTGACTCATATTTATAAAGTACTTTCAAATCTTCGGATAGAGAATATTTATAAATAGACAAAATTAAGTAGGTGTTTGTAGGGCATTCAAGAATTCAGTATCCTCTTTCATAACTACGCCTATTCTTATTTGGGGTGTTTTTTTCACACTAAAGGAATACTTCCTCATCTAGTTCCCTAGATTTTTTTTCCCTTTTCACACATGTAGGCATAAAATAAGAAGATACTTGAGCAGTTTCCTGACAGTAAACATTTTAACAGACAGGTGACATACTCAGGCTCCTTTTTATGCTTGGTGACAAGAATTTTCTGAATAATGATGTTGTACTGGGTTGGCTGATCAGCATTTAAGTTGAATCAGCTCTTGAATTGGAATTAAAGAATGGACATGCCCTTCTGTTATATCACCTAATTTTTTTTTTGACTACTAAATGTAATGCCAGGCTCTCAAAAATAACCTACTTAAAGAAGAACTTAAAAGATATGTCTATACCTTAAATTTTAGCAGTTAAAAAAAGAAAACTTGAATGTCCCTATCAGCACTTATAGTCCAAAAACTTCTAGTTTTTGGAAATGTGTATATTTTTTTTCTCCACTGACTTGTCAAAAACCTGCTCAAGAAAACTAGGGAAGCAGTTAAATTTGAATGAGTAATTACTCTCATTTATTTATTGAAGAAAGCTGAAATATACCCAGACACTCAGCAATAAGAAAAGCATATACATATTTGATTTTTACTGTGGAATTTCTCCATATGAAAAGACAAGTCAGACATTGACTACATATGCAATCTTAATCAATCACATGTGAAAACTGTATTCACACCTGATTCACGTCTGTAACATGTTTTTCTGCACAGTTTAACAACTCCTTTTGAATTCCTTTTAAATTTGCCCTTAATAAAAAGCATGATTCAAAACACTTCATGGGATACAGGACTTAACCTGTCTCTTAGCTACTTAGCCTACTAGTTACATCTTCGACATAACTTTCAGAATTAAAAAGCACAGTCTAAATACAAGACACATTTGCAGGACAACATTCTATAGATATTTATTGGCTTTGAGTAAAAATAGACTCACCACTCAGTCCAAAATAAATTATAGCATACTTCCCCAGCTAGCCCACRGTACCTCATTAGTTTTGAATGATATTTCCATTCAGTTTCTTTTAATCTTATTTAGTAATGATTACTTACTGGAAAAAATGATATTGCATATTCAGATTCACGAACAGTCAATATTGCATAGTTATGGTGGTCTTTAACATTTAGAATATCTTAAATATTTAATAAGCTAATAAGGACTCAAGGRACCATTTGTCTTTTTATGTTGGGTAGGCAAAAAATCCTGTGTATCATCACATCAGAACAGATTTTTGTACCAGCAGTGAAGCTTGAAGCAGCTTTATGTGGGCAACTACTTCAGCTGAGTCAGGACGAAATCTTGTCAATAGCTGCCTACACCGTCTCACTTCACCACACCACAGCGCCTACATGTTTGTGGTTAAGAAGTATCATCTGTCTCTTGGTTAGATTAAATTTTAATATAAAATTGACTTCCATACTTAGAGTAGTAGCTTTTATGCTAAATTAGATGTCAAAAAAGGGTAGTGCTGCCTCACAGGCCTCTCTTACACTAATCTGTTCCCCAAGGTGTTTGTGGGTTGTTTTTTTCTTCTAACCAATTAAGTAGTGACAAGTAACTTTTCATACTTATGCACAGTAATTTTGCTGAATAACTGTCATTGAGAAAAGGTAGATTTGTTCAGCAAAGCATTCAGAGCCAAAGTAGGGATCCCAGCTACATAAATGTGAGACCAGACTTAAATTCCACTAAAAGAATTGTTTAGCTGAGAGTAAGCTTTCAGCATGCTACCTGGCACTGAGCATCTGTTCAGGTAAGATCAAATGTGTACTCTGCAGCATCAAAAAATGCATTGCCATTCATGAAAAAAGTGCTTTTCCTTCATTTGCTGTTGCTTCCATTCAGGTTGCATTCCAGACTGTTTGAACACTTGTTCTTTTCTTTATCATGCCAAGAAACAATAAAACCCCCTAAATTCTCCTCCAAAACATACTRTTTGCTACTATGCTTTAATTTTAAATAAAATGTAATCAAGATTTAAGGACTGAACAATTCACAAGAAAATATAATGGAAAAATTCTACGTACTGTTGCTTTTCTAAGAAGATGTCTGGTAATTTTTTTTCCTTCACTTTCATGCCTCTTTTTTTTCCCCAAGTTTATTAGAGAACATCAGGAGCCCATTTTCCTTAAACCCTCTCACAAAACTTTAGAAACATACTGCAAGCTCTCTTTAACCATAAAAAGCAAGGTGAAGGGAAAAAAGCAAAAGGCTCTTACCAGCTGTAGTATGAAGATAAAACTGGGAACTGTCAAAAAGAAAATTATCTTCTCTGAGACTGCAGTAGGTAGCTCCTGCCAGATTTAAAGGAACTGTACAGAGTCATGTGGGAAAAGTTTTATAAAAATAATCCTGCAGTGAAGAAGGTTATAAAGGAAGAGGATGATGACTCTGAGAAGCAGCTGTTTTAGTGTTATCGCTGCCAATATCACCCACCTATATAAAATCAATCTGTACAATGATATTTTAAATTGTGAGATCAATGGACAATTCACTTAACTAGTTACAAACAATTCCTTCAAGAATCGTATTCTGAAGTGATTGGGATGGTTCTTATATTAATAAATCAGAACACAGATGACAGCAGTTTAAACAGTGTACATTGAGATTTATTAGAACAAGCACTAATAGCAGCAGTGTACAGAGTGATGGAGACAATGTACTGTATGCACTGAACAATAATAATTATACAATTGCACTTCTTCAGAGATCTATTAGAAAATGCTTTTCAGTAAACAGCTTCCCAAATCTAGCATTGTTTGGATTTGCCTCTGAGGAAAAAAATACAAAAAATATGCTTTTTGTTTTTTGGTAAGGCATTAGCAACATTCATTGGCAGGCTAAACAAGTCATTTGTACATGCATTATCCAATTACATTGCAACAGGTAAAAGAGCATCATGTTTCCTCAAAAACTAGAATTGAGTGTGTGTTTTTTGACACAATATCCAGGYAAATCTGGCTCAGCCTGAAGGAAACAGGTGGCATTTTTTGTTACGTTTTAGAGCACAACAAACTACAAGATAGCCAAGTTCACCTTCATTTCCTAACAGAAGCCGTAGGACCTCCCTCAGCTGAAGCTGGCATTATGGGTATTGTGTATACCACATACTTCACTGGAATAAATTCTTAATTAAATGAATTTCTCTTGTTTATTATTCCCCCCACTACCGCCTCCTCAAATCATGTGGCCAACAGATGCTCCTGTTGCCAAAGGACCGAAATCAACATCCGCTACCGTATGAGTTTGTTATTTGTTGCTTCGGAGGTAGTCAGTGCGAGGCCTTATCTGCATTCAGCATTACTACAACAGGATGTTCAAAACCAGCTCACTAGTGCAAAGACACAGAGTGCTTGTGCTGCAGCTGCATTATGTGGGAACTTAAACTGTTTTCGTACTGCTCCTTCCTGGCTAACAGACAGGCTCAATCTCTGCAGTAGCCAGAGAACTTGATATACCAAAAAAATCAATTCTGCATGTGCTAAAGCCTAAAGGGAGAGAGGGGAGGCACTTTCTCACTTTCATGCTTGTTGTGGGCTTACATTAGGAGCATGCTCTTAGCTGGCCACCCCCCTCTTGGCAAATCAGAAGGACAAGTCAGAGTCTCCTTCTCTCACTGGCACACAGCACTAGCAAACCTCACTCTGGGCTGGCACCATCCTGCGGGAAAGCTCGGGAAAACAGAGATAGGAATTGCAAATGGTATTACAGTTAAGCTTGCCAGAGTAAGACATGTTCTCATAAATTCAGTCATTGATGTCATCTTCTGTTCTTTCTTACAAATATCATACATAATTGAACTTTACAGAGAAGTGAAGTTAACCGACTTTTAAATACTACAAGAACAAGGTCCCAAAATGCAAGAGAGGCAAAGGAAAGTCAAATATATTAGCTCTGACTGGCAAGCAGTCAAACCTATCGTACGTCAGGCTTTTAACTTCCATGAGGCAGTGAGCTTTTAAAATGAAGCGTAAGCATAACTAGTTGAATACCTAGGCCTGACTGTTTTTATCAGGCCTAAAGCTGAAATACAATTTTGGCAACTAGATCATCCACTCACATGGAAGCTCACTGATTTCAGTGGAGACCCAAAAGGAGCTCAGCCTCATCTGTATAGATGCTCACTTGTTTAAGGATGTAAGGATTAAAAATTAAGTACTATAAAGCCTGGTATAACCATTGTTTTGGCTTCTTAGGAATGTCAGTTTTGAGCCTTTTTATTTAACATTAATATCAGCATCTTTTCAACTGCATTCAGTGAGACTGTTTGCAATGTGTATGTTTAAGTACATATTGATGCCTGTGCAAGATCAGAGTCCAAGCAGAGGAAGAAGAAAAAATCTTGAGATGTGCATTGCTGATTAACTCTTGCATTTGAAATAAAAGCCTAAAGGTTATAATTTCTATTTTGCAAATCTATCTAGGTTATTTCTTAACTGTTGATGCTTAGTAACTGTATGCCATAGAGGTGCTTTTACAGACACAATTATAGCCAGTATTTTGAACTACAGAATTAGTAAGATGTAAAGAAGAATCATCCTGAAAGTCCTCTCGAACTTGTCCAGCACAACTGCATGCATTTGCAGGCCCACAGTGAAGATCAGGATCTTCTTTTCTTTTTTATGTTAAATTACTGAATGTAGTATGAAAGATTACATTTACATTTTTAAAAACTGCAATACTTTAAATAGTTTATACAGTTTTCAAAACACAGATTTGCAAATCAACTGTATTTTCTATTGAGTTACTTATAAATTATGGCACTGACTTTTTTTTTAGTATCCTTTCCTTTTTCATGTCCTTATGGAAGTCCACAATGAACTTCTGAGCACAAAAAGTGCTACAGGTGAGGTTTAATACTACAGTACTCAAAAAATATTGTTTTTTGCAACATCTGGATAGTYGGGCAATGATACATACTTTTCTTTCCCTCAAGTAACAGTTTTCTATTGCTTTCAAATAATAGAAAAATTCTTGTCTGGTGCATCAAGGCGCACAGACCCTTTGCAGTTACAGCCTATTTTTTCCCTCTAGAATAGTCATTGCCTATCTGGTATTTAAAAGCAGCAGACTCTACATGTTAGCCTTCTAGAAAGAAACTGCATTATCTGCCTTTAAATTTCATCTTAAAAAGTGCGAAGCGAGTTTCTGTATATATTTCTAGATGGTATTACAGCACAACCCCATTGGAAAGATTCTGAAGACCTCCTTTTACAAGGATGCCATGCAAAGAGGTGTACAAAAAAGCAATAGATTTGGGTTTCACTGAGCACAGGGACATGGACAATCACCAGAGAATGCTCTTTTTGCTATTTGTTTTCACTTTCTGGCCTGCTAAAGGGCTGTTTACCATCTATAACTAAATGCCATTAAAACTAATGAAGCCCAGTAAGGCAATATAAGTTGACTACTAATCTAAACCTTGCTTTTATATGGCATTCTAAAAGACTTGATCAGGGTACAAATACTGGAATTTACTACACTTTACATCTGTGTGCATGGGATCTAATCTCACCAAAAAAGTGTGACATTATTCCAAATTCATGTTAACTGTGCAAAAAAGAGAGAAAATATGAAATATTATGCTGTTGAAATGTTCAGAAAACATAATMCACCAAACATAATTATACAAAGGGAAGTAGATACAGGCTCTAAGAGGAAATCTTGATACTGGTTAAAAAAAGAAAATATCTTAATCTCCTAATATAGAACTATCATAATGATATCTCTGGATGTCCCAATAGTTTATTTTATGATAATTTAAGCATCATAAAATTAAATGCTAAATACAGCATCCTCTTCAGACAATCTAGTAGTAACAGTTAAAGAGCAAGCAATTTGCCATGTGTTTTGGTGAAGGAAAAGATTTGTGACATCAGATGCCAACAGCTTGATTTCTTGCTGGTTTTACAGTACGTAATGTAGGCACAAATCAACATACAAAGAAAGCAAAGAATTCCATCCAGAAAAGCCCACTGATATCTCTTTTTGGTCCAAGGATGAAATTTTAGTGAATGAGCATTATAGGTCTGCCTTGCTCTGAGAGCTGGAGATTTAGCAAGATCTGAGCATTAGCTGCAAAACAAAGGAACCATTCTTCACGTTTGTGAAGTTCTAAACATTGTTTTATTTTTAAACTCAGACTTGGCACGTAATTAGTTCTTAGTGAGGAATGAACGTTTGAAAATAATTAGTTTAGAAACAGTTCTAAAGGAACAAGAACAGTGCTTCTGCTAATTAGAGTGAAAGCTTAAGTAAGCTAGAAGTTGCCATCTTTGAATTTATGCCTGCATACCAAAATACACACACCAGCATTTATTTCTCAGTTCATAGTCAGGTCTTGCTTGAGCCTCAGATGAAAATAAAATTTACTGCAGAATTACTACAGTGATCTGAATATGCTCTACTACATTTCAAGCACTAACAGATACCAGTAACACTTATTTCAAAAATTAAATAGACCCAATTCCTAACCTCCTATTGAAATGATAGTTTTCATTGTCTTGACTTCAAGATAGATTACTGATGCAGATTAAATATACTTATGTATAATTTATTACTGACAATGTAGTCTCAAAGCATTTTTATAACATATTAAGCAAATGCAAAGATAATTGCAGATCTCATCTGAATTCATTCAACAGAGTTAAAAAAACCTATCCAGAATTCTCCTTTACCTGGCAAAAACTGAGGATTAAACTAACATTAGCTTGGTTAATATTAATTTCACATTCCTTGCCCAGGTAAATTTAACAAAGGAAGAGAGAGAATATCCAACACAGGATTACAAGACAAGAAATCTTTACTTAGACTCCTGGCTCTGCCACTGTCTGTCCTCCAAGGACCTGACAAGGCAACCCTGGGCTACAGTTGCCACAAGTGTAATGCTACATATTAATTCAGTTTAAAAGAAAGACGYTGTGCATGTGGCTAAATTGACTGGCCCAAGGAGCAAGTACCTCAAGGAATCAAGGAATCATTCTAGTTGAACACTTATCCCTGTAAGTACTGCTCTTTCATAGCACTTGCATCATTAGGATGCTCAGGGCATAAAARATTATGTTACCCACTCCTGCTTTTTGAAGGAATCTCCTCAACTCTTTCCTTTTTGCATCCCTAACGATTGGGGCCAGCAAGATTAGAAGTTCACATAAGATATCCCAAACACAATTATCCTCTTTCACTAATGCAGACCATTACAAGTAGCAATAAACATGGAAATATCTTTTAGTGTTTCATAGGAGACAACATCTGGATCATTCCACAGGGAGTATAAATAGGCAGTTTTACCATATGTCCAGAATATGCAAGACAGACTATATTACACAGTGCTGATTATATATTCCAATTTTATGGTTCCCTTATTTATAAAATAAGTAATTCTATTTGTTCACATTACCACCATACCTTCGGCCAAACCCTCTCTACAGACATTTTTATTCATAAAAGGAATAAAAGCTTCCTTTCACGTTCAAAATTCATTCTGAGCAAATGTCACTAATCCTCCATTTTTCCGTGTTGTCATTGATCAGTGGAAAGTAAAAGGGTATTAACATATCCAGCCTGAAACTGGTTTAACAGCTGCTCTGACATCCCAATTAATAAAGGCTAAAAAACTCTATTTTTTAATAACTTTATGCTACTGAGAACTGCTGTATCTAGCTTCATGGCTCTCCATTGTAGTCTCTCTCTCCTTTTCCTTTTTTGAGGTTTGTCAAAGATCATAGGGGAGGGAAAAACATTTTTAAAACATGACGGGTTATAATACAACAAAAGTTGACAAAGAAGGAGATAGGCATGTAAAACACCTACATGTGTATTAAACCCACTTTTTAAACCTGCAAGACACCATATAAAAAATCCTTTTAAGAAAGTTTTATAAAGACATTTTGCAATTTAGAAGACGTAATTTACACAAAAGTTAATGAACATCGAAGCTGTTTCACATTCTCTAGTTTAAAGAGTAAAGAATGCATTACCTTTTGTAAGTAGACCCCTTACAGCATATAATACAAAAAGAAAATAAACTGCTTTAAATAATCCATTTCTTTGAGTTTACTCAGATTTGTAAAATTCTTGTGGATGCCATTCAGTATTCTGAGGGAGTGCAGGGAGATAGCCTCCCTGGGAATAATTAAATCTTTATTAGCACATTTAGTCTAGATTTTTCTGTTAAAAAACAAAAACAAAAACCATAAGCCCCTCCCCCCCACACACCTCTCTCCATGAAACTCACCTTCATCTTCTGAGTGATAGAGGAATTATAACAAAAATAAGCAGGTATGGTAAAATAGAAAATTAAACTACTTTTTATACTAAACATACTTCTGCAATTTTGAGCAGATTAACAAGAACATTTAGTCGCAACTGCATCCCTGACCACCATGATTTTTATCACTATGCGCTTAAAAGAATAAATTCAAGTTTTATACAATTTTGACGTTTATTACTTAATGACAGACAACAAGAAAACTAGAAAATATTTTCAGCCCCAATATTTTCAGCTGCTAAGACAAGCAGTTAAGACACAGTTAGTTTTGCTAGCTTTCTCCAAGGTCTGTGTGTAGCACATCCTGACTGGCCAGGGCATTCTAATATTTCTTACACATTTTTGTCAATATTAATCTTTTTTCTTTAGCTGGGCCAAACTCTCCTTAACTTAACACCTCCTGTCATTTTAGTATATGAATACACATACCTTTTTCCTTCAAAGGCCTTATTAATTTCAGGTAGATTTAATTTAAAAATTCTCCTTTTGCTTTCATTATGCATCTCCAGTGTTAGTAGTAATACCTGAAATAGAGTTAATTCCTCCTATTACCACTGTGGCCAATGGCACTTTAAACAGCTAATGTTGATCTCAACACCAGGCAGAACTCCAGAATCCTTTAAAACAAGGAGACAATACAAACCTTCCCTAAATTAAGAGACCTTGTTAGCAAAAACAAATTTTGCAARACTAAGAGACCATCAGCATGTTCAGCCTTCTCAAGCACTGTGTGAGCACACGGGAACTCCCCAYCCTTCCAGAGCATTTCTAAAAATTCAAGTCTGGCAAGAAATCCTATGTGCGAGCCTGCTTTGCCCTGGGCCCCGCTCTCCCTGGTTTGAGGAAGAGAAAAGCCCATGTTATTTCTATGGCAAACTGTGCAAGATGCCTGGCCTCCGTGCCACAGGCTACATTCAGAGCAGATAAAGAAGGGCAGAGCCTGGAAGCAAACTCATCACACAGTGCGGGTGCAGCAGGCTCAGCACTGGCTCCTGGGCATACTGCTCTAGGGAAGAGTATGCCTTAAGGTTTGCATGATTTGTTTCCGTGAAGCTCTGACAGTGTTCAGCAGGAAATCAAGGGCATCTTTTAAAACTGTATCGTGTGTACCTACTGCATACTTGACATATGCCTAGTATGTGCTATTCAAATAAAAACCACAAATGCCATAAAAGCTAATTCAGAGTCAAAAGTTCAAAATGAGAGAAAATGCAAAACATTATTTGTAAGATGAAGAGTGTACTATATTGGGAGTTTACTTCTAAAGCCAAATGCAAACATATTTATTTCATGCAACTTAYACTAGAATGAGTAGCTAGATGACTTTTTAGTCACAGTGAGACTGTATGAAAATAAACTCATTCAATTTGTATCTCTCAGTGAAATGATAACTTCTAATATGCAGAAAAATCTGCCATCTTGTTAACAGAGATTAAAAATAGGAATGAAGCTATTTAAGTCTCTATTAAGACATTACCTTTGATGATAATAGCYAGTATTATCCTATTATATCCTCAGTACCAGAACAGGGAACAAACTAAGGTATGCTGGTAAAATATTAATAGAAAGCACCATTTGCCATTGTGGATAAAGCATAAGGTTTACGTATTTCATATAGAAATGAATTTTGAAAAAAGGCATTTGAAAGCATAGGATACCTTTTTGTAGTCCAAGTTAGAAATTTTAACAGCTGATGGTTTTTTAAATGTCAGATGGTTTGCACTCATTCTCCTCACCTACCAAACCTAGAACAATAAAACCTACAGAGCAGAGAAGTATTTTTTATGCCTTTCAAAAGAAAATACTGCGTGGGTGAATGGAGCGAGACAGGCTGAAAACTGCCCGAGTCCCCGTGCTCCAAGGGCGGGACAGCTGCCTTACCCCTGCTGGCACCAGGAACGGAGACGGTGCCACAGGGTCGACTCCGGGCCCTACGCCATTCAACATCACCTGTGACCTGCGCGAGGACGTAGATGGCAGCCTCACAGCTTCACAGATTACCTTAAATTAGGAGGATCAGGCAATATGCCAAATGGCAGAGCTCTGACCGGAAGAATCTTCCTAAACTTGAGAACTGGGCCAGAAGACACTTCATGAAGTTCAGTACAGAGAAGCGCAAAGCTCTGCACCTGCACGTGATACAGTGCAGGTGCTCTTTCAAAGTTGTTCAAAAATTACAGTTTGGCTAGAAGCCCCCAGACCTGTCTTCTGTTAAGAAAAATGTGTCAGAAAATATGCCATTATGTCCCCGCAGGTGGCAGGAAAAAAATTAATAGAAGATTTTGCACAGAATCCAGAGAATTCTGTACTAAAAGAAAATGCTTTATGGTATATTTGTTAGTACATTTAGAATTCTGACAAAGAAAAATACCATTTTGTGATGCATTGTTTTGTATTTCTTCTAGTTATTAATTCACTAATTTAACATTCAGTAAATTTAAAGAGCGCCTTCAATAGCAAGATTTATCATACCACAGATTTTTTTAATTCTAAAAATGTTAATGCTATTCTTCTTTAAATGAGTATCAGATAAACAGTTGTAAAAAATAATTAAATCAGTGATAGCATCTTTAGGTTCACCAAGTTTCAGTTTGCACTGCAAAGAATGGCATTCACAAACCACTAGCAGAACACTGTAAAACTTAATACCTTATCTCTGTATTTAAATTAAGATCCAACTTTCAAAAAAATTGAGGACATGCAGCTTCTGGCTCTCAAATGTACACTCAGTCATGCACAAATAACACTTTTTAATGGCACGGTGAACCCACACAGAGGGACTGGAACATGAGGGGCGCAAATGTTTAATAATGATATATGTAAGGAAATGGATAGAATAATTAATTGCCATTTTGCACACAATGTGTAGATTTGATTCATAGTGTAATGCCACTGAAGTAAGTAGGATGAAGTTAACCTAATATGATTAAAAAACCAAAATTGATATATTTTCATTTTCTTATAATAACCACTGAAGAACTCTAAAAGAAATCAGATTTGGTTCAACTAGAAAAGAGAATGAGATTTTTTTTGAATAATTCAAGATTTTCTCTGGAACAAATCCTGTTAATCTGCATAAAGTTTTTATATCAAGTATTCATAAGCAATATTTAGTATTCAAAATTCTCTAAGTTCTACCCAATATTTTCTTTAGGCTTTCATATTTTTCCTTATAACTGTGGGGAGAAAGTGGAATTCATTGGTAGCTAGTCGCTCTCCTATACAAGCAAGGGGGAGAACTAAATGCATATAAAATAATCACAGTAATCTTAGCTCTGTAAGGACCTGACTCTGCAAAATGAACAGGCATGCAGAGAGCTGGGTATGTGTGGTACTCCACTGAGAATTGTTCAAGCAGCTCTCCTGGCAGGATCAGACATCTATCTGAATTTTTATTTTATTTTATTTAGTCTCAGTATTAGAATATATCTTAAACAGAAAAATTTAAGTGCACTACGTATGCTATGTACATGAAAGACAGTATATATGTAAGAAATCTAGCCCGTCATCAGTACCTGAATGTATAATATATGCATAAATGGACAACTGAATCATACCATGTGAAATGCATTTTTTTCCTAATAAAACTACTTTTTTTTCTTTTAGTAAAATCTGCCCTCCTACTGTTTAGTGCTTCAGAGATTATCAGATAGAAAGTGCCAGGCCTCCTCCCTTACATATTAATTGAGGCATAGCAACACATAAGAGACTTGATTCTGAATCAAAAAATATAGAATCACTTTATGAAAAAAATGTAAAATATACTTTTGCATAAACGCTATTTTGGCAACACAAGAAGAAGTTGTTAGCTACAAAGCATGGGAGCCTCTGCTCTACTCTCACATATAAATTTAGACAAGAAAAGTGGACGAGGAGAAAACAGAGCCAGTAAAGTATATGGTCTGTGTGGCAGAAATTATTAGTTGTGTTCACAGTACTATCCAGCTTCTGGAGAGAAGCCAGAGACTTTCCTATGAAATGTTTCTGTGCTTTTAACACTGTTGCAAAGCTTCAGGGAATTCTAATTGTATAAACAGGGGGAAATGAGATATGCTGTGAAGCTATGTCAGATCAGTGTGAAATGATGATCACATCTCAGCCTCAGTCATTTAGAATATGAACTTTCTGACTAGCAATTCAAATGCATTTATCAAAATTGTCTCAAATTTAACCAGTTAGTAGTTTCTTTTCAGTCTGATTATACAGTCAGCTTCCCAAAGCTAAAGCAGGTACAGTAGATCTCCTTCCTCTGAAATACAGTTAGATGCTTGGCTGTCTTTTGATTTTAAATAATACAGGTTCTCCAATATTTATACAATAAAATCCTAGTGCTTTAAAAATCTGCCCTCCACACAAGCCCAAGCATACACATTTTAAAATGACTTACTATACTTCTTCATATTTTGTTTAAGGCATGAACAATGGCATATGACTGGGAACAGCTTCCAGAAAAGCATGTCTTATGTCTTTTTGACAAAGGTCAGTCCAAGCACATCACACCAAAGGACTAACCTAAAGCCAGAAATGACAGTGTTGTAACCCAAGAGCTTTTAACAAAAATAGTTGAAACAAAATGGATTTTTTCCATTTTTTCTTCCTTTTTTTTTTTTTCATTTAAATTACATTACTCTTAATGTCTGTTTAAAGCACCGGTTGCAGTTTTCCGTTTAACACCTCTTCCAAGTGACTTTGGATAATTCTTTTGCTTCTTTTGTTCTGAATTTTCAGTGTATGAAACTTTAGAAGGTTTTTATTTGTTTCTTTTTCTCTCTTTTCTTTCTTTTTTTTTTTAATGGCTGCTGCAAAATTAAAAAGATCCAGAAGTGGTCAGGGGCCTGGTCTAATGCACTTTCAAAAGTCCTTTATAAAGATGAATATAAATGTAAATGATAGATTTTTCCGTAGACCCACAAACCACGCTTAGCTATAAGAAACATATTGTGCATAGTTATTTTTTTCTTCAGAGTGTGATATGTTTACTAGATCTACATTGTCAGTTTACCAGAGTATGGGAATTTCTACTTTACTAAAGCCAGGATCCTTTCGCAGTTCCCAGTAGGTGTCATTGGTAACCCAGGCTTCTCTTTGATTAGCATCCATAACTTTCCTGCAGGAAAAGACAAACAAAAAAAATCCCCAAACAAACAAACAAAAAAACCCCAAAACCAAAAACACACAAAAAAACAAAAAAGAACCAAAAAAACAAAAAAGAGAGAGAGAGAAAGAAGTTCTGACCTTAGATCTCTGCACTTTTACAGTATGAAATCAAATTCCTTGCCTCTGATCTAAGCCCAACACAGAATCTGATTTCATATTTTAAAGGACACAAGAACAGTCAGGGGTTTAAAAATAAATATCAATCCCTGGCTTCTGTCTTAAATGAAAGATCTAGAAAGTAGCCAAACTTGCAAACCTACTGTCTGAGCTGTGTAAGCAGGTCCTACAGCCACATGAAGCCATTTTGGCCTTAACAGATTCTGGTTTTGTTTAGTGGATCACCCAAAAGATCTGGCTTGCAGAATACAAGCCTTTTACCATTTATACTGTTTGTCTCCTCTACACTTTGCTCATCTTCCACCAAAGAACTGCATCAAGCACTTTGAATGTTTTCACTTTTCACTCTTGGTTCCCCACACTAACATCAGGCTACTGATTAACATCGTATCTTTGATGACTAGGTATTAAATATATATATATATGTATATACACACACACACTTATGCACAAAAATTGCCATTTTCCAGGCTTTCATGTCTGAACAGACTACACTGGTGGTAATTCATGTAGTACTTTGTCCAGGTGCTCTAGAGAAAACAAATAGAGACTTATTACTGAAATGAAAAGACTCACTTAAAAAATTTAGGTACATATTCGATGCTGTTTTCTTCCATGTATCGCCTCCGACTTCTCTGGAGCTCCTCTATTCTTTGTTTTTCTGTTGCTGCTGCTTCTACATTTCCTTCTTCCAGAAGCCTGTATGAATAACAGCAGGTCCTATAGTGATCATACAGTGCCTAGAGCAACTGATTTTCTAGCACCAGTCATCACAAAAGACAAGCAGAAGCCATGCCTGTTCTTCGTGTTGTACCTACTTTAAGATCTAGTCCTGCCTTTTCAAAATAAGAAATCAGTCACAGGAATAACCAACATTTGCCTCCCCAGTTACATGACCCACAGCCTACAGCACACACTTCCTTTAGCTACTTCARCACATCACCAACGGTATTATGAATGAGTATAACAAGGGAATTAACGCTGCTTCCATTCAGAGCATGTTTGTCACGAGGAGTTCTGTCTCTGCTAAAAAATTTCCTATTCTATATGTAGCTCTACTATACCAACAGAACGTTTTCTACGCTCCTTTTTCTCAATTGGATAAAACAGAAATTGGACTACAGTACTGAAGACCTTCTCTTCCAGTAGAATCTTCTGATTCAAAACTTAGTTCAGACTGTAGTGAAGACTTCAAAAAAAATTCAATACTCAGCCAAACCAAGCCTTAAAACCATCAGATACTAAAAGTATAAATGAGCATTCTTGCCTTTGATCTGGCCTGAATCGTGCATCTGTTGTAGGAAGAAGATCTTTCAGCACAGGATCTAATTCATTGAGCTCAATAGCAAACCTTGTGAAGCCATAATAACGTTCATAATTGGTTGGCATGGAGCCTGTATGAATACATATGAGAAAGAAAAATGCTTTTTAAACTATTACTCTAAATATGCAACAAAGCCTCATATATTTATTAAATTATAACAGCAAAACACATTAATATATTTTACTTTTCTCATGTACAATTAAAAAGCATCAAAAAGCTATTCTCTAGGTGGAACAACTTTCACTAAATATTAATTTCAACTACTTTTCTGCAGAGGTTGTAATTACATGCTAATAGATTTAAAACTTTTATGATCTTTCTTCCTTTTTAAATAAAAATTACTGTTTTCAAGATTTTTGAGTTAAACATACTTTTCTCTTCCCAGAAAAGTGCACTTATAAAATGTCTGTATAAAAGCTAACCTTAGCTGATCTTTAATGCCAATTTTGGAACATATGCTCACTCACAGACTGATTCTGCACTGTCCTGAACCTTTAGCCCTAGTTTCAGTCAGAGCAGAGCAGGTGCAAAATGTTACCAACAATGGCAATTCCTGGATAATCACTGTGCATGCATGCAAGATACTACAGATACAAATCAATAGTAAATCAAACCTAAGGTCTCTAAGTTAGCAATAAGGAAGCTGACTTCAGCTCCTGAAGTCACCAGAGGTTCATCATCTCTGAAGACCAATCCATTGGGTTAATAAAATATTAACACAACAAACTCGATCAACCAGCACCTCCTTTCTGTTGAATACAACTGAGTTACCCTCTGTGAAAAGAAAGTCATGCCTGGACATCCAACTATTTTCTTAATTTTGTTTTCATAATGTCCCCAAGCCCCCAGTATATTTGACCAGGAGTCAGACTGAGATGTAGAAGACTATGCCCTGTAGGAATGTTTCCATTTACCATTATCATAAACTCATGTAAATTCTTGTTTGTCTGTCTAGCCAGGTACTTTCCCAGTAGTATTTTGTATATTTAAAATGACAGCTAATACAGCTTTACATAGTTTAGAGTCACACTAAGGTGGCTGCCATAGTTTAGCATTTATTACAAGCTTCTTACCTGGCCTCCATATACATTTGGCTGAAGGTGCAACCCCACAATAAAGGCCTTCATGCCACTTTCCAAAAAGGCGATGTACCACCTTCCCTTCTTGATCCATCACAACACCCTGGACCTCATTTACATTTGAATTCCAGTAGTTTACCTGCAAATTTAACAAAGCAAAGAATTACTAGTTCACTCCTTCACACTGTGCATTATACTTCCCCACTGTGCCATACACACACTGTGCATAACTTAGTTTGTGTCACTAACTGAGCATATTGTTGCTTCACCCAAATCCCACATAATTCAGCAGTAAAAACACTTTGAAAGTTGCAGGATCAGAGCCAGCTAAATCTCTTCTTCCTGTATGAGAAAATACTGACTATGCCTGTACATGTAAGGGAATTCTTTGATGGTTCTGCACAGTGAGGACTTTCAGCCAGTACTACTTGGTATTTGTTTTCTGTTTCTCTTCTCTGTTGTGCTTTTCTTAGACACATCTATTTGTTACACCTTCACCTACTGAACCGGTTGCCCATTTTCAGAACATCCATCAAGTCACGACTTTCAGATATCCAACAATGCACCACTGCTAACATTGCAATGGTACTGATACATTTTGTGGCAAAATGAAGAAAAAGTTATTTTTAGGGAAAATAATCAATACTAACAGAGTTATACAGTGATCTGTTTTTATATGTAGTCCTTGTCTAAATATTAAAATAATGAAGAAAAGCAGCATTATTGAATCTAAAGCGATAAAAAATTCAGGGCCAAATTCTAATGAAAGTTGAAATAGTATGCACAGAAGTCCATGCAGTGACTTCACATTCTCACTGTGATACCAAAGCAGAAATTTTGATATTTTATTTTAACCTAAAAACAACAAAAATATTCAGAAATATAACACATTGATATCAAATGGACTGGTTCAATGGAATAGACACACTACTTATGACAGCACTCTCAACTGACAATTTGCATAGGGATTTGTTATTTGTTAAAAACAGTGTTGATAAGACAAAATAGGGACTGTGAATTTCACGAATACTGAAGGAACAGCTAAAAGTAAAACTGTGCAGTTTTATGAACATATTGTAAGTATCAGAATATATAAGTTACCTTGACAAATGTGAGTTTACAAATACAAACACTGCTTTTTGTGTTTCTGATAGTTATCTCTCCATAATGTTCTATCCACCTCCTTCCACTAAGGATATTATGTATGCAGGTAGTGACTTTGTTCCAGACATAGTAATCTCCATACCTAAGAACAGATCAACAAGTAATTGGCAATGTAAATTAATCATGATCATCATTGACAAAAAAAGTAAAACATAGCTCCATTAGCATATATACAAGACCATATTCCTGAAAAACTTTGAAACAATAGCTTATTTTATTAAAAGCATAGCTTCTGGGCACATCACTAATCCTCTGCAGAGAAGCTCACTCCATTGCAGAGAGCTAAAGAATGCTGCTAAGAGCCACAAAAGCAAGACGCTGTGAACCACTGAAGCCCTGCAGGGAATATTCATTGTCCTCAGAGCATTAACTGCTTTGGCCACAATTTCAGTGGGGCTGGACAGAGACCCAAAGATCAACATGTCCTAAAAGCACAGGCTGGATTGAGGCTATAGGTAGACAAAGCAAGTAGAACAAAATACATACGGAAAGGACAGAACAGGAAGGAGGTAAGGAGCCGGAGCTCACTGGGACACCATCCTTTTTCTGTATAACAATGATCCAGAATAAGAGCATCTCCATTGTCAAGCAAGAGAACAGAATGAGGGAATGATACTGCGCAAAGCAAATTCTCCTGCAGAACTGTGGAGTACACATGGAGACAGAAGGCAAAGCTGCTCCTGAGTGCATTTCCCTCAATTTTATGAGATGGATGAAGAGATGAAGCCCCTGAGGATGCTGTACTGTTAAAGGCAGAAAGAAAACTTGGCTGCCATTTATAGTATTTCTGCAGAAATAGTACTGCAAAAGCAGCAGACACATTTAAATATCCTTTCTTTGCATATTCTGAGTTTACACCTTGTTTTATCTGTGGTGAAACTCCTTCCTCTCACTACTCTGGCAATACCTGGAGGAAATGTTTTGGCTTGTCCAGAATGTAAAACATTTTGAAAAATGCCCTTGCATTATTACTGCTGGTTTTTCTGAGGCACCATTAGCAGTACTGAGAGCCCTAGTAAGGTAGCTGGGGACAGTGCTGTATTTCACAGTGGTGTTCTAAACAGTTGATTATTACAGCACACAGAAAGGGTGTTCTCCTCCTAAAACATTTCTCTTCCCCTTGGTCTACCAGTTTCCAGAGAGTCCGTACATTTTTCCTCCAAGAAAACAAATGGATCCTCAGGCTACAGCAGTGCCTCAGTAACCCAGCCTGTACTGTCAGGAGAGATGTGAGCTAGGCGCTAACAGTCGCACCAGTACTCTTCACATGATGTCTGTATACACTTCACCCAATCCATTCACAAGGCAGGGTGTATTATTAGATTACAGCAAAGACCAAAAATTAAACAAAAGGAAATAAGACAGTAGCTTACTTTGGAAGAGTTGCATTCAATGTTCCAACTGGCAGAATTTCCATTGATTTCCCCCAGAATTTGTTTTTCCATCTGATATCTGAATACAGTAGTGAAAGACAAAATTGAAAAGACCAAAATCTCTCACTTGCAATCAACTGAAGCATATGAGATGATCTATGACAGACCATCCAGCTTAGAACAGGACAATATAAGCTTGCCATGAAAATAAAAACATATATAATGGAAATTGGCATTAGGTTCCAGAAAAACTAAATAAATTTTAATTTTCTCATAGAAGTTGCCCCATGCTACATCACTGTCAAATCTTGCATGAAAACATTCAGTATAAATTAAATGCATATGCCACTATAGTCAAGGCAAGAAACAGCTGCTTGTTGAACAGTGGGGGAAAAAAAAACCCCACCCACCACCACCACCAAACCCCAAACTGGTTGTGCTTAAGAGAAATAACAATTTGCTTGGTAAAAAGCTTAAGCAGAAAAATATTTATAAACAGACTACAAGTGACAAGGAAAGCTATAATATGTCTGCTCACTCATAAGAATGAAAATGTAGAGTGAAATAATTCAACACATCAGTTTGCAATACGCAACTACAATAATAAATATAAAAATTTTGTGCAAGTTCCAAATGCAAAGATAAATCTGTAAGGACAGACAGAGTTTTTACTTGTTAATTAAATAGTTTTCCTGCTTTTGAATTAAAAAGGTATACCTTGCCAAAATACAAAGTTCTTCGATTCACAGTGACAGGCAGAAATGGGAGGATGGTGGCTAACCTGGAACACAGTTAGGTTGAGTTAAAAGCAATTAATTTTCATTTCTAAGACATTGCAACTGTTACTGCAAGTTAAAAATACCAAATAGCCCATTAAATTTATTAGTTTATGTTACTGGGAAAACTAATGTAACTTAAGATTCCTTTTTTACACTGTGTACTTAAAATGACTTTACTACTGAAGTGATTGCTATAAAAACATAAGCCTTCTAGCATTTAATGAGGTTCACTCATGCTAACAAGCTTTCTTTATCATTAAGAAAAACTACAAAGAAAAAAAAACTTCTTAATGATACAAAGAAAAACTACAAAGAAAAATTAAGGTTACTCTATTGAACAAAGGAACCAAAATCTAAACTGAAGTGTCTATCTAGAAACAGGCTTTACCTGCTCTGAGAAAAATCGAAATCCTTTGTCCTCTCTAATACATTCATAAGTTTCACCAAGCACTGGGTTAAATGGCTTGCTTCCTGCTCTAAAGTATGTAGAGGCATAGCCTGATGCTGCAAAAGCAGCTATGAGAACCTGTTAAAATAGAGACAAGAATGTAAGACAAAGTTGGAGTAATAAATAGCTGGAGATTCTTGCATATATGCCATCATTATATGCTATCATACAATTCATGGTGAAATTTGCATTAATGAAGCATGCCTCAGAGGGAAGCCATATATCCCAGCCAAAACCAGTACAAATTGTATTTCTTCTGTTGATGTCACGTGGTCTTCTTCATGGCTTCTGTCAGTCTCCTCTAATATTTTTCTAAAATAACAATCTTAGAAGATACTGCTGTTCCAGTTTTGATCAGGCTTTTCATGAACAACCTAATACAAAGAAGTGTTTCATCTTCAGTGAGATTCACCTCTCGTCCCTGCTCCTTGCAAATAAATATTATATGACAATTTTTACTGACAAGATTACATACTGTTTTCCTCTGGGATCTCTGTTTTATTCAGTGTTGAACATAAACAGCTCTCACTTAGCATACTCTTAATGCAACGTTACATCAGGATATTCTGTGTGCGCTGCCCATCAGCCACCTTTTATCTACATGCAAAGCCAAATTTAGTAATCTCTGAACCAGGCCCAGGTGGGAAAAATAAGCTGAGTGGTATGCCACTTGCATTCAGATTGCAGCTCCATTTAGTAGAGGTCAGAACAATCAGGAGCAGTGGAAAAAAAGTGTCCACTACTTCTGGATGTTTACTTCAGATGATAGCAAAGTCCTGATTTTTCAGGGAACAGAGCAGAAGTGGGTAAAATATGCAAAGCACAGCTACCATTGATGTTTTGGGTATTCAGCACTTCTATCAATTAGTCCCACATGTTTCAGTTTAGGCATACAATTTATGCTTTTAAACTGCCCATTAAAAGTTTGTCTTATATCACCTGCCCAGTGTTGCATGAGATCTCTGTAGCAGATACAGGGTCAGAATCCAGGTTTGCAAGGACGTTCTCAGTTGCACCATGGCTTTTTCTTGCCTACCTATTCAGTCCTAGAGAGCATGATTAGTCTTCACATCAACAAATCATAATTGCAGTACTTGGTTTGAGGAAAAGAAAAGCCCCTCAGCTTTGTTCAGATCAAACCTAACATCTGTAATTATACACAGAACTGATCTAACCCAACAGGGAGGTCTGTTGCTTGTGAACAGGAAGAGTGAGGGAGGATTCCTGCACAGACCTCCAAGCAACAGCTCCTCTTCTAATATACACATAAGAAGTGCTATGCTACATTTATTACCATGCGTTCATAGGGATCATCAGTTTCAGCAGCCTTGTCCAAGAGTTCGCTGTATTCCAGCTCTTCACAGAGATGTTGCAAAGTATTCAGAGGTTCGTTCAGCTCAACTGGCATGGACACTTTGGAAAGATCTTTGCCAATGTTGTTTCTCAAAATATTCCACAGATTGATGTTACTAGTGTCAGGGCTGGGAGCTGGGAGACAAGTTCGTCGTCCGTTCCTGAATGCACCTCCTGTTAGCTCACCATTAAGAACTGGGAAGGGAAAAAACTATTATTGTAAGAAAGCACCAAAAAAAAAAAAGAGACTTTTAAGATCCCTGACAAATCTTCACAGTAGTATAGTTTAAAAAAAGTTTAAAATCACCTAAAATTTATTTTACTCCAGTGCTATATGGCAAAAAAAAAAAAGAGAAAGAGAGAAAGAGAAAGAGAGAGAGAGAAAGAAAGACTTATTCATGGAACCAAATTCACCACCAGAACAAGCAACCCAGTTTCACTGATTTCAGCTTAGTTGGTTTGCGTAGACATGCAGTAAATCTGGTACATGAACAAAACCAACTTAAGTTCCCAAAGTTTAAAACATAACAGTATACTTTGCCGAGAAATGTTGTCTGCAACACTGGTGTTGTCCTCAGATATATTATCACTCACATCACTGATGTAAGATTCATCATCAGAAGCCTAAAATATAAACAAAAGAAATATCAGTAATTCAAATATATACAAAATACTCTGACAAATTAGGTAAAAATAATTACTTGGAAAATAAATATTCAAAGAAATAATTTCTAGCCTATTAGAGCTTTTAACTAAATCAACAGGATGTTTCAATCAACCCATACTGTCAATGCACTAACAATGTCAAGACAAATGCTATGCTCTCTATATGTTTCTGAATTCCTTATTATGAAGTCAAATACAGAGATTAAATTCATCTAAAGTGTGACTTCAAATGAAGTCAGGGATAAACAGAAAGAACAGCAGCATAACACACTGGGGATGGAAGGTGAGAAAGGATGGTCAACAGACTTGGGCTCTTTATATGGAGCCAAACATTAAAATGCAGCCCATGTTTCAGCAAATCTGAGCTCTTCTGAGGTTCCAGGGAAACAATATGAGCAAGTTAAGAGCAGCAGTTCAGTACTCTGGAAGATGAAAGATACTCTTAAATGATTCATATCAAAGAGGATGTCCAAAAAGAATTGCTGGTATCTATAAATACTGTTTAGATTAGATTACTCACCTCTACTAAAGAATATGCTTAAATGTTCTCTGTTTGTAATAATAAAACCCCTAAATTTTTCTTCCCCGTTTCTATAAGATTACTTTTAAATGTTTCTATTTATCCTACAATATTGGGATTTTAAGAGCGTCAACAGAGCACTGGTAAAGAATCCTAAGGGGGAAAAAAATAAATAAAAAGATTTTAAAGCCACATTAGTGCTGTGGTCTACCACAAGACTGCTATTTCTCTAAAAGCAAATAATAGTGTGCCAACATATTGTCTCTTTGACAAGGAGAGCTCATGTGCCAAAGCACTATGGCCAAAGCCAGAGTTCTTCATCTGATGCATGGGGTGGATAGTTATGTTACTGATTCTGACAGGTTATATATGTTAGATAACCCAGAATATAGAGGTAATGATGTATATATGTCAGCCTGGAAAAGAAAGAAGTGTCTGTATGGTATAAATAAAATGTAAACTTTGTATAATCACCCGAAAATGGTATAGGCCTTACAACAAGCACTCTGTAGGTAATATTGTGTAGTATTTTGAAAGCAGTATTTCTGAAAAAATATTTTTGTTTAAAAAAAAAAAAAAGCTAAAAAGTAGAAAATAAAAATATGGGCTCTCCATAATCTAGCAGGACTGAGGATATTCCCATTTTATTTGCTTGTTTATTTTTGAAAGGATACTTTTACTGTCAACTGCATTCAGCCTTAGACGAAACTCTTAAGTGTTCTGTGTCTCTTCTCAGTATTGCTTCCTTCTCTGTACTGTTAAAGTCAAAGGCTCTTCTGATCTAAAGCTATGACTGAAGCTTAAATTGAAGCTGAGACTGTCAGCTTCAAGTAGACACTCTGAGGTCTTATTTGTCTGCCAATAGGCAACAGCACTCTTCATTTAATATAAATGAATTCAATGCTGCATTTGATTTCCAATTCAAGGCAGCAGCTATGGAAACTACTGCTTTGGGGAGCTCGCTTTCTGAATTGGTCTACAATCTTCAGAAGCCAGCTGAACCAGCAATTTGCAAGAGGAAACTGGATATTCAGAACAAAAAAATCCTACCATTTGTTGCTGAACAATTCACATTGGACAGTGACAATTTAAAAATAGGATGTTGTTCCCTCATGCCAAACCACTGCTTGTTTTTACTTTGTAAGGTTAGGAAAACAAAGCTGGAGAAACTGCAAAGCTATAAAATCTTCTCAGAGCTTTATCAGCCAGCAAGGCAAATAGATCAATGTCCCTAACGAAGGTGGATGCAAACTATAATAGTAAGTGTTCTGGAGACAATAATCACGTTATTTGGAAAGGTAAGTGATTTAGTTCAGCAATTCTGTAAACAGCTCTCTTAAATGGCTATAATTAATCATGAATGATTATCCAAGCCTCCAATGAGGGAACCTGAAAAAAAAATATATAGTGTGAACAATAGAAAAAAACAATAAAGTAATCTTCATTGTCTGGTACACAACTCTAATGGGATTCTGAAATGCCATTTAACACAACTCAGGAAAGCTCAGGAAAGCTGTGGACAGCAACACGATTCTATGGCCAGAACAGTAGCTGCCTTCCTCAATTTTGATCTTGAATGAGCTGAATTTTTAGGCTGCTGTCTACTTCTCTGGTTACAGAAAACAACTTTATGTGTATGCTAGAAGAATTTTTTTATTAAATACTTTTAGAACTAAATTAGCTGACTACATAGTCAGATATAAATGCTCCTGTTCCTGTCACCCTTATCTGAAACTGCCATAGTCCAGCAAGGACGTGTACTGAACATACGTTACTGATGCACAGCACTTTCAGTTTTACACTTCAGGGAACATCTGCACCGCATTACCAGGGAGTGTGGGGTTAATTTATCTACACCTTATGCTTTCTAACATCTTTTTACTCTAAATAGCATGAAAAAGCACATTCACCAGTGGTAGTAATACCTAATTCCATCCGACAGCAAAATCAGAGCACGCTGTCACAGCCTACCTCGTTTTCTGATGAGCTGGCAGACAGTAGCACTTCCTGCGCGTCAAAGAACTCCGAAACGGATTCAGACATCGAGAGCCTGCTCTCGTTAGAAACTTGCTGGGACAATGAATTGACATGCATTTGTTCACCCGTCTGTAAATAAAGCACAGAAAAACAGAAGTATGATTTCTAATCTAAAAGAAATGTGCATAAAAGGTAAGGGGTAAATCACCTGAACAGTTTTTCTACGCCAAATATAAGCATAGATAGCAAGAACAGCCTTTTCATAGGGCTTTGTGTATATGTAACAGATGAGACTTGGACAATTACAAAATAAAGCACGTTTTGAGCAGTGAGCTATGGATCTCTTCATTTGAGGCTTGCTTAGTGTCAACTGCTAAGCTTTAGCAGCGTGAATAATCATAGATCTAGTTCTGTATCAAGAGGAATGAATTTGTGAACAACAGCTGGATTGTGCCAGACAAGTTCAACCATGAAATTCAGATGAAAAGACACCTGGTCACGTTGGACATCACTGGAGCCAGCTTTGATACATCCAGAATTCAATTATAAAGCTTTGTAAGGCCAGGGAGTTATTTTAAACTACTTTGAAAATGAATGTATTTTTTAACTGTTGTAGCAACAAATGTTTGAAATGTTTGAATATTCAGGACAATGGCTAAAACATATATTTTTACTCCATGTTTGTACTCCAAATCATATTTGAATTATGCCATTAACACTGAATCAATACTACTACTGGGAATAAACTCTCCATGGCTTATTAGAATAAGAATTTAACAGCAAAGACAAGGGTTCCCAAATTGTGCTATGGCTCTATCAGTACAGGGCACAAGTTAATTCAGTATCTTCCTCTTCCTGCTGTTCAGGGGAGGAACACCCGGTTTCAAAATGTTACACTACAGGCTATCAAGTTTAAGAAGGGGAAAAAAGCCTATATATATATATAACAATACAGACAGCACTACTGAAGCCGTTCTAAAAAGCTAACGTTCAGATTTCAACTCCATCCCCACTAATCTTACTACAGAAGTCCTGCAGATGGTTTTGTTAACATCTTAATCCTGTAGAATTGTTTTATAAAGTTGCCTCAAAAGGAACTAACAAAAAGATCATGAAAATACGAGGCAAGAGGTCAAAYATCATTCTTTTTTCACTGGGAACTGGAAGTTTGTGAGCTTGCTGATGGCTTATGAAGTTTGATAAATTATAATGGAAACAGAAACTCATTTCAGTGTGTGTATAAATTTATAAGAAGTGATTAAAATTTTAAGTTTTTGTAGAAGGACTTGGAAAAATAAGTATACTCCTATCCCAAAAAATCACTCACACATGCATGTATCTACACACTGTAAGATTATTTTTATAAAGTGATTAAAAGTAGTGAAAGAGAGACCTGGGATCCTCTTCGAAAAAATCCTGTAATCAGACACTTCTGTACCAAGATAAGTATATACAGATTAAAAAGGAACAGCTCAACAATGTTAACCAACAACAATGAAAAAAAAGAAGAGACAGTCATTGCCAAGGTCTGAACTGCAGATTGCTCTGACTGCAGACTGCTATGCTGTGGCTGCTTCACTCATATCTTCTACTGCTAGTCTCCAACATGCCAGACTCCTGGAAAATTTGTTTGCACATTTTCCAAAACAAATAAACAAAAGTAACTTGAAACAGATATTCACCTTCCTTTCTTGCTGGGAGAAAAAATGAGGAAGTTACAGCACATTAATGGAAATGGCTAATGGAAAGGAAAAAAAAAATGAGTGGAAATGACAAGTAGAAAAAACATTGGTAAAATGCCAGCAGAATGGTTGTCAAAGTGACTTTAATTGTAACATATTATAGCTCCCAAATTCAGATTTGCCCTCTCATGAGGGAAACTGAATTGCTATTAATACAAATGCTCTGCACAGAATAATCTGGTGACTGAGGAAAGGAAAACAAGAAAGACTAGATCTTGCAAACACGCTATTAGTTTCATGCCTGGTTCAAAGAATGAACCTCTTGACTTCAGCAATTCCACTCAAGATATTAAACACCACTTTAAGCACTTGCAGGATTAGGCCATCAAAAACTAAACTGCTCCATTGATTTTGCAAGAAACTAAGATAGAGCAATGGTTAGCTACTGGGCGTTATGTTCAAATATAGTAGAACATCACTGATTCCCACACCCAACAATTCATATTCAAAAACTGCAGCCTTTCCCTATTTCTCTGCAGAGATCAAACAGCAAAGTTCTTCAGTGAGATCTGACATTGACAAAACAAAAAAAATCATTTTATTAGAGAATATATAATCTGACATTTTCAATAAACGATCACTTGCCAATTTGAAAGATTGAGAAATTTGCCAGGAGTGTTTCAGATACTAGTGAAAATTAGCAAGGTTTGATTGTACTCTAAATCCAATAAAGATTAAACTCTTACCTCATCAGGACTAGGGATAATATTTACACTGACAACCTGATCACAAATAACAGATTCTGAATGTATTCTGTTCAAGCGACTCCTTAGTTCAGCATTCTGGTTGAGAGCCTTAAAACAAAAATTGCACATTTATTAAAAAGGAAACATTAAATTGCAAAAAAAAAAAAAAAAAAAAATGCATTGTTTTATATGCTAAAAAAAACCCTGGCCTAAGATCTTCTATGAAGTTTTTATACTCAAATAAAAAAAAAAAAAAGTCTGAATTCACTCTTCCCAGAAATTTCCTAAAAAAATCACAGAACCTCCCTTGTTCCATTTTTAGAGAAATACCCATTTTGAAATCTTCTCTAACCAGCAGTATATGATTTATACTTTTGGTTGGTTTGTTTTCAATGATTTTCAGGAGTCAGGGAGACTGATATGCTTCCACAGAGTAAGAGTGGCATGCTACCCTAATTCTTCAGACAGCTCTTTGTCAGAAATACCAGTGGGTTATGTATATTATGGAAATGGGGAATGAATGAAGGGAGAACGAATGAAATCACATAACATGAAATACCCCCAAAACGCCCAAAGAGGTAATGCTTAGCTTACAACTATACCAAGGTTATAATACTTAGACCCAGCAAAAGGACACTGCTCACTTCAGATCAAGTAATGTATTTACATATGTGTGTTCATTTCATACTACAGATCTACTATAGCTTCACAAAATATACTGATACCCATAGAATTCAACTGGTGTCTCATATTTGCTATTTTTTATCCTTTTTTAAAGCCCAACCTATGTTATATATTTGGGTGCATACACACATACAGTCTGTTATGTAGCAACACGTGTGCAAGATTGGTGAAGTTCAGAAGAACACAGTATATTACATAGCTAGAACATGAACTACTAGCTGTTTTAAACCTAATGTATCCCCTCCACTGGGGCTATAGAAGTAAACAACAGAAAGACATACTTTTTTAGGGGAAAGTAATTGTTATAATAAGGTAACAACCTTCCTCTCCCTCCCCCTAGTGCAGACTCAGGAATTGATTGCATGATTGTACTGAAACAAAGACCAAAGTAAAATAGGTTAGATTAAACTGTTACTGAAGATGATTTAAAGGATGCATCTTTACTTCACTCTAAAATGGTCTAGGCATGTTCACAGCCATATATCAGGAAGGGAAAGTGACCACTAACAGCAGACACGCAGCAATTTCTTAAACTGCTCGAAGCTGGCCATGAGACTGGTCAAAGCCAGCCATCTGACTATGTTCCATCTGATTAAATTTCCACTAAATTTAGTCCATCTCACTAAAGTTCCACTTCTTCCCCATTGAGACTATGAACAAATGTGTGATAGTGTGACAATGACTTTTAGATTGACACCTGGAGGCCAGAAATGAGAAAAACACATGATTACCTATTTTACACAAGTTGGTATTAAGAGTTTCCACTGGTCTTCATTATATTTCTATCAGTAACCAGGATGGGAACTACTCCTTATCTCTTGTCCCCTACCCTTTATTACAAAATGCAGTAATCATCCTGCATGGCATACCTATTAATCAATGTCTCTAAAAACTTTATGCATCAATTTTAATAGCAATCCCCCCCAACYCAATAAAAATAATAATTTATAAAATCATATATACATTTGGGTAAAGTTCTGTTTTCCTTTAAACCTGTGTACTCATTTCTTGCAGATGCAGTGCTCCATACCAGTCCACTCTTCAGAGTGAAAGCTCTCATTTTTTCTTGACAATGAATTCAGTAACTGGAGTTATTTTGCAACCTGAGGATATATCCCATGGAGTGGTCTAGAGCAGCATTTTACCGAAACACTTACTGTTGATGAATCTCTTCTTCCTCACTTAATCCAATGATAACTTTTCCTTTGGCATAAGTGGGAGAGACTCTGACCAGTAACAGGTGTGCTTTTGAAAATGCAATTTACCCATGATTACCCTGTAACCCATGAATCCTTTTGCAGTCAGAGGCATGAATATATAAAACAAATCTCAAAATATTCATTCAAAATTTAAAACTTCATTAAGAAAATGAGAACAATTCCTTGATTGTGCCGGAAATAGCTTCAAGAAAGGTTTCTATCATTTGTATAAAAATGTTTCATAACTTTGCTTTACCCTGGATAACCATAATGAATATACACTTACACAAACAAATGATATCCTTCACCTCTGCAGGCACTGAAGTTAGACACATGCTCTCATATCCATAATGAAACATACGTCAGGGTAGTTCTGGTTGCAGAATTTGGCTTTTTCTTGGCTTTTCCACCTCAGGAAATGGCCAAAATACAAAAGGAACTGCACCCGGCAAGCTAGGCAGTTCCAAATGTGCTTAAAATCAAAGCAAGAACATACCTGAGAGAGGGATTGTCTGAGGTGTGCTATCTGTGCATTGTGGCCTGTAAGATCTTGTTCTGAAACAATCTGCTTAAGCTTCTCCTTCTCTATAGCTATGCTGTTAAAGGCAGACTTCAAAAGAGAATGCACTAGGCAAAAAGAAAAAGAAAAAAGGTATTTTCTCAGCAACAGGACTGCAGAGTTACATCTATTGCAATATTTGAGCAGTAAAGACTGAGAGTGAGATTTCCATCCTACAATTACAGAAATTTGAAACAAAGATCTGAACTTCAGGTAATCTGTGCCCAAATCCAGTACAAACATGTACTGCTTGAGTTTGTAATGTGCATACGGTATATTCAGTGTTTGCATGCACTGATCATATGGAAAGGTACATATTTGGAAAACCCGTGTTCAAAGTTGTCTTCTTCCTTATAAATCAAATTCATTTGTTCATTGTTTTTTTCTCTTCAAACAGAGTAATAAATACATCCATTTTTCTAAGACTTAATATTGCACTAATAGAGAGGATTACTTTGATCTTTAAACAGGCTTTTGGGTGATTTGTAAGAAATAGGCGAGTGGCATGTTTCTTCCCATATTACATAACAGATAGCAAACTGTTAACAAACACTTAAAATAGCATTTTTCAGTCTATAGGACCATTCATTTGATGGCAATACGATGACAGTTCTGAAGCACATTCTAGTAGTAAGCACTCCTTCTGTTCTTTCCACTAGTGTGGAAAACAAATTGCACAAAAAATTGTACAAGACTATACACTGCAGTGACGTTCTGATTTATCTTTGGGGAGTAATAAAAACATTCTATTAAGAAATAAAAGGTTTGCAAATTCAACCAAATTCTTACAAGATGCAAGAAGAAGTTCAGAAGATTTGTAAAAAAAAAAAAACCAAAACCAAAACCAAAACTCTTATGGAACAGAGTTTACCTATTTCTTTATATTCACCACATCCATAGAAAATATATCAAGGATGATGCATATGTGGTCTTTATGTAAACCACTCAAACAGTTAAAAATTCTCATACAATATTGTCCAGAAAAACGTCCTGGCCATAACTAAGTGAAAGCAATAAAGAAGCATAACAGAGAAGCCCAATGAAGGAAAGATTGGACATTCACAATTACCTTTTTGTGCCATCAGGCAAAATTCTTCTTGCAGCTTGATGTACTCAGTAGAGCACTCCAGGGGGTCAGTTACATGACTTGGGGGCGTCTGAAATTCAATGTCTGCACAAAGGTTGGGGTTGGATGAATGCAGCCGAACGGGTGACATTGTAGCACTGAAAGGGACCTACAGTGAGAAGCAAAAAATAATAATGTATAACTTGCAACCAGCCTTTGACAGTATACCCTGTGGAAACAAAATACAAATTTCTTCTGAAAATAGAAAAAAAATAAAAGCCTGCTTCACAATGTGAAAAAAACAGTAAGAAAGAACATGTAACTTTTTACTCTCCTGAATCTCAGCACCATTGATGCAGAGTTCCTTGTGCTTCCTGAAAATTTACACTGAAACAGACAAAAAAAGGCCTAAAAACAGGGCTAAGAGCTAATGAGAGCATTTCAATTCTAACATAAACAAAAATGTAGCATTGCCTAATGCTTAAAAGAAGGCTGGAAAATTGAACCATGACACATACTACTTTATACTTTGACATTAGAGAGTACATACACTACGATTCATTTGTTACAATATCAACATTTGAAATATGTAAGTTCCTCCACAGATCTGGAAATAGGATACAATATTCCCAAAGATATTACTGAAGAGTTTCAAAACTACTGATAAACCTTGACTTAAAATTCACTACTGGCAACTATGTAAGAGGGAAAAAGCATACATGCTTCATATATTCTTTTTAACTAAACAAAAAGAAAACCTCTGCTTTATTTTCATTTAAGGTTACATGAACCATAAATTAATGCAAAATGATATAACTTAATAAAATACAGTATTTATTACTATTTCCACTTCCTTCTCCTACACTTTTCACATACAGTAAAAATATACATGAATATTTATAATTTATATATATAATGTGCATTGAAAAATTACCTATATGCAATGCACGGATACCGCTTTTATATACACGATATATGCTAGTGTGTGAGCGCATCTGTGTGCGTGTTTGCATGCATTTGCGCATGCATTTGCATATATTTTATTTTCATTTTACCATTTACACACATTTGTATAAAAATTAGGCCAAGAACCCAATTTTCAAAACTAAATGCAAAGGTAAGGCATGCAGAACTGTATTTTGGTACTTATATATGAAACACGGCTAAACACATTGAACTTATTCAATCTAGTTTATCTCATGATAAAAATTTTCACACTGCAGCCCAATGTAAATTATCCAAATATGAAAAATGGGGCCAAAATATAGATTTTCTGAGGCAAGACAAAAAGCAGCAGATAATATAAAAAGTCATATTACTAAGAATTTTATCAACAGGTAAGATAACAGACGTTACTGCCACTATTATAAATTGATCCCTTGTTATTTCATTGCATCAGGGAATGGTTCTGTCAATCACTCCCTGTAAAATTTCTCTCATCAGTATACGTTTTAGGTTTCTGACTCTCTGATGGAATCCTCAAAAACCTCTTTGATCAGTTCATCACATCTCATTCCACTCTTCAGCACACTCTCTAAAGCAGCCTTTTCCACCCTCTTCTTCCTCAACTTCCAGATATGTATAGCACATAAATTAATAGCTTTATGGCACCTATCCATTGCAACATTTATTCTTTTCTCTCATGTGTTTTGATTTATAAATATGCCAACAAAATAGATATTTTTTCACTGGACCTCATTTTAGATTCATATCAAGACGACTTTATTAACAGGGGTATAGAATAAATCCTTTCCATTCATACTGGACATTTGTCCTGTTGGGTTCTTTGGTGGTATCAGACTGTCTCTCTCAACTGCCACCCGCCCCCCCCACAAAAAAAAAAAAAAAAAAACTTATATTTTTAATTAGGTTAATTTCAAGTTTCTTTTACAAAACCTTTCAATTCTTTAAATCAGAGAGCAAGTTCCCAGCTTTTTCTGATTCAGAGCTCTACAAAGGCACAACTGCTCCAGGTGACTATCAACTCAGAACATAAAAGACCCCGTTTTCCTAGGCTTTGCCATCCAGCACCCCCCCCAATCCTCAAGTCCACCTGGAAGGCAGGAAAGACACCTGCCCTCCAGCACTATGCCACGCGCAGGCTGGATGGCGAGGGGCAGGGCTGGCAGTGCTGCGGGCAGGCTGCCCACGCATGGGCTGCTAAAGGTACTTCTCGAGGAACCTAGCTGGAGAGACCTGGTCTAAATCTATCATTTCTGCCTTGTACCTCAGCTGGCCAGGCTGAAAAGCAATGCAGAGAGACACTTCCCTTAAAACCATGTAATGTTTCTGCAGTGAGGTTATTGGAAAAATAACATTTTAAAGTATGTCCTAGAAACAGTGTTTGTATGTTCTACAAATACTGTCACACTGATCGCAAGAAATATATATTCACATGACAGAGAGAAGTAGCTGCTTTACTGATTGCTTTAGAGAGCTACACAAGAACCGAAAATATTGATGGACATGAACTCTCCCCATCTGCATCTTTTAAGAAAATCTCCACATTACTTTCCACAACAGATGAAAAAAATCCACATTGAACAACCTCTTTCATTCACTGGAATAACCAATAGTCTAAGAAACACAACCTCCAGTTTTCTTCCCCTTTAGTTCCTTTCACTGCTGTGCTTTTTCTCTATACCCATGGTGACTTGATACTGACTTTATTACTTAACTGATTTTTTAAATCATTAGCTTCTTGATTCATCCCTTAATGGTTTTTTTTTGTTTAGCTTTGTTTTTTTTCCCCCCACCTCTCACTCTTCTAGACATTACTTTAGATGTACCTTGTTCTTTCTGTTTTACTTCAGGGGCTGAAATACCCACTCATCCATTAGCTTCTTCAGAATTAAGTTTCATTTAGGAACAGAACATTCCCAGTGCAGTGGGTTGTAAGGAGAATCTCCTCTTTCTGCTGTGCATGTACCTGGTGTAATTCTGTATTCCTCAGTCTGTACATACAGGTTCACTGTTTAGGAGAGACAAGCACTTTGCTAAATCAGCCAGGAAGAACCGGCTACTGCTGTAGTACAGAGAGTCATTTTGGTACCTCCAGTCCCTCCTGCACTCCTTCCAGCCCTCCTCCAGGACCCCACTCCTCTGGTCCTCACACACCCTAGCAGCTTTTTTCAGCTGAAGGGGACAACTCAGCTAATCCCTGGGCATCTCCCATTTCTCTTCTATACTGGCTGCTTTGCCATCCAAGGTCAGGCATATTTGCTCTGCTTTACTGCCCCTTGCTGCAGCTCTTGCCAGTGCTGTTTCACTACTGCTGAAACTTCTGATTAGAGTCTCCCACGGACACTGCTCAGCCATGTAAACTGAGCAGCGGGCTGACTTCTCTGCAAGCCAGGCAAATTGATGAGGTCAGAATATCAATTAATTATCGAGCACAGCATTCAGCATGAACTGATTATGGGGGATTAGGTTTAGATGAGTTAATTTGGGAATGGGAGAAGCATTGATTTCTCTCATGCTTTTTCAGAGACCCTAACAGCAACTGAGGCTTGTGGTTCAGCTAGCAGGAGGTCACGATACTCAGGCTTAGGCAGCAGCTATGTCTGATCTAGGGGATTTTAGCTATGAGCTGGTGCAGCATGTTCTGAGACCCTGGAACACTTTTGTCTGGTGAAGATGTTCACTGCTTGGGCTGGGTAGGCCCGGGTATGGGTAAAGCTCACTTTAATCTTTAGCTGCACAGAGTTCTTTTTTTCCCTATATGTTTTTGTCTTCTCTATCTAGCTGTTGTACTAGTCAGTTGATAGATTAATACTGATGTCCATATTTTGCATTGCTAAGATGTGCTTTCATGAAAAGCTTCAGCAGAAGATACCCTAATAATGCAAATTTGATTTCACAGACAATGCTCCCCCCTCCCATTTAGCACGATTCTGTAGCTCCAGATTTTGTGTCAAGGACTCTGAGAACTAACAAAATGAAATATAGATACTAGTGGTAGTAATATGACTTTTTGGGATTATGGAATGTAAACAGAAGGTGTTTTAAATGAAGAAGCTAACCTTATATTACTAAAAGGAAATCAGGAAATTTCGTGATGGATTTGTAACAAACCTCCTTGGTTCTGCTGTCTTGCTATAGACTGTCATGASAATCTTTTAACAGAATTTGGTGGTTTATTTTATTTTGTGTAGTACACAGAGTATACCAAAGATGCTTTGAAATAGTGCAGGGCCTGAGTCTAATGTCACTTCCACTTGCATAAAGGAGGAGGGACATGTACCATGTAAACAAGCTCAGACCCAAATCTGTGAGGTTCATTTGGGTCAGGGCTGACCACATCACTTCTAATTAACTCAGATGAAAGTGGGTAACATGGACACCTCCATAAAGTGCAAGTAGCATTTTCAGTAACTTATTACACACTCAAGTTAAAAAGCTTCCCATCTTTAGAGCTATCCCTTGATTTTAAATCCACTCACTGTTGTAGCCACTGCAGCTGCTAGTCTCTGCCGGCGTCGTGTTGTGCTGAACTGGCCCTTCGGCGCCGGCCCTTCCTGACAGTGAATGCAAGAAGAAAAGGAAGTAGAAAAAGAGAAGGGAAGGGGTGATGGGACATAGGAGGATGAAAGGTGATCAGAAAAGGGAGAGGGAGAGTCTTTCAGTGTTATGGCCTACACATTCTGAGAATATATCACATGTTCTCATCTGTGTATGCCAGAGATTTAAATAGCTAGTTACTTCGCTAAAATTATCTCCAGATGACTTGGACTGCGATGCACTCACTAAGGCTAAAAACAAAACAAAACAAAACAACCAATCTATTAACATTGCTGTTCAGAGTCATAAGGCAATTATGGAATATAAAAACAAAAGGATGCTATGGGCATGGCAGAAAACACAAAATCAAAGCTCATTTTGGGGGTCACTTGACCATCTAGAATAGGAATTCTGAAAGAGATTGCATCGCATTAGTGGAAGTGCTTGAACTGCGGTTATGAAAGATTTATGCATCTCCATGGTAAAACTTTTCAGTGGGTATGTTACAGGGAGCTTGCTTATGTAAACATTTCTGTGCAATTTGAACTCTAGCAATTTGAAGTCCATTTCTGGGCTTATTTGCCCATTTTCTCTGCATACCAGTCTTTTGAGTTCCATAGGATCCAATTACTCCCTTTCTATATTATTGAATGCTTGGCTTCCAAAGCAATGCAAAAACTCAGGTAAAGCAGCAGAAACGAAGACCAAGTATTCCAACAAATGCTTCCATTTTGGCATGCCTCACCTGTGGCCAGATCTTGCTCAATTTAACTTTTATTTTACTTTTAAGAAAATTCATCGTGGTACATCAAAGTCAAGCAAGTACTTTCTAATGCAGAGGAGCTCCACACCTATCACAAAATCCTTCTATGTAATGTCTGACCAAAATGTCATTATTTGAAAGCCATTTAAAGATTTYTGTAAGACTAGTAAAGCTATATTTCTGCTTACAGAAAACTGTTTTCCATTCCTTTACATTTTTCTTCCCTTATATACCTTCATTCTTAGCCACTTCAGTGCTTTTAAATTCACATACATTTGTACTTATTCTAAAAGCAGCCTGGGCACTATATAAATAACAATGGGATAGACTGGAGACATGACCACCATGCTCCAATGGGATATTGTAGTCCAGTAATTAACCAAAGTCTCGTGCTCCCTGAGCCTCTAACATGCCAGCTGGCAGGGTGCATGAATCTGAGCATGGCCATACCTTCCACCCTCTGCTTGATGCTACTGGCAGTGCTAAAGACCATGGAAGGGTGTCTGATGATCACAGTAATAGAAGCCTTGCTTTGTAATGGTTTTGTAAAATCCTCACATTAAAAACATGCATATAGCCTTTAACACAGACATTACAAACTCTGTTGAAACAGAGACTGCATCATATGATCAATGTAAAGCTCTTTATACTCTACGGAAGTATGTCTATCCTGTGAATAAGTCTGGAGAAATATACTTTAATTAATGGGGAGATATATATATATATACTTACACAGAAAGAGAGATAAGCACACACGCGTGCATTTATGTGTGTGCGCGCTCTCGCATGTGTCATTCATAATGTATAAGATTCTGAATGCAGGTATACATACTACTGAAATTGGAACAACAAGCTCCGCAGAACCCCAAAACCATAATATAAAGTGAAGTAATAACCTATGAGTTCTGATTAGTAATATATAAATATAGAAACAGTAATTTAAGGGCAAGGGTGATAAAGCAGTCTTTCGGTCTGGTTTCATTCTGAGCGAAATGCCTCAGTAGAACAAGCTGACGTTTCAGGTTGCTCTGTTTTGAGCAGTTCTCCTATTAAACAAGTTCTTTTTTATTCTTTCTTTCAATCAGTCTCAACTTCACTGCTCTGCACTTTGAGGGAAACCAAATCAATGTTACTTCATTTTGTTGCTATTAAGTATTTTAATTTTTTCTTCTTCTGAAGATCTTTAGACTATCAGAAGAATGACAAATCCATCTTTTACCCAAAGTAAAAAAAAAAAAAAAAAAAAACACCCCTTCTCAGTTTTTGTACAAAAGTATCTTTAGTAAAATGAAATAATACAGGTCAACTAACCTGTTGTTGCAGACCATTTTCATAAGACTTTAAATAGGCCTTATAAAAACAAAATAAACCTCCTTCATAAAAGTAATCCTTGTTCAGAGAAGCAGTCTGAGTAGTATTCTCTTGAGTAAAGGTCTGAAAATTAAGCTGTTAATTCTGCAATACCAAACACCAAGACCTGCAAACACATATGCACAGGCTTTATTTTACTCAGGGGACTAACTGCATTCTAGTCACTGGGATTAGTTGTGTGAGCAAAGTTAAGTGCATACAGAACGGATACCTCCTGGGTAAACATGCACTTGTACGAAACAAATCAAGAAGCCAGACTTGTCCTCGCATGAAAAAAAAAAAAGTATATTTTAATACATTACACACCTAGCATTCATATTCCAGAAATGTGTTAGCAAGAATGCAACAAAAGCAATGTTATAAACAAAAAGAGGTAATGATTACAGTACAGATGGGAGAACTCTCTCCTTGCATCTTTGCAGTGGGGTACAGAGCTAGCAAAAATTACAGCATCTTTCCCCATTACCCATGAACAGGGTATACAGCTCCCTGGTTTTCATGCTTTCTGGAAGGATGGCTTTCAAAGTCATACTATTAGAAGCTCCCCTGATGGTAGTTAACCATTGCACTTTCTTAAAAAAAAAAAGATGCAAGTGCATTTCAAATGGAAATAATAGTGCAACTAGCTGGAAGTTAATGTTAGTATGACAGCATTATCCCCTAAAACTTGTAAGATGTGTGGAGGCAGGCAGAAAGGAAAAGTACAGTGGAAGTTCTCTTGGTACCAAATCTGTCAACCATTTAATAGTAAATCATGTGTAGTCTCCATGAAGAAACAAAGACAAATTAGAAAAAGTGATTCCCAGCAGTGAACGTCGTGGTATGTAATTTGTAAAGAGTTGGAATAGTCTTGAAAACAATGTCCTATAACGAAGACCAATGAAGCTAGAACGAATGGCTAATATAAGAATAAAATGGGATTGTAAGTGTAGAAAAGCATGTAGGAATGGGAGGTAATCCACATTTTAGTGCAACAGCAACATGAGCAAGTTAAGAGTAAACTAATGAGTCAGAGTGAAGCTATCTTCCACAGATCATAGCTTTAGCACATTCTCAGGACAAGACAGCCCTTGGAAGAAGAAACAGTGTGTTAAGCCCATCAAACCAGGTAAGACATCTGGTAAGCCGCCAAAAAGCAGTCTTAGTCTTCTGTATGATTTAGAATAATTTTACTGTTTCTGTTCTTCCCCTGCAAATTAATTTCTAAATTGGTCATTAATAATTTAATGCTTTGCTCTAATAAGATAAGCTTTTACATTTCCAGCTTTAAGCTTGTCGGGAGTCAATGCTTGCCCAGGTCAAGCAGAGTTCATTATCTCCCCAGAAGTAACAGACCCATATAAAGCAGTGCTATGTGCACAAACTGTCTCAGGGGAACCTGTAAACCAGACCATACTTGAGAATTTTGGGAGCTGGGGCACAGCGCCTGCTAACCTGCAAACTGCAGTATAAGGATCAGGTGCCAGAATCAGACACAAAGTCTCTCACAGGAAGCACAGATCATCCTCACTCTGGCAAGGCGCAGGCGACACAGAAACCACTTATAATTCCTCATAACCCACCCTAAACAATCATATACTGACTGCTTTCATGATTCTTCTTCATGTCCCAGAACCCAACAATTCTACACAATTTTTTGGAGAAGAGTTTCCCTGAGACCACCATGTATGAAAGAACATGCAGTGCTGATTGTGTCTCTTCACAGACACAGAGTACTTGCATCCATTTTCCTGATATTTTTATTCCCCTGTGCTATTCAGCAGCACGGAAACACAGTGATCCTTCAAACGCAGGTAATAGGACATGACATCAATCACCAAAATTCCATTGTTAATAAGCTTTTTAATCCTAACAGATGCTTCATTGTTCAACCTGTTGTCATTTATCTAGTATAACTGGTAGAAAGAAAAATCACCTTCAACAGCTGCAACGAGAAAGCTAATGCAACTACGATTTCTGCTTTCCTTAAGACTGTCAATCTTAAATGAGTCACAGAAACTCCTTATTGTGTCTCTAAGGAACATATTAAAGGCTTTGAAAGTTCACATGAATTTCAAGGAATTTAAACAGATCAAAAGTTGCTGACATTTATTTATTCTGCAGCAGTCAGTGTTTTTGCAATTGTTAGCTCCTGAAATCTGTTGAATATAGTCTTCATTATCAGTTTCTCGATTAGAAAAAGAAAGGGGGACGTTATTTTTTGGATTACGTCTCAAAACACACAATTACTTCTGACAAAACACAATAAGACACACTGGATCTAGCAGTGCTGCAAGTATAGTATGTTTATTATTGTGATTTTACTTCTCAACTATAAGGCAAGATGGGAGAAATTATTCTTTGGTTTATTCAGTTTGTTCCCACAAAGGCCTTTTCCATAAGAGAAGGCTTTTGACAAAACTTCTCATGGGCAAAATTCCTATGTATAGATCTTGATAAAGACGACTGGTAAGTTTAGTATTTCGTTCATGTTTTCTATGTTTAGCTTGATGTCACCTGCTCAACTGCTCTTCTTGGCAAGTTTAAGATGGTGTGTGTGCTGCATGCATATTGCCTTCCTTGCACCTTAATTGACTAGTATTCAGCCTCTCCTTTCCCTAGATGGCAATGTTTTCATATGAATGAAAGTAAAATCAATACATTTCTCACTATCTCATCTAGGTTTTAAACAGCCAGCTGGGATTTAATTCACATCATCAGGAACACAAGGGACAGCACAGTGACTTCCTGCTTTCAGCTAACATATTGGTTCATGCTTAAAAGTTAATCTAAAAGTACAGTGAAAAGGAAAACATCGTGCGTTCAGTACCTGAAGTTGAATTTTTGCATCTTTGCTGACACTTTTTGTTCTCCATCGTCTTGTGACCCGCTTGTCTTTCTTTGAAATATCTACACAGTTAGCCTACATTACACAAATAGTTAAAAGCGACAAGTACTATTAAGTTGACACAAGCAACACAGACAGTACACCAAGTTAGTAAAGAATTGTAGTGTTAGACATTTACAAATTAGACAGTAAGGAAGAGAATGCCATTGCCAGTGCCCATGACTACAACAATCACTGGCTGTAGCTATCCATACATTTATATAACCTGATGGTATATTTAACCTATTTAACAAAGCTATTGTATATTTTTTTTTATGAGTGAAAAATATTTAGGAATAGATCTTGAAATCTTCATAGATTTCTATTCTGTTATTACTCAGAGAAATGTAATGTTCACCTCTTCCTGAAATCAATGATAGATCTCACTACTTCATTGGAATCAAGCTTTCAAATACATCAACACCACTGGGAGATCTGCACACCCAACGGCTGAGTGAAAAAGGAAGAAAGCATTTAGGATTTGCTATTGCTTTTCCTGTGGTCAGCAACAAAACTTACCCTGACTTGGGAAACAGTCCAAGCCTTGGGACATTTGTGACTGTGCTTCTTCTTTTTTTTTTTTTTTTTTAATAATATGCAAGGTGCTTCATTTTTGAGTGTTTGGGTCTCCATTCCTTGAAAACTTAAAATGGTATCTTACTCAGCACAATACAAACATCTTAAATAAAATTTCAATGTGTACATGTATTTGTTTTTAACAGTTCTTAGTCCTGCTTTTGCAAATGACAATCATGTGAGTAGTCCTATTTAATTCAAATAAGTAATCTTTAATTAACACAATTTCTTTATTATTTATCAAATTAAACCTTTCATCTAAGAATGACTAAGATTTTAGAAAATCATTCTGACTTAAGAGACAACACCTCTGTATTTCCTTTAACACAAAGAGCAAATGTTTCAAGGTGATTATTTATAGTCAAGCATATTTACCTGCATGTCTGTGAAGTTTGGTGCTGACTGAGTTCTCTGTAGTATTTCTAAATTTTGAAGAAGTTTACTGAGTTCCACAAGGTTTGACTGACAGTGAGCAAGATCTAGAAGATATAAAACAAAAATACACTAGATGCTTCAGTTCAGACTTTTTTGCTTTTTTTTTTTTTGTTACATTTGCAAAATGTATAATTTTAGATGTTACCATCTAATTACCCAAGCTGCTACTGCATGTACGTGTCAAGATGTAATTTAACCACTTTACTGGCTGCTTCTTATTTTCTATCAACAAGAAATGTTGCTGAAAGAGCAAGGCATGAAAAGGTGAAGACTAACCTTCTGCACATCTGTCCATTTCTTCAGAGTCCTGCAACCAAGCCGCTACTTTACTCTGACCAGTAGTGCAGGTTGCAGGAAGGCTATTACTGCATGGTATAGGAGACTGCCATGGGTAGCTATTTTGTTGTACCTAAGGCATAATAAAATGTTTAAATTTACTGTTCCATGTTTTGCTCAGTCAGTGTAATTATCATGCTACTTTGGAATAAAAAAAAGTATTATGCATTGTGACTTCAGTGACATCAGTGAACTTGACTGTATAGTCCCCAAGATGCAGGTTTTCCTGAACAGCGTGTTGGAGAACCAAACCAGGGATCTCAGAGAAACTGTATCTGCTAACCATCAGTTAGAAAAGCTGTTGTTAGGAGGAAGAGTATTATCAAACAGTAAAGAGCCAGATTAATCCCTGATGGCAAAAGGAAGTGCAAATCATTCCAGAGATGGTGAATTCTTTGCAGGATCTCTACAGCAGCCCATTAATGAAGGCTGCAGTCAGGCTGAATTAGAGTCTTTGAGCTGCATACCCCCAGATTTTTGCTGACCACTGGTTTCCACAGCGGAAACTTTTCCCTCTTGGCATTACAAGAACCACCCCCCAGAACTGCCCACGAGAACAGTTGCTGGGCATGAGTTGCCAAAGAAGGGACCCTACCTACCTTTCCATCTAACGCATTGGCAGCTGGTGAAGACTCCGTAGTAGAGGCTGAAGGAAATATATGAAAGCTGGCATCTCTTGGAGATCTCACAATCTCATTTTGACGGTACAACCGGTGGTGGCGTAGTTTTGAAACCCAGGCATCAAATGAATCCTGGGACTTCACCTAAAAAGAAATTCGACATCAAGAAGGCACTCATAAAAATACTATTTTTCCCCACATCTTTTACAGCTTTTTTTTTATTTATTTATTTCCACTATAGCTGAAGAGAGAAGAATAAATATTTGCACCAATTTTACCTTCAGATGATAGATGTGCTCTTCTGTGTCAAGATCTATCCTACGAGCCTTCTTTTTAATAGACATAACCGATAAACCAACATCGATGCTCCCATGTACTTTGCCCTTCTGAATCTGAAATCAAAAAGCTGGGTAAGAGATTGGTAATATCATGCACTTCTTCCTTATTTTTAACAGAAGAATACTTGGTGTTGAAATGGTTTCCCATTTTAGGAACATTTTAACACAAAGCCAGATAAAAAACTGTAGTAAGACTAAAGACTTGTTTATAGACAGAGAAAATCTCTTGCAAGAAGTGTTCGCTCCAGAACCATCTCCAAAGAAAAAGCGTGTGGCTCACACCACCACAGAACTACAGGTAAGTGAGAAGCATGGAAAATTAGGTGATACTCAGCTCTCTGCTGCTACAGCTCCATGATTAGTGTTATCTAATCTAACCAATTTAATGCTACCCTTTATATCTATCTCTTCAGTATATTGTAATCACTTCTCTATCCTATCCACCTACCTTAGAATGATCGGCTTTGACTGACACCAGAATTGATGAGGTAAAATACAGAGTCAAGCCAATCTGTCAAGCACCTTAATTAAGTAAACCTAAGCACCTAAATTAAGTAAAATTAATGTAGTTTTTAATTTGCATAGAAGTGAGAAAAAGTAGAATTCCTGAGGATATAACTAAACCAAAACCTTACATGCTTTCCACACACAAATCTCTCAATGACAGAAGATAGTCATAACAGAAATACAAAGTTAATCTGAAAGCAGAATTTTGCCTAATAACAACTATATTGGTTAACTCAGAAGCGGGAGTCTGTCTTCTCTATATCAAACTGAAAAAAAAAGCAAGATACAGGCTTCATTAACATGTAAAATGAACTTAAAATTATTTGTATAATATAAATATATACATATATGTGAGKACCTGTAAATGCATGTGTATATATACAAAACACATGCAAAATAAATGTTTATATACAAATGCATAAGTTTGCAAAAACATAAGTTTGTTGAATCTTAATTAAAGAGGGGTTTTAGGAGGAAGTCTCAACACCATAAGCACAACTTTAGGACTAACTTATCAGCCATTATGCTTTAGTTTTAGATCTACTAGAACAGTCAACCAAAAAACATGCTCAAAAAGTTAAATATATCTCCTGTGGCAGATAGATAACTAATAAACACAGGGCAATGTCCTGATAACTGTAATTATAGTTTCTTCATGGCTGATTTAAATGGAGACACTGGTATGAATCATGTGAGCAGGATTTTCTCCTTAGAGACTTAATAATGCCAGTTCTTCCACAGTCTTAATATAATGCCTTATAACTAAATGCAGGTTTCTGAGCCTGCATTTTTCTCAGTAACTTCAAATTTTCACTCAGCAGTTTCTTTTGTGTTCAGGAGAGGTTCAGGCCTAGAACTCCTAGCTTGAAATGAATTAAGGAAGGCTGGGTTTGCTTGCATGGCATCTTTTGCAAGCCTTCATGCATCAACTATAAGCCTACTTTTCTCCATAGCTTTTTGCTTGGGGATGTCAGTGAATAATGTAGGATCCTGCACAAATCAAAACTAACCTCATCAGCATAAGCTGATGAAAGGATGATTAAAAGGTAGGCAGGTGTCCCAGCCATCCTTAGCTAGCCACTGCCCTCATTTATAAGGCTCAATTCATGATGGTATATAAAAGGATCTGCCCAAGAAGTAGCACTCCCTGTTCTGAATTCATCAACAACTTTCACATGTGCTGTCGTAAGCATGCATAGTGTGAGAATGAGATTTAATCACCCTGGCAGGCTGACTTCCAATACAAATTTTAAAATGGCCTTCAGCTTTACTTACATCAATTGGTGACTTTGAATACTTTAACATTCCATTATCCAGGACAAAAAACCTCTGAAAGAAAAAGAAGGATTTCTTTCTTAATGAGCAGATGTAATTTAAACTGTGTACAATAATTAATCTGCAAAAGACAATAATTACTCCACAGCAATTAAGGAATGTTTGTGGGCGAGAAAGAGTGCATAAACACAGTACTGAATAATTTTCTTTCTTCTTTTTTGACAACAATTATCTTCTAAGCAAGAGAAACTAGATCCTCCTTTTCCACCATTATATTCCAGGTTTGACTTAAACCTCAGTATTGAAGGTACTTTTCCGCTTTCTAGACAGTCCAGTAAGGTCTGTAGGAATGACACTATAGGCTGAAAGAGTTATGTCTGTTTCTTCATTTTCTTTTTGTTTTTCTTGACACACAAGTCGGTCACACTTCAAACTAATATCTTACCTTCCTTATTCAGAAACTGAAATGTTTTTACTAGTGTAAGTTCCACATCCCAAAAGGAAGACCCACATGGACCTTTCTTGTGGTCTCCTTGATCCCCAGATGGAAAGAGATGCAGGCTGTGAGACATTGTGCTACCATCCAAAACTTTGTGCCTCACAGCAGACATCTGCACAGTGAAGTAAAGGAGAGACTGTAATTCATGCTGATTATACTTTTTCTTCTGGCTTTAATCTAGCCAATACAGATATTAGTACAAATGCAAATAATATAGCATTCCCAGCAAGATACCCAGGTCACTGGAGGGCTTATGTCTTGGCTGCTAGCCAGTGGTATAGGCTGGGTCATACTTTTAGGATATTACCTAAAGCACTAATATATGTTAAGACTCTAGAACACAGACAACGAAATATTATCCTAAACTCTAAGCTATCTGACATGGAAGGGAATGACAATGTTCCCATGGTGTGACCTTGTTAAATCGACATAATGAGCAGAGTCAATATTCAGATGGCAGATCTCTGAAAATACCTCTTGGAGATGCTTTTGGAAATGATGTCAGTGACACAACAGATGGCACCAATATCTCACACAGAGTGAGAAAACAGTGCTTTGCTGGAGACATAACTTCTTGAATAAGATGTCAAAACAACAGGAGTTTTTGACTAGGTATGGTCATTAATGACCTCATAAGAGCATGATATTAATTTCACATTGCTCTTCCTCTCTAAATTTCTCACACATGAGAAAATACTGTTTCCACATTTCCCATTCTAATTACTATGTGACATTGAATGCTGCAGAGAAATGGCTGAAGCATTTCATTCCAAAGCATACTGCATTTCAGAAAATGGTAAACTGATCTGTAAGTGGTACACATGATAAATGGTATGCTATTAAAGCACTTTCAGAACCTTCAGAATATAACATGCAACTTTCAATAGACAGAAGATGTTAAGGCTTTGCTAGCAGATTACTAATATGGCATGTGCTACAATTACTGCTTCTGGAATTCTTCACTAGAGCTCTCAGCATCAAGCATTGTTACAGAAACTGCAGCATATGTAGGCAGTACCTGGAAAACATTAATAGATCCACAGTTTCTGAACCCAAGTTCAGCACAAATCCTTAGATTTATAAATCCTGTAAGGCAGGACAGAGACAGAGGCTGAATTGTGAATCTTTTATTCATATTAAAAACTAGTAGTGTGTATGTATGTGGTTGCTGAGACAATAAATTGTATTTCAGTAAAACAAAAACACCTATGGTAGACAAAGGGTGCAGAAACAGGGTGACAGGTGGGAGAAAATTATACACTGCTAACCAGTTAGTATAACATTCACAAAGGAGAGAGGAATTAGAAAAAATATATAATTTACACTAATATGGACTGCAATTGGACTCAGACCTAAGTCCCACAGTGTTTAGCAAAAAAAGAAAGTTAATGCTTTCCCAGAAAAAAAGCCATGTTATACAACTATATAACCACTCTTTGTAGCAAAATGCATTTTGTCCAAGAAAATGATCCTGCTTCAAGTACCCTGAGCCGCAAAAAAATGGATCACCATCAGTACCACATCTTGTTGCTAAAAGAAAAAAAATACCCTGTAATTACTATGGTATAAAATACAGAGAAAAGAATTGATGGACACCAGTTTTAGAGTTGCTAAAAGGTAGCTGCAAGGAGAAATGTCTTCAAACTAACTGAATAGAAACAGGAGATTTGGGGTTGTTTTTTCACTAAGACATCTAATTTAATAACAGCAAAGCTGTTATTTATCTCGTGCATGGTCCCACTGCAGTGTCCACACAAAGGATTACAAACAGAAAGATAAACCAAATACAGGAATAAAGCTGAGCAAAATTGCTCCAAAAGCACACCTAAAAGGGAAAATAATTTCAGAGAAGAAGCCCTCCAGTGAGAATACATGGTTTCCATGTTAAAGCCCCTTAGTTCTTCTCTTTTATCATGAAGCATGGTTCACTTTAATGTAAACTCAATTCAGCCTTATACTACACAGCTACATCTTGTTACAACAAATATATTGAAAAGAATTAAAGGAAAAGAGATATTGGTTAAACCTTTCAAGCCATGATGCATCTGCTGCATTATCTACCTCCTCCAACAGAACTTTGAATATAACATTATGCAGAAGGCACTGAAATTTAGAAGCTATAAAGCTGTGTGTGCAAACTAATTCTTTATGCAATTCAAAGAAAAAGTCATACACAGAAATCCTGGGCATTATTTTGACAGTCATTCTAATTTGCCCTACACAAAAATTCCAAACTCATAAAACAGTCATAATACTTTGACTGTTTTATGAGACATTTACCTTGTGCCAACCTTTTAAAGGCCATTTTCTCTTTTTCAGCATGAAACCTTCATGTTTGTCTGGCTTCTGGACATTGGTCTGGCCTATTTTCAGGCCCTCTATGATTTCCCAGCTGTCAGGTTCCTGATGAAAAAGCATGAAAACACATTGATTAATTCTGCATACATATGATACAAAATTGCATTTTATGTAGCACAAATTCTCCAGTGCAAAAGGAAGAGTAAGGGAAGGCTAGACTTTTAAATTAGCCTGTTGAGAGGTACCAAAGGGTCGTTGTATTATGTCTGGCTCTATCTCACTGATACCTAATGAATATGAGCATTTTTGGAAACCTAACCCCTATTAGGTAACTATACCAAAGCTGAAGTCTTTAGGAAAGTGCGGCTATATAGTTGGATGACAATCTGAAGGCTTGTACATTTTGCTCAGAACAAGGACTGTGTTCCAATGAAATTAATATATCCAAATATGCAAAAATTGGATCAAATTCTGGCTGAGCTCAGCACACAAAAGGCTCAGATCTGCAACTGGTGGTAAAAATGCAAACTGCTGCTCTGATTCTGACCACTTGTACAATCTATCTAGAAGTTCCTTATCATAAGAACTAAAAAGACTGAAGAGACATTGCAAATGAGGTAGAGGTAGAATCTGCACGTTAAAAATGTACCTTTATACAGAGTATTCCTTAGAAAAAAAATGGGATTGTGAGATGAAATGAGAAAGACACCTTACTGCTAAATATGTGAGTATGCATTAACAGTGCACTTTGTGGCATTCCCTGATCATAGAAACTTGTGCATCTTTGAAACTTTCCTGATCTTTAGAGTATAATCTACACAGATTCTGGATATTCTAATTTTTCCTTAAAAATAGACAAACAAAAGAGGTCTTTTGTTTTAAGAGGTCTGTTTTAAAAAAAAGACAGATGAACAAAAGAACAGCCAGCACTTGTCTTCAATGGCATTTTATGACACAGAGTTTCCCAGGCTAATTGTGCTTTTAGAAATCTGTAAAAGGAAATGCATCTTCTTTTAACTTTCCTATCATTAAGCTTCACTGTATTAAGAGAAATGTATATAGGAAAGCTAAATAATTTTCTCTCTAGAGATATCAAATATATCATTTCAGATACAACCAGTTGTAAGCCTGTCCAAGAGCCAATTAAAGCATGTTCCATGTACATACCGCTTATTATGCAAGATGACTTGTATGACCCAAGCCAGACTTACACTACACCATAGTGAACATCTACAGAACAAAATTTTTAAAAATGAAAACCATGAGAGTTGTTACTTTATGTCCTCTTGCTATTACTGTAATCAGCAACATTCAGTACTAATTTAAGAATCACATATTGCTTGCTCATTAACATAGTATTAAGGTAGTACTAATAGTATCCTACACAGCTCTAAAWTTGCATTTTCTCAGCTGGACTGTCACAACTCTCAGAGATGTTACAAAAAGCCATTGGGGGAGGAACAAAGTCATAAAGCATCAAACACTTTAAGAGGCAGAAAAACTGTCTTCCTCCATCCCCCACAACACTGTTCAAAGCCAAGCACTGTCAGCCTGTCATAACACACTTCCAAAAAAATTACACAGCTGTGATAATGTTAACATTAATATTGTAAAAATGAGATTTTAAAAGTAACAGCACATTTTAAATTTGTTTATAAATCTCAGTAAGGAGTTGCTAATCTGACAAAGATGAAAAGCACTAGTCCAGCTAATACATACCGCAGTGAATTCTGATAAAAATGTTTACCCAATTTAGTTTTCCCTGCATTAGTGTAAACTGGAACTTTTACAGTGCTTTCTCTTGTTGCCTGTAAAAGCCATGCTCTTTGAAACATGTTCTGATTTCGCTGTGGTTCGCTTGGATATTTTATTTCCATTAGTGTAGAGGGAAGCACTTATACATGATTTTTTCTCTGAGAAGCAGCACTTGGCACTTGAGGGGGCGAAATTAAACTATGAGCCCCCTGGGGCAAGCAGAGAAACTCTCTCCTTAACTACACCAACTGATTCCTCACCACACTGATTTCTCCTTTAGAAGATCAGCTACAAGCATTAAGTCTTTTATCTACAAGCTTGCACCAGTATCGATTACTTTTCAACCAGAAATCACAGTCTCATACAGCTATTCATTTAAACAAATGACCAGATACAAGAGGACAAAATGAGTAATTATTCAGTGCAATATGGATACCGGTTTTCTGCCGCACGAGTGTGACAAGCTGTATTCAAACCACCTAGCAATCTTACTGCAGTTCGCTCCACTCCAAAAATGGTGTGGTGAGATACGCTGCGCAAATGTAATCTTATGCCACTACACTTCTACTGCAAGGGCAGCCAGAAACAGCAGAGTACCAGAATGAAAGTGAAGTGCCTTAAGAGTCCTCATCCAATGACAATTGTCAAGCAAGGCTTTAGTACTTTAGGACTTCTGTAAATAACTACATATTACGTGAGAAACAGATCTACATGAAGCAGCATGACCAGGGGAACACACGCATAACTCACAACCCCAGGTTCTGCATACATGCCAGGTACTGGGAATAATGGAGTCACCACCAACAGGTTTGTGAACATAGTCTTTTTTCTGCAAATTTTTTCCTAAGAAAACAGAATAAACCATTTCATTTTACCTGGTGAACATAATGTTTCATGCTGAATTTGTTTTCCAGTTTTGTTTCAGTGTTAAATCCTGCAAACCAGAACTTAAAGATACTTCAGTATTTTTTCTTTTCTGCCAAATATTCCACCACAGCATCCTCACCTTTTCAGTAACAGTCTTACTTTTTTATTTGATGTATTTTAAAATGAAGTCTTCTTTATGTGAAATTACACTTATTTGCTAAGAAGTTTCTTCTGGTCATATAAAAATACAGTGAAAGGTGATCTCTGAAGGTCTCGGCGACAGTTTTTAAGTCTTAGTGACTTTTCTTGTGGGTAGTTTCGTAAAATTCTAAGAGGACTGTCGATGCTTTTGCTTACCTTAGATAGAGAAATAGGGTCCGTTTCAAGGAACTGCTTGCTTAAAGAAAGGTCTGTACTTCCCGAAGAAGCCTTCCGCTCCAAAATATGAACACTCTGAAGAAAAAATAAAGAAGGTGAGCACTTATTATTCAACATTACTTTTTAAAATACACATTAAGCAAAGAATGATTAATCGTTAAACTGGTTATATAAAATATCAGCATCATGCTTCAGTTGGCTCAAAGTGCATCAAGTACTACCAAGCATAACAGAAGTGCATAAGAAGTTTGTCTTCTGGGCCAGTACACCTCTCTTCCTTTCCCTCCTCTCTTCCTTTTCTTATTACTGGTTTGTAGACTAATTTCTCTGTTCAACCTAGAAATGACTGGGAACTATAAAAAGCCAGGAAAGAAAAGGTGCTAATACAGTTTTTACCTATAGAGATTCAAAGTGTTCCTAACCAGATTACATTTTCTACCAAGATAAGAGACACTGAGTATATATATCATGACATAGGCACTGTCATACATTTACTTCTGAAGCAAACCATTACACATAAGAGATTACTGTTCCTAACATATTCATTATCACACCTTAGCTTTTTGTAACTAGCTTCTCAAGTGAGGTGAAGTAAGTTATTACATGAGTGCTTGTAATAAACTATAACTGTTCACAAGATCAGTTACTGGGTCTCAGCTAATGGGCTTGCTAATGAACATTTATGGAGCAAAACCATCCTAAACCACTATAGCTGTTTTTACATATGATCATACTGTAAAACTTTGTATCTCTAAAGTCTGGTACAAATACAAACTACATAATCTCAGAAGTGATCTTGAAGGAAATGCCATTTTTAAGCAAAGTATATCTAAAAATGTCTTCCTATTTTCCGGAGAAGTTTTATTCATATTTTGTAAAATAATAAGCATTTTTACTATGGGCTTGAGCAAAGATAACCACATTTTGCCTGTTTAGACTTGCATTTTGTTCCCCGTTGAAATGTTGCTATTTCCCACATTATCATTTTGTGCGAATTCTGCCACAACACATCAACGGTATCTCTTTGGCATGAAATAAACTATTTCATTTCCACATGTAGCACAGTAACAATCAATTGCAATTGTAGTTCTGTGAGAAGGGTGAGTTCTTCCTCAATGAAAAACACCAATTAAATTTTGAGGACAGTTAAGTTTCGTTATGTCCACTGAAGAAGAGATTACACAGGCAACAAGTGACAGCAGAAACAATCAGAGAATATAAAAATATATACAAATAGCAGAGTAAATATTATTGTTTATACAAGTAACTAAGTATATAAGGACCATAACCAAAATAATTAAACACAGCTATTCATATAAATCTTCATATAATGCACAGACCACATCTTGCTGCAGAGAGCGGCTAACAGATCTTTATTGTTCTCTTTGAATTTGCAGCTGTGAATCAAAAGGAAAATACGGGGACTGCCACTGTTGCCAGTGGAGAAGACTAAGCATCCCTGCCACAACACAACAATTATCATTTATTTTCGGTTGCTTTTAATTTGATTTTACAGTGAAGAATAAGGAAAAGCAGCAGCACTGTATTACTTGTTGCATTCCTCAGAGCCAACCACCAGTATCTTCGTCACCTGTGCTTTGAAACCTTCTGCTTTATAAAAGAGAGGCAAATCTCATTAACCTGATGTCCAGGACTAGCCAGATGAGAAAAAAATGTAGGAACTTGTGTTTAATGAGTACAAACATTGCACAGAGAGTAGTTTAATATGCCTATTTGAGCTCAGCACCACAAAGTTACTAGAAACGAGCTACGATAAAGTTTTCTAGTTGAACAGATGAAATGCTACATTTGCACATGATATCAGATTTAAACAATATACTGTAAATCCTAAATCTATTCTTCAAAGCAAGATTATTATAATCAGGATGATTCCCAACTTTCTTGCCAGTTTTGTCTGGCAGGCAGGAATCCTTCCATCTCAAGATGGAGCAATGCCCAACACAGATGTTCGGAAGGTCTCATATGTAGCAGCCAATGCAGTTTGTTGTTACATAACTGCAATCTCATTTTGTAAAATATTTAGAGTGAAGTAACCCAGCAGTCCCTGGCTTGCCAGATTTCCAGTGACATTTTCAATTGCACAGTTTTAAGGCAAGTAAATTATTTTGGGCAGCCCTCAGTCACTGCAGTTCCACTTCATTTCAGAAATACATTATTCTCTAACAGCACTATAATGAATGCTGATTTATACTACTATTTGTTTGGAAACAAGAAAATGAACACTTTTCAAATAAAATTACTTCCCTTTACATTCATTATTTCCAAAAGTGTTGTCTGATTTTCTGTAAATGTCTGCTTTCCTGTTCTTTTCTGTCATGAGCATTACACTGATGCAAAGTAATTGCTTTAAATTTGTGACATGTTTATAGCCTAGTATTCAAGGGACATTATTTGGTGCAGAATATTTTCCTTTAATGCATGTTAGATTTCTGCAAAATTACAGCTAGAAATTACACAATTACTTGACATTCTGAAAAACAGCAATTTTTACAATTCAGGAGTTTGTTTAATTATTTAGTGTCACAGAAAGAGAAGGATTTGGATCTAGAAATTTTTTTGGTTTTAGCAACAAAAATATAGCCAGTAAAGGAAGCAGTTAAAAAAAGCTGATATGAAGAAAAGGAAGAAAGAGGCTATTCAAAGCAGAAGATCAATATAGCTCCTGAGTTTTGTTTACATGAACAGAAGAATGAATAATCCATGAATCTAGGAGTATCGATCAGCCTGGAACTCATTCATTTCCTCCCAAGAACACAGGAGGAGGATTTCACTCGTGCATTGCTCAGTTCCAGACCTTCTCATGCTTCAGTAACATCTGTGTGCTATCACAGACTTATAGTCCTGGTGAAAAACTCAGGCAACACTGAATTCTATGCTAATTTCTCTTGGAAATTAATTCAACAAGACCGAGTTTAACTAAAATTGCTTAGTAATCCCATTACTAAATCATAATCCTAACTGCAATCCTTCCTTCGACTTTGAGATTATTCACAACAAACATTATATATGTGACCACAAAGAGGGCTCCAAAATGCCCCATAACATGAAATACAAATCCTGAATCTCTCCTGTGTTTTTTCCCCGTTGCTTTCAAAAGAGGTGCAAGGGAGAAGAAAGCTGATGGAGGGAATAACGGTATGATGTTTCATATTCTCATCTTCTCTGGAGAGCAAGAACAGAAAATATTTCATAGTATCTGTCCATATATCTTCCCAACTTTGTTCCTCTGTTACGAGTTCACTGACCTATTCGCCTCATCCACCAGAACAAATGCTAGCACATGGAGCATCTTCAGCCACAGAGGCAGAAGAACTGAACATTTCTTAAATGAACGAGAGTTCCCATTCACAGAAAAGACTTACAAGCTTTTTCAAAGGGAAAGAAAGAAAAGAAGTGTTGGGTAAGTAGAAATAGGAAATCCAGAGGACAAGCCTGGCACTCACGCCTCCCTTTCTGCTTTGCAGCTTAATTACTTAATTGAATTAATTTTATTTAATGCAGTGAGTTCTCTTAATTCATAAATTATTGATTTTCAAGAAAAAAAAGTTGGTGAAGAATTTGTCACTCATCATGGACTAAGATACTTGTATTTTAGTTCAGAAATATGCACAAGATTCCACTCAGTTAATTAATGAAAAAGGACTGACAAGTCACTTTGCTCGCAGTATTGCTGTCTTCAACACCTGTAATCACAGGACCTAGACATACACTATTCTGCCTCAGCAGTATAGAATAAGAGAGCTTTTTTTCTTTTTTCCTTTTTATTCAAAAGACATTTTTCATTATCTGCTATTCATTGGCATTCTTTTTACAGTCTAGTTACCCCCGCATGCATCTGTGTTCTTTATTTGAACTGTTTAGCACAAAGTGTAATGCTTAACCAGTTCCATTCTCTAAAAACATAGTTTTCCTGTTATCTGAAATACAGCAGCAATAATAGAGAAGATATGAATATATAGATACACCTGCAGATATACCAGTTTTAAATAGAGCTGTGATATATGCAGAGTTCATCTGCAATATTATTCGCAAATGGAATAAACCTTGAAATTTGCTTTTATCTTAGGCTGCTTCTCAATCCGCTCTGGCCTTCTTTATGCTGATATTGGAATAAAGATAGTCTTGAGTACCACTGTGAGGGAAGGGTGAGTACAAAGCAAAACAACCACGTCTCTATCAATGTTTTTTCTCCTTCCTTTCTTCTAACAGTTTTTTTCTCTTTGTATAAAGCAACCATGGTCCTATTCTTACCCACAGTCCCTTCTACTGACCCTGTTCCATACCTGTTTTCCACAGTCTGTGCTATCAACCAACAAAGGAGCCTACCAACACTTTTCTGAATAGCACATGTATTTACCTTAGCCTTTTTTTTCTTTTTGTAGCATATGCTGATCTTGTATAGAAATGCACTGAAGAGCAAAATTGCCACCCTTAAGCATTTTCTCTTTGTCACCTTTTACTGCAAGACAAATATATCTAAGCAGCATTTCTGTAGTGTAATACTACACAGGTATTTCTTTGCTTCTTTCCCAGGATAAGTAAAATACACATTTCTTGTATTATGAATATGTCAAGGATTTGTTAGTTCAAGAGCCCTCTACCAGCTCTTTCTGGAACTCCAGGTTTGTATCACATGTAGCACTTCACTTTTAGGCTCTGGAAGCAAAGAATCTTCTGCTTTTAAAGGTACTTTTTGACAAGCTCTAAAGAGAAATAAGCTCTTGCTCCTCTGAAGAGCTTCCTGGAGGGCAGCATGAGCAGAACTGGCTAAAGCAAAAAAGAACTTTCATCAGTTACAGCAGTCGTCTCTTAGCCAGAATGATAGTTGGTTTGGAATAATTTCCAAATAACAGTATGAGCCTTTAACAACAATTTCCTTCTTCCTTACTTTAGATTTTGGCATGTTTATCTGAAAACATAGCAGACAGATAAATTGATAATAACTGACGGAGAGAATTCAAACATTAGCACATGACACAAAGCTTTACTCTATCTATTGAATATTCACAATTAAAGGGATAATTTTCTAAATAGTGCCAAGCTAGCAATACATTTTATTAATGCTGATGCAGCAGAAGAAAGGGAGGGAAAATAAAATTCTACACATAAAATTATTCCTTCATGTTTTAATTTGTTAACTAATAAAAGCATTCTAGACATGTTGAATGGTCTATTTCAGAAAATATATGCAGTTTTCACATTAATATGGTTGCCAAGGAATCTAGGTTAGTATAAATCATAGGCCAAAAAGTTGGAACTTCACCTAAAAAAAAGCGTTTAGGTTAAAAAAAGGAAACCTTTTCTTCCTGGGGCTCTCTTTCACATCCTCATGTAAGCTAGTCACTTAGACTCTCTCAATATCCTTTAAACCTTCATATATGCAATACAAAAATATAGGCAGTTATTTAAAAAAAAAACTTAGAAAAATTTTGACAAACAATCTCATTTTACTGCAAAAATGACCCAGTTTTTATATTACAGCTTCATTTTCAACTCAAAGATAAAATATTTAATAAAAACAGAAAAAGAGAGAAACCAGAACAACTAATAGCTTTGCTAAGGCACATATTTCTTCTGCCTAATGCATTTGCATATCTTGAATCTGGGTCCTCCACACTCACATGGGTGTCTTGAAAACAAATTATCAAAAAGCCTGTATAATAGCAGCATTTAACTGATTTAAAAACAACTGCATTTTTTTAAACTGATTTTGCCACTTAATTCTTTGGCTCCCTCAGAACTTTTGCTTGCTCCAGTGACTTGTTGCCATTTAAAGTATTTATTTAACACTTCCTGCTCTAATGATGCTTCATCTGTATTATTTGAAGGGAGCTAATGAGGAAGAAGACACAGCAGAAGAGAGTAACAGTAATAAGAGTACTTGGCATTTAGTAGCATCTCCAATCTGAAACTCTCAAAGAGATTAACAATTAATAGTTAGGCAACCCTTACAAGCCACTGAGAGGCAAAAAGGCTCTTCAAAATCTGTTTTGTCACAAGGCAAAGCTAGGAATACAGCTTCAAGTCCTCAAGTCCGTATCTTAACTATCAGACAACTGTCCTCCTTCACCTTCCTTTCCTTTAAAGTCACAGAGAGACAACAACAAATGAAATGTATAGGAAACCATCAAGAATTGTTTTCCAGATATCACATCAGGCTGTCGCAGTAAGTGAATGGTGCAGGTTTCCACTCCTTTTAAGAAGAAACAAGGGATATAAACGTCCTCAGATTTCCCTTCCACACAGAATATAGTATCTTACATTGCACTGCAATCCTGTATGGGCAACACTGCCTAAAGGCACACTAAATAGATAGGCAGGCAGGGTCAATCGATTATACTGTCATCGTTTGAGGCAGAAATCTATAGTGGAGCCACAGAAATGTCCTTGATACTGTCTCACTGATGGGTCATAAACTAAAGAGAAAGTTGAGGGTTTGACAGGTCTTGATATATTAAAAATCATACTATATGAATACACACCTTCCCTCCTACACCTTCACCAAGCCTCTCCAGAAAAAACATCAAAAAAGCTAAATTAAATAAGAAAATAGAAAAGAAAGATTCTTTCAAAGGCCTTTATTTTCCCAACAGGCAGGATGGATCTGTGTGGGCCTTACTCTGCCCAGCTAGGCTACCAAGGGAAAAATACCAGTGGTTGAAATCCCATAGCCACAGCCACCATGGCTGCTCCCGCCATGACCCTTCACTGCCACTGCTTCTCTGCTTGACACTGAGCTGCCAGGGAAGGCTGGCAGCACCAGAGACAAGGCAATAGCAACAGCAGATATCTCATCTAGCACAGCAGATATCTCATCTAGCATTTTGTACTAAACTTCAGTCTAAGAGGCAATTGAATACCAGACCATTTTTTTTCTCTGGGACAGATAAATGTGAATCTGCTATTGCTTAGAATAATCACACAAAAAGAGCTTCTTAAACATCAAGTAATTAGAAAAATGAGTCACAAACAAGCTTTTATTCTACATCTGCTATACATCAGCAAGCTCTTCCAGATACTCCTGGTTGAAAAAAAGAAAGAAAGAAAAAAACCTCTCTCCTTACTTGCTTCCATAAGCACCATGTGGCCTTCAGCTAAATAAAATGACACATGAACCATTCTGATCTTTAATCCCAACAGCTCTTTGTCCAGTAACCCACTTACAACTGGTGAGCTCTCTCCTCTTCCATCAAACTTCAAGGATCCACAAAGAGAACTGTTTTTTTTCATTTTACTTAACTGCCATATTCTGGCTCCCTCTTCTTTTCCCTTTGAAGTCCTCAGTTTCATGGAAAATTATGGAGATTTTTAAGCTCATGAGCAGCAAGTATACTGCAGTTCACTGAAACAATTTCTATGGCACTGCTACTGGGTTACTGGTTACTAAGCTTACCTATGAAACTAAAACTAGATACAGCACCCTTTCTTCCAGAAACCTGAAGTCAGTTTTCTTAGCCAAGAGACTTCACTTCATAATTCTCATTCTAATTCTACTTTTACTCTTCTTAAAATTAGCCAGATGGATGAAACTCTAGAATTAACACAGAACCTACAATATTTTTCCTAATACATTCGTCTTGTGATCAGGAGTAGCCAGCATGGATTCACAAAGGGGAAATCATGCTTAAGCAATCTGATAATCTTCTTTGATAGGATGACTGGCTGGGGAGATGAAGAAAGAGCAGTGGATGTTGTCTACCTTGACTTCAGCAAGGCTTTTGACACTGTCTCCCATAACACCCTCATAGGCAAGCTCAGGAAGTGTGGGCTACATGAGTGGACAGTGAGGTGGATTGAGAACTAGCTGACTGGCAGAGCTCAGAGGGTTGTGATCAGTGGAGCAAAGTCTAGTTGGAGGCCTGTAGCTAGTGGCGCCCCCCAGGGGTCAATACTGGAACTTCATCAATGACCTGGATGAAGGGACAGAGTGCACCCTCAGCAAGTTTGCCGATGATACAAAACTGGGAGGAGTGGCTGATACACCAGAAGGTTGTGCTGCCATTTAGAGGGACCTCGACAAGCTGAAGAACTGGGTAGAGAGGAACCTCATGAAGTTCAACAAAGGCAAGTGCAGGGTCCTGCACATAGGGAGGAATAACCCCATGCACCAGTACAGCCTGGGGGTTGACCTGCTGGAAAGCAGCTCTGCTGAGAAGGACCTGGGAGTGCTGGTGGACACCAAGTTGACCATGAGGCAGCAATGTGCCCTTGTGGCCAAGAAGGCCAATGGTATCCTGGGGTGCATYAGGAAGAGTGTTGCCAGCAGGTCGAGGGAGGTGATCCTCCCCCTCTACTCAGCCCTGGTGAGGCCACATCTGGAGTACTGCGTCCAGTTCTGGGCTCCCCAGTACAAGAGAGAGATGGAGCTACTGGAGCGGGTCCAGTGAAGGGCTACTAAGATGATTAGGGGACTGGAGCATCTCTCTTATGAGGAAAGGCTGAGAGAGCTGGGACTGTTCAGCCTGGAGAAGAGAAGACTGAGGCGGGGAGAATCTTATCAGTGGGGCCAGACTCTTTTCAGTGGTGCCCAGCAATAAGACGAGAGGCAACGGGCACAAACTGAAACACAGGAAGTTCTGTCTGAACATGAGGAAAAACTTCTTTACTGTGATGGTGACTGAGCACTGCAACAGGCTGCCCAGAGAGGTTGTGGAGTCTCCATCCTAGGAGACACTCAAAAGCCGTCTGGACACAATCCTGGGCAACGTGCTCCAGGTGACCCTGCTTGAGCAGGGGTGTTGGACTAGACGATCTCCAGAGGTCGCTTCCAACCTCAACCACTCTGTTTTTCTGTGATCTTTTCTCATTATGTTTGATCATTAAAGAAACTGACAGTCAAGTCACTTCTCTCTTTCTCTGTTCCCTATCCATGACTGTCTCACCTAATCAGCATTTTATGCTAGCAACTCCCTTTCATTATGTGCTTAATACAATGCCTAGCACTGTGGGGCCTGTATTTCTACTGCATCCCTAAATCCAAATAATGACCATTAGTTCTTTCTTTCAGGTACCAATACGATACACTTCCAGACTCATTTATTGCAAGAACCTCTTTTTATAGTCTTCCCGTTACTCTATAAACTAAGGTTTAAGATCACTGCAGACAAATGACACTATTCTTCCATTGTCCATTGTTATTAAAGCCTTTATACCCATGGAACGGGGATGTTTGCCTTGGGAAAAAAAATGCTTTCAGTAGACTACCTTGTCAATTAAAATATACTATTTACAAAAAAAGCTAACTTTTTCAGTACAGAAAAGCCTTAGGCAGGATCAGTGTCGTGACTTTGAAATCACGCTCTGCCTCTTTATTTCAAGGCCAGGTTAACATCTTCAGCTCAAGCTCAGCCCTTTCTCCATCCCTTAGGTACACCCCTCCTCCTATTAGTCAATATCTCTCTTATAGAAAGCAAAAGATTAAATCTGAAAAGCAAATGATTGCTGCTCTATAAAATCTTTTCTCTTTTTCTTTCAAAGCTCCTATCTTTCAGTCTTCACATGTGGCTGAAACGGAATATTCCTTTGGAATATGAAAGCCCTCCTAGTAGAGAAGGTGATCATACAAGGCTAAATGCACTAGGACTAAAAGTTTTTCTCCTTTTGTGTTTATGTGGGAAAAGAACCAAGGATTTGTTGAAATAGCAATCCGGCAGACAGAAACAGAGAAAAAAGGAGATAACAGCTGATCATCTCTCCTCCCTAGGAAGAGCAAAAAGAAAAAATAAAGACATTAGAAGAGAAATCCTTGCATTTAAAATATCAGACACTGCTAAATCCACTTTACATCATATATTAGCTACCCTTTCGATGCTGGTCAGAAAAGTCAAGCTCTCTGCTTTGTTCACAATCTCATCATTATCACTCTCCTCCTGTATTACTTCCTCATTGTTCTGCAACTGCAGGTTTAACAGCCTGGGGTCAGGCCCCAATTTATGCAACTGCATGAGGTTAACAGTATAACAGTTTACTTCTTTCGGCCTTCTCAGCACAATATTACTACCCATGCATCGCACAGAATATGTAACATTACAATTTGCAGTATGACTTGCATATTTAGTTGATCACTAAAATATGGAATATTTATAAGGAATTTACAGCAATCAGATTAAATGCAGAACATATGCTTTTATGATATTCAGCTATAGTTTCTAAAAACACTGCTAGTTTTACTCCTATTTGTTAAGCAACAGAATATGATTAGCCTTTTTGGAGTTTCACAAGGGAAGGAAGATGAGAACTTCCCCTTCTTGCATGGCCCACAGAAACGCCTGTTACAATTGCAGTTTTCACACTCACTTTTGCACAGGGACTCTTAGTCTTCCTAGAATGATCCAGTGCCCCCGACAGTGGAAAAAACAGGGGGTCTTGGCTCTGCAACAGCTCTCATAGTAGGACAAACAGCTGCTGCACCATTCCAAAGTATTCCTGGTGGGCTACTGTAATTGCACTGCAGCCCTGCTCAGCTCAGTGGTTAAATATCACTGCTTGGTCCTGAGCCTTCTATCTTGCAAATTAACAAAAATTTTTATGAAAATGAATGATGCTGAAGTTCCTATGATGTCTCAAATATCTAAACCCAGTTTTTCAGTTATTATTGGCTTTAGTAGACTCCGCTGGTTTATCAATCACTTAGTTATGAAGCCTACAAACTGACAATGTCAAAGCTTTTGCTGACTGCTAATTCTCTTAGGTGATGTATATGGCACAAAAAAAGAAACCTACATTAAAATGCCAGTACTATATACAGAACAAGATTTTCCACTTACCCTAAAATGATTTATCATAGTCATGTTCTCTCTCATTCAGCCTCCTGCACCATAATTTATTGGAAAATTGTTCCATAATTGCTGGTATGACTTTGACAAGAATTATATGATGAGAAGATTTCAGTCATTAACCATCCAGAAATACCAAGTGTTATCCTCATATATGACAACGAAAGCTACATTGACACTTTATCCAACCACATCACATTCCTTATGCCATACAGATTATCCCTTCAAGAAGGCTGCTATTTACCCAGCTGCTATAAAGAGTCTAAGGAGGGAGCAAGACAGAATTTTCAAGCCTTTTCAAAGTAAAAACCAACAGTTCACAGACGAAACCCCCCAAGCCCTTAGCTATCATTATGTTTTGGGGAAAGTTTACAAAAACCAAAACACATAAGAACATGCACAACAGGAGACATTCTTATGCTTATTTCCTTGGATATACGACTATCACATCTCAGGCTGCATTACATGCCATAGCTCAGTCTCACTGCAGAAGAAATAGCCCACAGAATCCATTCATACTCTTGGATATTTCTCTGCCTATAACACTGAAAGTAAAGCAAAGCGCTAAGTCAAAAAATGAATGCCTAGCAGCAGGCTTTCTAGTCCACATTTATGTGCCTAAATATACGTGTTCAGTACCATCAGACATTTATCAGATCCACGAGAGCTCTAGATGCATCACACTATTGTCCTCTTCATCTTTATTTTAAAATCTTGCTTCATGTTTCAGTGACCAAATATGGACTTAAAGTTAAGCATCCATTTTATGATGRTGACAAATTCACTTTCCTTGTTGCCATGGTAACTGACATGGTAGCCACTAGACTTATGGTAAAATGTATTCCCAAAAGGTAATGTTTTTCACTCTGACTCTCATGATCCTACCAAACTACCTAATTACACAGAGAATTCAGAGGATATGCTGTCAGCTGAGCTAAGCACTTCCCCATGTCCTGCATTAGCCCTCATCRGGTTTAACTGTGGAAGGATAAAATACACAGATGCTTTCAACTAAAGATGTCAAAATTCTTACTCCAGATGGAAGTCCTGAAAAATCAGAGGGGATCATATGCTAACCAGGACCTTAACTGAGTACAGCTACCCCAAATCCTGTATGACATGAAAGGGAAAATATTTACCACCTGTGAGAAGACCATTTTTGCCTTCAGTGAAGGGCAATGGAGATGAAAACAAAAATATTCCAGACACATTTCCTGCCTGTTATCTAACACACATCAGCATTCTTTTCCTGGTTTAATATTTTAAACAGCCTTTATGGTAAGATTATTTACATTCAAAACTCTAAATGTTACATTTTCATCAAAATTCTCTATTTTCAAGTTTTTATAAATCAGGTAAGAAACTGTTCCAGTAGCAGCTAAGAAAATAGTGTCACAGCTGACATACAGGTAGCAGGGAAAACGTTAAGTTACTGGCATTCAAGTAAATGTATGCCCCAAATAACAATTTTTTTTAAGTTCACTGCCTGCCACTTTTTCCTTGTCAAGCTGAAAAGAAGCCAGTATTGCATTAATTAAAACATATTCATAATATTGTACATAATAAACAGTTATTACATTCTTACCATTAGATGCATTTCTTTTTTTAAACATTATGATGCTAAACTAACACAGAAGCTAACTTAGTGTTCAAGTTATCTGTGGATCGGCATTTTTAAACCACGTTTCCGTTCTAATTAAATTTGCAGTATCAGCCTTTGCATTTGTAAATGTACACATAACACCTTATCTGAAATCTAGTAGTTAGCTCTGATATTTTCTGAAGTGCCCCCACTGATCCTGGAGGCCATATTATATGCCAGCCTTCAAAAAAGCACAGAAACACATAAGTTGTTCTCAAGGGAAATAGTATAGCCCTTGTCTGGCAAAAAGACATATTATGCCTACATGGACAGGAGTCTATCAGTAATGGAAGTCTAACGTAATTGGACTGATACTATATGATGTGGGACACTGTGTAAATTTATAGTAAAAGAAATTAGTATTTAAAATATTAGGTGCTTCCATAAAGGATTTACAATATACCATTGAAACTGAATTTTGTTAGTTGGAAATATCATCTTGTAAAATGATGATACATCTCAGCAGTTAGATTTACAAAGCAATATTCACATAGGACAAACAACAGTTAGAAATGACTGTAGTTTCATGCTGCTGAAAAAAACACTTCACCAAAGACTTCAGAGAATGTTTACTACTCTTGCACACATCATATCCTTCCTGCTACAGCACTACGCTTAGTACCCAATTGCTCCTGAATCTGAGTTTTTTTTTCACTTAAGTGAAAAAAACAACAGATCTTAGTGATAGCAATAACATTCAGTGCTCTCAGCAAAGGCATTTAGAACTACTGAGAACTAATTGCCATGCTATAAGAATAAATTAATCATCTCATCTGATGCTACAAATATCTAGATCTTTTCCTTACCTGCTTCCTATCCCTCTGAGATGATGATGAAGAGGAGGCACTTCTATGTGATGGAGTGGATGTTTTGTGAGCAGGAGATATACTCTTCTCCTCAGAACTCATCTTTGCAGAAAACTTGTAGTAATAATCTTGTGCTCTTATCATTCATGTAGAAAAAGGGAAGGGCATACTTTTCCACATCTTCTGTTTCACAGCTTATGGAGAAGCGAAGAAGAGTTCAAACAGCTGAAGTGCACTTTATTAAAGAAAAAATGAGAGAAAAAGACAAAGAATGAATATACCTTCATTCTAAAATACTGTTCTGTAGCAAAGAACTCAGTTAACAGTCAATATTTAATCCAATAGATCTCCCAGTTTTTTACCTCCTTTCCTAACATTACCCAATACCAATATAAGTATATTGCTCCATATTCTCACAGAAGGTAGAACTGATATTAAGATATTCCAAAACCTTCTAAGAAAAGGCTTAGGGAATTCCCAAGCAGAGTTTACAAACCCGTTACAAAGGGTTGTTATCCCATCTTGCACAACCTCCGCAGCAGATGCAGCCTTGTCCGCAGGCACTAGCTGTGCCCACCTCCGCCTCCAGGATTCCAGGCAGCACCAGATAAAGCCTGAGTTTTTAGCTCTGCTTTATGACCACACAACAGTGAGCATTCCCCTTATGACCCAACTAAACTTAATTCTGCTAATATTCTAACACTATCAAGTAACTCCTTAGGACTTTCAGTATAACACAATCACCACTGAACATCCCATTATACTCAGCACCTCTTAAAAATCCTGCTATTAGAGTAAGGACTCTGAGAGTGGGTGTGCAAGTTGGTTCTTAAAAGCAGGAACTGGCATCACTGAATAACCCAGTTTCAAGACTCAGTACCTTTCCAGATTGTGCCGAACTACAGGTCTCACATCTTGCTCTTACAGACAACTGAAAGAAAATATAGAGTGTTATGAACAGAAAGCGCTTTTGGCCACAAGACTGGAGTATTAATCTTTTTATCTGGACTAAGATCTCAATATATTTGCTGAGTTGGGAGAACAAAAGCTGTACGGATGAAGGCAGGAGCTACCCAGGGCCCAATTCACCCTAGGCTACACAGGCCACTCTCTCCTGTTGCCTCCACAACTGCTACATGTATTTCCTCTGCATGAGTAGTGCTCTGCTGTGTGTGAGAAGTTTTCTCTCACTTACTCCTCTCCACCCAAACCTTTTGGCTTCATCCAAGAACAGAAAATTAGATAATCATAGCAGTACAGAGGATATTTGTCAATTACAAACACTGCCAAAATGCTGCAAGAACATCACTAGTACATCATGACTGTTCAGGACTGGAGTTACAGCTCTGTGCATAATTGATTGCTTTGAACTTGCTTCCACTGATATTGTGTCTGTTCTTCCATTAACCTTGGATGAAACCATACCCTGAGTGATCTTCTCTGCTTGAAGCTAGCATCTGTTTTCTCCACCAATCTTCTCCTACTCTGAAATACTGTGCCCTTTCATGTACACTGTGATGACAGGACACCAAGGGTCAGCACAGCACAGCCAGCTGACTGTAGATGTAGATGGCTGTAGAGAAAGGTACTGTCCTGCATCATGTGATCGCGACAAAAATATATTAACTAACATTCAGGCATGACTGCTGGCTCAAGAAATTAGGAAATACTGAGGATAGAGCTCTAGCCTCCCCAATCACAACAGATGTCCATGCAAAACCATCATCCTGAACCCAGACACTCAGAGGCGACTAAATAATTAATTACATGGTGCCTTGCAGCCACCAGCTTCTGAATCCTGCACCCTAACAAACAACCTTCTGCTGAAGCGGAGATCTGTGATGACTCATAAGTAAGACACACCATGGGGTTATCTGGCTTTTGGCAGCACTGACAAAGCCACTTTATTCCAGAGCAGAATGTGGGTGGCATCCCAGGTCCTTTGCATGCCTTCGCCAGAAACAGCTTTAATGAGCAAGTCAGTTTTAAATGAATATATATATATATACACCTTTTCTGTTTACTGTACTAAGAAAAATGAAGTAACTTCACTTTATTAGTTATCAGCACTTTTGCAAGTATCAGTCTCATCCRTATCTTGTGGATGAACTTCCTTCTCTGTCAAGGAGTCCCCAGGGGAATTACAGAGCTCATATAATAGCTGCAGGATCCAGTGGCATGACTGGGAGGACATGGGTTCCACAACAGAAGCAAAAGCTGTCCATACATGCTAAGCATCTCGGCAACTTCCTTGTTCTTTTGATTGGGAAATGTTCCTGCTAAAAAACCTTGCAAGATCAGTCGTGCTGCAGTTGCTCCAGTCAGCAACAACTAGTAAAGGGTTGCAGGAAGCTACTGAGACTAACAACTTAGTTGGCTTATTAGATGCCAAAGTATTACTAGTATCAGAAAACATTTCTATCTTTTATTTAATTTTATTGCTCTGAGCACATGATCTAGAAGTCCTTCCTTTCAGCTACGGAGACACAGCAGCGATGTCCAACACTGATGAATAAGAGAGACCCGGGAGAAACGCTTGCACACTAGACCCCTGAGCCTCCACGCTGACCTGAGAGTTCATTCCCCATTTCTGCGGCGGTTGCTCAGTGGGCTCGCTGTGAGCAGGATGTGCCCAAGGCGGCTGCAGGGACTGCTCCCCCAGGGACCCCTCCCTGCAGCACAGGCCTCTCACTATCGCAGAAGTGAGTGAGAAGTYTTCAAAAAAACAAAATACAAACCATCAAAATAACCTCACCACACAAAATAGCGATTATGTCTTAGGGCCCCAGTGGTAAGGGGCCTCTGCCTGCCAGGAGCCCAGGGCAGGCTCAGGTAGCATGGCTGCAGCCAGTCTGTGCAGAATGGCTACAAGCCAGCCCACATCACTTGGTTCTGGGGCCTGAATAATAACATGAAATTATTTGTTATTCTGATAGCAGTATCCCTGCTCAGGATGTGGGCACGGAGATCCAGCCAAGAGCTGTCTCAGAGACGTTCAGTGTGGCCTTCTAGCCAAGCCCCCTGGACTCAGCAATGTGCTCACCCCCTGTGCTGTGAATTGCTCTCCCTCCGTGTGAGCCACCTTCTCCACTCTGCTCCGCCACCTGCAGCCTCAAAAACAGGATTTCTACACCTTCCAGAGCTACTCTATTTTTTGGTTAGTCACTCCTGTTTGCATTTGTTTAAAGACAAGGTTTGTTTACATACAAGGTTTGCATTTGTTTAAAGACGCACACAACAGCACCACCGTGAATCTAATATTTTTACACCACTTGTAGCAAGTAAGAAAAATACTCAAGATTGTAAAGACATCCAATATCAGGTCAAATTTATCTCTGATAAGAAAATAGCTCAAAGTGCTGAACTTCATCTTTTACAGCACAAATCTGCTGGAGAAAGCATACATTCTGCTTTAAGGAACAAACAAACAGTGTTTTGGGGGGGGCATTAACCAGTAGTACCATTTTTAATAGAAACAAATTGCACAGCACATTTGTTTCACAACTTCAGAGGGAAAACATAATGAAATTGCACTCAAAGAGAGGATTTTCCTGCTGGCATTCCAGGGACTACTAGGTACTTTAACATTATTTTCACACCCTACAAAGCTATTAGGCAAATTTTAGCCAAAGATGTGCACCAACATTGGTATCTCAAGATCTACGCAATTTTCATACAAAAAGAGAATCAAATTACAAAATTTAGAAATCACAATGCAAAAATGATAATCCCAGTTCACAATGCTGTACAGATCACTCCAGTCATTTAAGAGCTAAATGGACAAGTTTGCAGCCATTTTCAGCTATAGGTCACTGAAAAATTTTAGCAGAGCAGCCTTTGGGCAAATAAAAATCAAATATTTTTTAAAATATCTGATCTTTTTTCAGTTGACTCATGTGGAAAAATGTATGTTTAGTATCGGCACAGGAGGACGGCGATCTGACGCATCAGGTGTGTTTTTAAAGCTCTCGGGATTGGTAAGTGCTGTTAGAAATGCAACAAACACAAATGCCAGCAAGCTGTACACAAGAAAAGTAGTTCTGTCTCCAGTTTTGACAGAAAGTCTCTAGGTTTGAGATTCTGTGAAGTACGTGCTTTTTCTTTTGAAAGGTATTTAAAACAAAACAGTGGCTCACACCTGAGCCAAACTCAAGTGGTTCTGCGTTATACCTCAAGCACTAAAAGCCTGTATCTAACTAACAACTTGCTCAAACCGCAAGTGATTTATCCTTAGCAGTCACTCAGAAAAAGTCAAAAAGTATAAAACTATACCAACCCCCTTCATACTAAAACATTGCTTCTTACCTAGTTAACAGCAACAATAATTTTAACACACAGTCAGTATTACTCATACATAGAAATTTCTGATATAGCAACAGTTCAGTCAAAAAAGGCAAGCAGGACATTTGAGAAAAGGTAAGCATTGTACGCAAAATGAAATTATTACTGCAAACCAGTAAAAGCTAGCATTGAGCTTTTTGTTATTGTTCTTGCATGTTGAATTTGGATTCTATTCCTCTATATGGCTTTTATCTTCCAATTTTGGCTTAAAATCTGCATAATACATCTTTTTTAGAGCATGTTATAAAGAATAAATGTAGTAATTTGATTTAAAGAGCCTTCAGGCTATCTGTAACTAAGATTGAAGCAACCAATTATAAATCTAATTTTTTGGCTAACCTATTAAATTTACCAAAATGAAACCAACGCTTTTGAGACATTTTTCATGAGCCTTTTCCATAAGAGTCACTGGCAGTTTTGCTGTTGGCTTCAGGGGAAACAGAAGCATGCCATATACCATGGTAGAATATTTCTATAAAATACGAGGAAACCTGAAAATATGAACATTCAAAATATGAGATGTAAGAACATCTCATCTTTTTTCTTCTCTCTTTTTTTAATTTCTAATAACTGTGCATATAATTTCCTGGCAAGGACCAGAATGTCTCACTGGTTATGGGAAGCCAATTTTATCATCCCTTTACTTCACAACAAGCAAGAGTTCAACTTCAGAGTATTCTTATTGATTTCAGTTGGGCAACTCAAAAAGAATGGCAATACTTAGCATAAATAAGGGTAATAGAACTGGCCATTAGTTATTAAATGCTGCTTATACAGATATCATTGACCTACAGGCTGCATTTTGCACCACACCAGCTAAATCCCTCATGAATGCACAAAACCACCTATCAATTTAGGAGCATCAATTGATTCAGTACATCATAGGTGAGCACACTTTGGCTCATTTCAAAGTTGCTTTGCCATGAGTTCCCTGAGCAGGTAAGCTGCAAATAAATTAATTGCTTCTGGAGTACAAGTAGAGATACAGTTCCTGGAAAGCAGAAAAACAGACCCTGTGGAGAGATTCTGGTCATCTCAAGGAGCAGTCACCCAGCTGGGAGTTGTCTTCACCATTTTCCATTGGCATCTAAACTATTTTGAATTTAAATAATCATTTATAACAGGAATGATAAAAATTTTGTACTAGTTCTACAGCACATTCTCTTCTCAATTATTTACTCTTTTTCCATGTCAAGCAACAGATACAGAAAGGTAAAATGCTCTGCTCAAAGTCATGGAGAGAGCAAATCTTGTAAGCAGAACATGCGGTGAGATGTTTTAATTCTCATGTGTGAGGAAAAGTATCATATGCCATGACTGTAACATCCACCACATAAGATAAAACATGTATATCTATCTAATTTTATTCATAGATAAATGAATACAAGAATTGCTGTACACTGTATCCAAATTACAATAAGAAACAATTTAAGAAATATATTAAAGTTTCTTTATTGAGTAGTTAAGAAATTACTCTTTTAAACACTGCACCTTGAACATTTTAATAAATGAGAAATATTCTACCATACAGTGAAGATCACAGCTCACTGTGTTTAACTGTTTATTTTTTAAGCTAAAGCTAGCCTTTTAATACAGCTTTTCCTTTTCAGTAATGTTTTTGCACTTGTTCTCATCCATTACAGTTCTCTCAAGGATGAGAAACCAAGTGGAAACTGGGGATTCCCCACTCTTCCTCTAATTCAATCTCAGATTTTAACATATTTTACTAAGAACTACGTTTCCCATTTATTCTTAATTTGGGCAAGTGAGAAGGTTCTGCTGTAGTTTGGAAGACAGGGGAGTACTGAGAGCTATTTACTGTTTTTTCTTCCACTTTTGCCATGTTAAAATAATACACATGATTCAGTATCTCTTACAAGAATTTCCTGGGAATTCTGTAGACCAGACTATTCAAAGTATAAAAATACTGAAGGCGGCACTGACTCTCCATAAACAATTTCTCTCCATACACAAATTTTCTACTCTATGGTTAGTTCAGCAAAAAAAAAAAAAGTTGTTTCTAGAGTTGCACAAAATGCTATGATTTGAAATTTCATTTTAAAATTATGTTGAGTATATTCTGATGTTACAGGCTGAAATTTAAAAAAAATTTTTTGAATGGAGAACGGTTGTTTTTATTGGAAAGAAATAAGGTTCGTAGGGTTTAAAGGTCAGAGGTCAGACAAGGAGTGAAATGAGACAATACACCAAGGGAAGAAACTTGGGAAAAACAAGCTATATAACCTGCACAGAATAAATGGAGGACACAGTAGTGAAGCAGCCCATGGAAATATGTATTAGAGAACCAGAGATATGGATATTAGAGATATCTCACTCTAGGTGCCACCACTGTACAAACACTTCATTGACACTGGCTAGGGAATCTCTGCCCTCTCCCAAAAATGAAAGATGTTCCACAGAGTCTGGCCAATCTACTGTAGTTTGGGGTTAAGCAGCTTGTGAAAGTGACTGATTTGTAAAAAAAAGCTATTAGTAGAAGTGAGGAAAATGTACAAATACATGACTCACATAAATTCAGACTTATAAATAAACCTGTATCTCCTATAACTGATAAGTGGAAGTTTTCAATGGATAAGTCCAATTGAAACCTAGATTCAAATAACAGACTTCTGTGATAAATGTTCTCACTAGCTTTTTGTTTTCTCTGATTGATTCTTTTCTGCAAAAATTCCCAGAATACTTTATAGTCTGTTTAATATTTTATGCAATATCGGAATAATTTGGGAAGACAAGTTAGGGCGCAGAATCGAGTCTCTAGACATAAACAAACTAAATATATGTGACTACCACTGTGATTGGCATTATTTCAACCAAAGCATCTTCACACTGATCTAATGTAAGGTTGTCTTTCATTTGGGAAGAAAAAGGTTTTACGTGGTCCTTTGCTGTTATACCGTACAGTCACGCTACAGTCAAGCATTCAGTGGAGTCCAACCTCTGTCCTGGTTTTGCGGAGTATATAACTACACGTTCCCCTGTCTAATGCTGACCTCCTTCCAGGCACAAAAATCATAACCATGCTTTTGTTACACAAATGTTGTAAACACAAGAATACAATAGAAACAACAAATCTCAACGCTGCAGTGATGCACTGATGATTTAACAACCTCCTTATGGCAAATGAACAATTTGTCTTCTTCTTTTTTTTTTAATAAAACAGATAAACAATCACTTTATAGCCACTATTTCAGAATCAGAAACATCAGCATTTTAGTTTCAGCTGGGTGGGACAATCTGTGTAACATGCTCTAGGTGTACAGTGACACAAAGCATTAAAAAACAACATGAAGTCTAGTTGACAGTTAAACCCCAAAAAAGTTAAAAGATGAGCAAACAGAGAACATGTAAATAATCTAGCAGTCAAACAATTCAACAATTCAACAATTTAACAGCTGGATTTGATAACTAACTGCCTAATTTGTTAAACCAAAATGCTAAACTTCTTTCCTTGTATTCTCAAACCATTTTTAGCCCAACACTAAAGCAAGAACCTTTGTTGAATCCTGCAGCTCCATCCACCCATCTGCTCCCCAGGAAATGACTGCAACCACATTATCATTACTCTAGAGATACTCCTGTTTCTGATAAAATAAGTAGCAGCTTTTTTTGAATTTTATCCACACATGGAGAATTCAAGGTTTCCTGCATTTCTAAGTCTTGCTAAAAATGACTCATTAGCATTATAAAAACTACTTTAAAAAAACTCCTCTTTTCAAATAGATTTATCATTTTAGCAGATAATCAACTTTTTAGAGAAAGGTTCTAATCAATTTATTTTAAGAATTTGTTTTGTTCACAGGTCCTGTAAGAAATAAAAGAAGTCCAATTCAGGATTCAGGAGAATTATCATGTTTGGCATGTTTACATTATGGAAAAATTTTCACAACCTTTTCTTTTTCAATCCTCAAATTTTGTAACTCCTATCATGAAAATCAATTTCCCAAACTTGCTGGCAAAGATTTAATAGCACAATGGCTCCAGTAATAACGTTCCAGGCTAAAATTCAAAACAGTCATCAAAAATAGCATGTCTAGACCTCTGACCAGTGCATTTTAAATCCCACATAGGTACTAAAACAACACGATAGATCTAAGGGGACCACTGATGACTTTTGAGCCCAATACTTACAAGCAGGAATAAATGAGGTGCTACAGGAAAGCTGGGAAATCTTTCTAGCACTAAATGGCTTTTAAGATACAAGATATTAAAATTCATGTACCTGCATTACCATTGCCTCTTGAAAGTATTTTAAAAGCTGCATATTCAAGGTTTGAATATTGGAAATGTTCACATCCAATTGTAGGCACTCATAACGATGCTAACGTACAAATACACATTCTGGTACTGCGGACACCAATACACACAGTGCCTAAACACTTCCATGAATCACTCTTTATCCTACAGTCAAAAAATATCTAAAAACTGACTTTAGACAGGGAATGAGTGAAGTCCAGAGTTACCCCTGAAGACAGGTGCTGATGCAGGCCTTCCAGCCCATGTGCCGGGACGTGCCTGAGAGCCCCGGGGACCGGCAGCCCCCCGGCCGGGCAGCCTCGCGCGGCGGGGGACCCGGGCGGCACGCGGCCTCCCTCCCGCTCCCCTCCGGCGCCCAGGCATGACAGCACTCCAACGGCTTGCTGCAGGGACAGACGCAGGCACTCATCGCCACCTAACCGACTACCTTGTTTGTTAGTTTACCTAAAGGTAAAATTAGCCACATGTTGTAGCAATTTAACCACTAAACTCAAGCAACACAAAAAATGCCTTGCTATTTTATTTCTTATTTCATACAATGACAGACAAAAGCAACACGTACCCATTTTACTAGTGCAATTTTTTTGTAAATTCTTCCACGACCAGAATATTAATTGGGTAAGACACAATGTTTATGCCAGTAAGAGCAAGGTTTAAACCTATATCACTATTCTTTTTCCTTAGTTGGGCTACCCCCTCTTCTTGACTGATATTCAACAATGCCACAAAAGTAACAGAAAAAATTACTAATTTCATAGCAGTCACATTTTACAGCCCTACATTTGACAATCTCCCACAACCGGAAGGATTTTCAAATCTCAACAAACACCTCATACCTCTAAGACCAAAGTCCAAAAGGAAAAGTATTTTGATGTCTGTCAAATGTGCCACGTGCATTTATTGAAAGAATTATCATAGAAATTAAAATGAATTAACATGGGATTTCCTAAAACAGTGACTTAGCTTATGAAATGCAGTTGGCTTTTTTTTTTTCTTTTCTTTTCAAGAAGGTCTGCTTGTTCACATACTCTCTACTTCATATAGCCCATGCTCCACAGAAGATCGCAGTATCAGCAAACATCACTGAGACCTTCTTGTTTTAATGTCATCCTCCAACGTAACTTGGTGGTTCACATTTGGTACAATATCTTCAACAATGATATATAATTTCTTTATCGGGTGGCTAGTGGAGGTATGTCTCAATAATATAAAAAGTAAGTTACTTGCATGAGCATACCTGGCTCATGCACAACAAATACACAACTACGACAGGCTTTATCAAATGGATGGACGAGGTCAAACAACAGATAATCACATTCAGACGAGACGAGGTCAGCACAACATCTGCCATTCCTATTTTCCGCTCGCCTTCCCGATTAAGCATCGCTTTGTGCCCTTCCAGAATCCCTGAAGCGTACGTGGTAATTAGCAGCGTTCCAGCAGGCCCAAACCTCCAGCTTAACTGATAACTTCAAAATGAGCCCTCAGCTCATTTTCAGTCTCTGAGGACTGCACCAACAGCTGAAGTGACCCTGGGATTTTTATTAGGATTTCTTTGTTGTTCCTCCTTCCCCAGGAACCAGCTGTCACCATTTTAGAATTTTATTGATTTGCATGGTGAGGAAATTTTTCATGTGCTGTAGAGGCAGCATATAGACCTGTGTTATATGCATTTCCAGCATTTTGATGCAAGCAAGAAGTTAAGCATGTATACATGCTTATACATACATAAATACAAATATGCATTATTTCCCAGTTAAATATAAACAGGAAAAATTATCTTGTGGACATTACTAGCCTTTATGAGCTAACGTAAGTCTAAAGCACCTTTAAAAATAATAAAAAATAAATAAAATAAAAAAACTGTTCCATCCCTCCGTCCCTTTTTAAGCCAGAAACATTGTTGGGGAATTTGTTTCCATCAAAATTTTTCAAAGAAAGAAATTTTTCATTTTTTGAAAATAAACCATAAAGAGATTGAAAATTTTAATCAAAACTTCAGAAAATGTCTTAAAGAAGAAAAAAAGTGAGCAAGTTTCACATATCCTGAAATTTTTCATGGCAAAGAATGAAACGATTTTTGATCTGCTCTTTAAAAAAAACTCCTCTCTTTACCTTATTTTAGTAACGGAATTTTTTACCATTGGGCAATTTGGACAAAAGAAGAGGAAGATAAAATCCTAAAGACTCTTAAATTGTTTTTTAATAAGAATCTCAATTGGGCAGTGATCTAAAACAGAGAACCTGATTTCCCTTATAAAAGGGCTGCAAAATATATTCAGAAAAATATACTAAGCCTCAAGAGCACAGGAGTCTAAAAGGTGCATGTGGCCCTTGAAATCCATATCTGGCTGCATTTTACTGTCCTTCTTTTATTAACCTATCTCTTGTCTCTCAGCATTTTGTATTTCCACTGTTTCATGTACATTACATTTTTGCTATAAGCTTCAAAACTACCAAGTAAAATTTTGATTTATGTGTCTCAGAGCAAATTAAAAACTGCCTATTTTATTGATCTTGAATTTTGCATATCATCAAATGCTTGTAGGGAGGATGTCACAAAGTTCATTGCTGTCTCAAAATAAATTCAATCACTGTTCAATATATGTACTGGAAGCAAATGTAAGATGGCTGTTTATGGTGTTTGCCCAGATCACAAAGAAAGGAGAGGGGAGGCACAAAACTGCAGCACTAGTCAGACATTCCCTGGAAACAATCTTTGGGGGTGCTGAATGGAAGGTCATAGCTAGGAACAAAAAGCAGGATACAGTTATAGGATGGGAATTTTATTCCTGGAAGCAATTAGTTTGACAAACATTAAGTGCCACAGTGGATCACAGCTGCAAAGGATAATCTACTGAATGATTTATATATAATCGGAGAAATATCAAGAAGGAACAGGGAGGCTGTATTACCTCTGTGTCTGCTACTAAATCACTGTGTCCCATTCTGCTGCCTACATTTCAAAAAGACATTCACAAATGGGTTCAAAAAGAGAACCATGAGCATGATGACAGGATTGAAAAACATCACTACTAATAAAAGATTTCTAGAGGTCAATCTATTTAGTTTGTCAAAGAGAAGATTAAGAGGTCATTGGATGACAATCTATAACACGTCACACGGAGGAAAAGGAATTTAGTATCAGATTTCTTTTCAAAGGTATAACAAAATCTAATGGGTCAGAAAAGCGCAGCTAAATATAAGCGAGTTAGAAATAAGGCAAACATTTATAATGGCGAAGATAGTTAAACACTGATAAAACACTGAGGATCACAATGGATGTTTACAGGGGTATGAGAAGACATTTTTAGATCAAGATTGGATTAAAAAAAAAAAAAGTTCCACAGCTCAGCCATAGCTACTAACGTGGAAGGGGAATTCATTCAGCAAAGTGCAATGGCCTATTCTGTGGTAAGAGGTCAGGCTGCAGCATCATGCAGACTTTCCCTCTCCCTTCCCACAATCCTAAGGAAAAAAAMCAAAACAAAACAATGAATAGATAAACTAAAAGAAATAAAATAATGGATTATCCTGATCTTTAATGCATGATCTCTCATGCTTTAATCTCTCCATTTTGAATATTCCAATTTTATCCTCATATGTCACTAAGCATTGATTTTTTGTATGGAATGATATTAAATATTCTTAAAGTCTAAAGAAATATGTATTCTGCTTACTGCTAACATTCATTTCACTTACTGCTTTAAAGAAATCTCTCTTACTGACACTAGTTTAAAACCTAAGAGTCCATGGAAGTGCAGGAGCTATCATAAAGTCAATTCTTATCTCATTATTACCTGAAATTCTTTGCACCTCACTGAGTGATGGTTTCATTAGAAAAACAGAAAAGAAAGACAGATTACTGTTCATGCCAATGAAGTACCAAAAATGCATCAAGCACTTTACAAAAACATTAGAATTCACAGACATGCCTGAAAAGACAGAGATGAAAAAATCATTTTTTAGGGTTGTGCAGAGTTCTAAGACACACTGACTAGAATTAAACTGAGCATAGGAATGGGTGAATTGCTCAAAAGCAGTTCCCTGACAGAGCAAATCAGTGGAAAAAAATCTTTTTTCTTAATGTGAAACTGATTATCTCTTGACTATCTTCTATGAGGGAAATGTATACAATTTCTTACCATATTATTACTTAACACTAAGTCCAGCACACATTAATTGTTAAATATGCTTAGTTCTTCCTACTTTTGAAATGCTAATAAGTTAACATTCAGTTGCATTGACAAAAAAAAAAGACTGTAAAAAATACTCGAAATTAACATTCATTTATCATGGAAGGATCTCTATCTCCAACATTACTAATAATTTCAGCTGGAATTACACTAAACTGCTCCCATCTGCTGAAGTGCACTAAGCATGTCCTAATATGAGAACAGAAATGCCTTTAGGCACCTTTCACATAAAAACTATCCTAGCARTCCTAGAATATTCTCATCATGGAAAAGCTATATGTTGTCCATCAGCCTTTGATTTCCAAAACATATTATAGACAGAAGACTGTTCATAACATGTATTGAGTTTTATACACAAACAGATAGCAAAACCAGAAGAGACTACTGTGATCATCTAATATAAAAAGGACCAAGACAGTTTTCTGACTTGCTCCCTGTTTGAATTATACTGTATAATTTGGCAAATCATCCGATATCAATGCAAGTGTCCRGCAGTGGGAAGCCACCACAAATCTTAATCAGCTCTTGCACTAATTAATTACCCTTCATTATTAAGAATGTGCATTATTTCTCATTTAAATATGTCTAGCCTCAAATGTTAGCCAATGGACCTTGTTAAACCCTTGCCTACTGCACTGAAGAACTCTCTATTACAAAATTTCTTTGTGCACACACCCACTGCTTTTGGTACTGATGTAACACTTTGAGAATCTAATATCAGTTTTCACACCTTTTGAGTGATTTTAGTAAGTTTGAGAAAGTCTGGAGAAGAACTGGCATAATTAAAGAACTGATAAACATTTGAGTCAGATGCTCATAAAGGTGTGTATTTACTTAATTCAAAAGAAGGTTAAAAGTTTACTTGAACGCCTCAGATGAGACGCTGTACCTGCCCCCTGGTAGCCATCTGGGCATGAGGCACGCTGCCATTCAAACCCGCGACCGCGCACCCACGCTCGCCGGGCAGGCTGACCGCTGCGGCTGCAGAGACGGCTTCCACACAGGCAGAGGGAGGCCCAAGCAAGCGCACGTCTCACGAGCGCCAGACGCGATCTGCTTCGGCAGCACAATGGCAATAGACATGCTTCAGCTATTATTCTCATCACAGATGCATTGCACAATAGCCAATTGCTCATATACTATATTAACCCATACTACACTCTCCCATCAGATTTATGCAAAACTGGTATTCAGCTATACAGGGTATTATGTTCTAAAAGATAGGCTCCTTGTGAGGCTGTGTAGGCTTCACAAATTGTGACTCAAAGTCTGAGGGACAGAGGAGGATTCAAACTACTCAAATCAAGAAACGAAAAAGCGCAATAGACTTCAGTCACAATTGCATAGCAATAACTTAGCAATACCGTAAACATGCCAGCTGGCATGCAGTAAGTACTCCTGGTTATTTACGCATGTGCCGGGAAACAACTGCTCTCCCCTCCTAACATCAAACATTGCTATTTTCTTTGAACGCAATATACAGAAATCCTGCTCACAATTCCTTATAATTAGGGACAGGACATTTGCATTTGGTACTCTATGGTGTTTCATAGAAAGCACTAAGGGTAGTAATGCCCAGCTGAGAATCTTGTTTCATCTCCCTTTAAAAACCCCTTGCTTTTAAGCACTTCCATGAGTGATAATCATTATTGCATGACCTGCTGCATTAGCACCACTTGCAAGACATGAAATTGCTTTTCCTCTGCTTGACACATAATAAACCAGAATGTCCACAATGGCAGCGAAGAATAAGATTGAGAGACTCAGATAGAGCTATGTAATCRGCAAATAGGGTGTATGGGTTCAGTCAGTCAACTGAAAAATGGGTTAATTTTATACTGGCCAAAGAGGAGGACTATTCTGTGTTAGTGATTAACATTCACATTCATACCTGCCAACCTCACTAGTTGCTTGTGAACTGTATGATGCTCAGTAATGTGCCCATCCCCAAAATGCCAGACAAATAACCCATGTTAGCCAGCACAGAAGGCTTGTAAGGCTAACAGAGCAGCAGAAGCACAGATCCCTACCATGCCAGTATAATATCTTAACTTTTTACTACAGATGCATTTTTTCCCACTATTCCCAGTTTCACCAACACCCCAGATTCCCACATTATTGTGTCCTGCATTCCCACCTCCTTCAAAGCTCATGCTCTCTGCCCCCACTCCAGTATTCTTCATTATTCCTCTCCCCCATCCAAGCACACAGAATCTCCCTACACACCAGTTTACCCCCTTGTATTTCATGTCCATGCCAGTTACTCGTTCCTCTTTGTGTCTGCTCCATTCATAAACTACATGGAACTTCATATCCTTCCTTTTCTAACCCAAACTCTATACATGCACCACTTTTTTACTAGCTGAGATGTTGCACGGCACAGCCTAGAAGCAGCAGAAGGCCAGCTAACAGCAAGAAATCCTTTTAAAACAATTCAAAACATATGCAGTATTTGCAAAGAACTGCTGTTTAAGGGAAAGTCTGTTGCTGCAGATTCAAGTTAAAGGAAAAAATAAACACAGACAACCTTCAATTAGAGCCAAAAAATCCCGAAGTTCTGCACCCTGCCACGTTACAATACACGGATCTATGCCCCCAGCCTCTCTACTTCCAGCCAAGATAAGAGAACGTCTTTTTTCAGCTTGGTTCTCAACAAAAATTTAATCACATAACGACAAACAAAAGATGCCTTGTTTCAACAGTACTAAACCTGTGGCATGCTATTATTTTATCACAAACCATTTGTAATTTTCTTTGCAACATAACTTGTAATAGAGGGGCTTAAAATAATATCAGCAACAACATCAGCACTTACACAATGCTTTTCATCTGTAGTTCTCAAAAGCATTTAAGGAGTTTAATTTTAGCATGGAGTCAAGTCAGTTATAGCAGCTGCAGAGTTTGCAAGTTGCAATCAATTCTCACAAAGTCCTCATTAATGATCTGAAATAACAGTTCCATTCAAGCTTTAAATGGAAAGTGGCTGCCAATTATGCACAACACTGCTTGTCATTGTGCTTTAGCAGAATATTTACTAAGAAATAATACATTTTCTTTTGTGCTCAAATCAAGATTCCCAAACTGATCTCAAGAGCTCAAGGGAAAATTCCAAACTGCCTAATTTCAATACAACTTTAAAGAGACCCAGAATACTTCTTCAGTTTCACCAGTAAGAAGCAAATACCTTTTTGCACAATTCAAGTCATGGTTTAGAGTTGCATTTAATTTGCTTATCTTGTTAGGAAATAACTATTTCCTAAAGTTATCAACAAATATGAATAACTTGGTATATTTATCAAAATTCAGTACACATTCCCAATTAAAACAGATGATACAAATACAGTGTATCATATTCAGTTACAAATTTTTTGAAACTTTGGCTTGGAAGTCTATTAACTGAATAAGAGAAATACAATCCTTTTTTCCTTTTTTTAAGGGAGCATTATAACTTCAAAAACTCAGTGATATTGTATATGAAACTAAATTTCTCCATTTTAATCTAATTTTCCAAACTTTCCAAATCATGGTGTATTTACAAGGTACTTACATTTGGCATTCTAACTACACTGATAAGAACATAAAAACAATCTAAAAACAATCTCTCTGATTACTTAAGATGAATTTAATTTTTTTAAATAGATATCATATAAAATGATATATTGTTCTTCTATCTGTAAAGATTTGTGTTTAACATTTGGAGAAGCAGATATCATTAGAGAGATGCCTTTCGGAAAGCTACTCAGAGTAACAATGAGCTATACTGACTACAAAACCTGCAGTAAGGTTAGACACATCACAGAACTTGGAAGAAGGAAAAATTTAAGCTTCTTACAAGGTAGGATGAGAGTGACAAGGCAAATGGATATTATAGGGAGAAAAAGAATTTCTTTCCTTCTTTTCCTGAGCGCACATAAGTGCCCTGAACTGATCAGCCACGAATCAAACACAAGCAGCCAAAGCAATTAAAGCTACATTGAAGAATTTTGCTTTATGATACCCCTTAATGCCAACGGGAACACCAAACTCTGCAACTGAAAAGAACAGCCAAAAGGCAAATCTTGCATCTGGCCTGCATTGGCCAAAGGAGGTGACTCAGCTGTGCTGACAGCACAGAGTAAGGGGAAGAAGCAAAATCTAATAGTTGGCTGAATTATTACTCTACTAAACAGAACCCTAGTAAACGGAAAACTGATGAAGGTAACATACTGCGGAATGAGGACTCTTCTGCAATCTCTACAATTTCCACACTGCTCAGCTTTATACAGGATGAATCATCAATCACAAGTCAAGCAACTGCTTTTCATGAATACTGACCTTGCCTAATGCATAAAGGAAATGTAAGATTTCTTCTTCAGCATGTTTGGTTAGAAGTAACATCAATTAAGGATGCATTTAGATAGTCTCTCTTCTGTCTAAACTTAAATAACTGAAAACCTCGTGTCATCTAAAATAACATCTTGCCCTATGATGTTTATGAACATCAATGAAATAACAGAAAACCTGGATTGTTCAACCTCCTCCGTGTTTCCTGTTTTAGCAGATAGTTAAGTTATATCATACACATAGAGACCTCTAAAAAGACGTACAATGTACAGGTAAACGTCACAGTTTTCCGCTAAATCAGACAATACAATCTTTCGTGCATGTGGGGTAATACAGCATTGACCAAGTGTCACCACGCTACAGTGCAGGTCTAAACCTACTACCATTTCAGTTCATGGAAAGATTAACAGTGCAGGGTCAAAACTGAAAAAGAAAACAAGAAAGAGCTGGAATTGTTCCTACTCTGTTGCAATTATTCAAAAAGTCTGATTTTTTGGACTGCTGCAATGTAAGCACTATATCATCTCTTCATCAAAAAACTGAGAATAGCAGTGGTAAGTTAGAGAATATATCCCAAATTATATACATTGTCACTGGCAGAACCAGGACTATGATTAATGTCCTCATAATAAAGTTTATAAACACACACACACACACACACACCCCTCTCACTAAAAAATTAAATAAAAATACTTTAAAAGCTTGGAATATTTAATTAAAAGTTGAAATATTTATTTATAGCCCTCTTGTTGTTCGACTGATTAATTATTAACTTACAGTCTCCTTGTCTGTAAGCTAACCATCTAGAAGTCCATCCAAGGAAGTGAGCATTTCGGTGAAAGCATTTTTGTTGAATTACCACACTATCATGAATTTAAAAGGAACTCTTCCACCCTTACATCCTGGCTGACACTGTTGGTCCTAGAGATGATGCAAGTGTTGGTACTGTTTTACTTCTCTGTAAATTCCCATACATGCTTTTACTACATATGGTCCATTAGACAATTCTCTACCAATCTTTTCATTACTAAATCATTTTATGGCACTTGAAATAGAAGGCTGTATTCAGAAATTTTATACCAGCAGAAAATTTTCAGTCCGAATAGCAAAACAATTCTTACTTATTTTTAACTAAACTAAATCTAACCAAAATACAGTCTGTCTTCCATTTAGGTATGAATAGGAAAAACAGCAACCAAACAGGAAGTTGCTCCAAGCCCCTCACAGTTCACCCTACCCATGTCCTCAACTCAAGCCTTCAAATTCCAGAGAGAAAAAAAGATTATATCAAATGTGGGATTAAATAACTGTATCAAATTTTAGCATGGATGATATATGCCCAAGACATTTCCTAACTTGTTCAGGTTACCCCTGCCTCTGAGGGGAATGCTGCATATCATGTTTTGTACGTGGCCTCAGAAAAGTTGTAATGAGAGCTCATGTAAACTATTCACCTGTCTGAATAGGCCAGTATTTCTAGGGATACTTTGTGAATTTTACTCTAATTACACTATGTCAACTAGCATCAACTCTATGGAGTTGAATTATAAAATTTTTCTAATACACAGAGTAGCTTTTTGGACTTGACCTGTAATCATCCCATGTAAATGAGAAGGCAGTTCATTTTTTAAAATGTAATTCAGAGAATCCTTTATTTTAAATTAAACTTAATGACTAATTTACAAGAAAAAAAGTTTCAAATACAGAACAGATTCTAAGACCATCTAAGATCATCTTTTTTTTCAAAAACGTCATCTTTGTTTCAAAAACAGGGAAGCAAAACTGTCCAATCTAAATCTGGCAAGCAACGAATACCCATAAAATTAGACTTCTGCATTAAGAATGGAGAGCAACTGCAAACCAAGCTGCCTGCAGATACAATGAAGTCAGTATGACTTTGCAGTATTTTAACCTTCTGCACTAATTCCTCAGATTTGGGGCAGTCTATTCAAGAGAATAATGGTCGTTTCTTTTGTGATGGGAAGAGAATGAAAAGATGCCAAGAAGTGTTTCAGAAGTATGAAATTTTTAAGTACTGGAAAAAGCATGAAAGAAAATCCTTGAATTAACATGCACCTAATGTCTCAAATTGTTGAATGAAATGCTTGCTGCACAGTATACACTGTACAGTTTGTTCAATAGTACCCAAAGACGTGGCTGTAAAAGTGCCAAGTACTCTCAGGCCAGCACCAAGCAGCTTGCAGCATTTTGTGCTAAGCAAGATCTAATACAATATGGCCAGAAGAACTTTCTCAAGTTTGCAGCTGCCCATCAGAATCTGTTACAGTCAGACAGCCTTTAAGTRACCCTATAAGGCAGTGGCTTTGCACTCAAGTCCACAAATTCYTAGCAACAATGTGACGCATTTTCAATTTGTGCCAAATAGAGATAGAAATGAAAAAAACAATTTTTTTATGGTCCTACAGCTACTTCTGAAGATTTGTCATTGAAAGAAAATGCCCTTTGGTGTGTTTATCCAGTGCTGATACACATCTGATTTCAAAATGACCAGTTAAGTCAGTGGTATTTGTACCTCGACAGCCTGAGTAAAATCCCACTAACTATTTTCTCAAGTGCGCAGAGGCTCTTTGTCACACACATCTATAATTTGATAGTCCCCMGTCTTTGAGAATTGTCTCATTACTAACAAAACCCAACAACTTTCTTATTCTCCCTCGTTTCCTCCACTTTTTACTGCTACCTTTGCCTCAATCTACCCGTCCAGTTGCACAGCTGATTAGCGCAGGAGCACGGCACGCTCTCTGGAGTATGTCCTGGGATACGGTTATTTCATTTGCCCTCCATCCAGCCTCCGCTGCACGCAGACACACGTGACACCCGAACATATACAGACTGTGCTACAGGAAGTATTACTTATCTTGCAATGGTGATACATGTGTCACAAGCCTCAACTAGAAAATGGCCATTCAAGCATGACCAATTAACGATTAAGAATTCGCACAACTAGTACCTTCTAAAAACAAGACTGAATGATAACTCCAAACATTTCAGAGATTATTTCTTTTTGACTGGTAAGGCCATTTAGGAACCTTCTCCTCCCCCACAATCTTCATCTACAAATTTCCATAAGTATGATTCCAAATCTTTTCACTTTATCTGGGGGGAGAGACTTCTGGAATATGGACTCTCTATATAAATACATACACACACTTCTTTTTGCCTACTCCATCAAATTTTACAAGATTTTTGCATAGCTATGTTAGATGGGTATTTCCCTAAGGCACTGTTTACCGTATATTAAATAGAGACTATGGTGCTAAGTGACCACTCCTGACTGAAGTCCACCTGCTGCAGCGCAGAAGTGTAGAAAGAGAGTGCACATCAGAGCCAGCCCTGCCTCCATACCCGCAGGGCAGCCCTGCACACTGCACACACAAGTGAAGAACAACTCCGCAAGGCCAGGGAAATCATAGCTGGATACTAGGCTTCGTCATGACCTAAAAAYGCATTTTTAGAATTATTCTTGCCTGCCTTTTAAGTGTGGTTCTTTACACTAACAAACCATTAACAGATTGTGTTTGTCAACTTGATATGTAAAAAAATGCTTTCTCACAGTCTACAGTAAAATGCTTCTCTGTTTGAAACGCTGTTCTTTGCACAAGATGTTAGGCTGACTCTTCCCAATAACCTCCAGAGAACACCTCATCACGAGTTAGATCCCCAAGCCATTTTCATAAAGCCGACAACCCTGCTTTCCTCAACCATACTTAAAACATAAAAATCCTATTTCATTTTTTACAATGATTCTGCACTAACAGTTTCTAACTCATTGTTTGAGTCTGAAAAGGAAGCTATAGAAAACTGAAGAGATTTTATATTAATTAACAAAGACATTACATGTTGTGATTATTTGCTTAAACAAGCCATTTCAGTAGTTACTCTCAGGAACCTGATCTTCCTGTGGTTACTAAGCGCCACTACCACAGTATTTGCCATAAAAGTTACTAATCCACACACCAAAAAATAAAAAATAAAATAAAAAAATCAAAGACTAAGTATGTCACAGAGACCACAGCAGCATTCATTTTATCTGCTAATGGCAACTGTCAACTTTTGTAATTATGTCAATTAGATTTAATCTGAAGTATGTAGCACAGCAAAAAAATTATACAGCTGCAGGAACTATACAAGTGCATGCGTATGGTAATGAATGGCTTTATTAAAAAGAATCTGAGGGAAAGTTTTAGTGGTCAAACATTTGGGGCAAAAGAACTTTCCACAACATACAGAAATTTGAATCCAGCACCATCCAGGTTTGTAAACACTTGAGGAAAGGTAATTTATGATCCAAAACAACAATACACTTCAGATCAAAACTGTGTTGAGGCCTCCTTTATAGTCTCATCATAGCAAAACTGAATGATAAAGTGCTGACATGACAGATAATGTTCTTGAGATGCCACTTTTGACAAAGTCAGCTTTTTTTCCAGTAATATAATAAAAGGAGAAAAATAAAAAGCATAAAGCAGCAGCAAGTAGAAATAAGAGGTCCTAACAGTTAAAAAGGTTTTTGCTCTGTAGGATGTGAAGACTCATTTTTTGTCCTTCTGAGATGGACGTTATATTGCCTTCAGCCTGAAGGCAGACGAAAATATAAAAAACCAGAAGGATTACTGAGCAATTGTAACATAAGATTAAAACTGCAATATTCACAATTGCAGGATGATTTAGCACAGAATAAGGTATTAAGTGAAGGATGCACTATAGACAGCCTTTAAATTCTTTGCAATTTGATTCACCCAAATACAATGATCACCATAGCCCATCTTCTAAATGAGGAAGTTGCATAAGAAAGCACTGGTGAGAGAAATGTCAAGTAAAATATTCTGAGTTAATACTTTTCTATATACATCTAGGAAATACTCAGCTATTTCCCACGACTTTAAAAGCTAAAGCAAATAACTTGTAGACAGTGTAGAAGTCTAATATTATTGTTTCATTTTCTTAAAATATTTGGATGTTGTCTCAAAACCTTTATGAGACCACGTAAATTTGTCCAATATAAATACGTATTTTCTTATTTTCCTCTGTCCTCCTGTCTTTCCTAGTGTTCTTGAGGGTTTTACCAAAATGGAGGTGGTGGTTGAGTACAGCTCTTCTTATAAAAGAGGAAAAGCACTTGTGTGTGAAAGCTTTGTGACTGCCAGGAAGACCAAATCAATGGTGAACACAACCGGACCCTACCTAGCAAACAAAGGACCCTATGGTGGCACTGATATTGGGGCTTTTCTGTAAAGCCTCACTCAGAACAGCATAAAGGACAGGGAACAAGGCCCTATTCCACCACTTCTACATCAAAAAGATCACAAGGACTACACTTTTATTTGGTCTATGCAAGAGAGGAAAAGGGTTGTTTCTTGCTTTTCTTGAGCCTTCCTCTTTCCCCACCCTTTATATATTTGCATAGCAACCAACTATCATCTTGCTCGCCTGAGCAAAATAAACTGAAAGCTAATAGTTTCAAGATTTGTAGCACAGAGGAGAAACCCACCATATATTGCACTTTATTAAGTCAACTACAGTTGGTTGGTTATACAACAAGAAGGATTCTTTTAAAAACATTTAACTAAATTGTTTCTTCTGTTATCAGAGTGACAGTAGCTTCCATTAACTGGAGATAGGTTTTTGAGAAAGAAGGCTTTCTTTGTGACTTCATCCACCAGACAAATAAAAATATATATAAAATGGAGATGTTAAGAGAACTCCATAACCAGCTTTCCAACATACCATATTTTCATTCTGTCCTGGACGTCACTATCACTTCAAAGCTAGCCTTTAAAGATTGATTTTTATGTTTTTCTTTGCCTGAGGCAGAAATGACTCATCACCTAAGTTATGATGAAATGTACAAAAGCTGTTACATTCAGTCCAACGGAATAGAGCCAAAGTCCTGAGGTACCCTTGCTTTAAAGCATTTTCCAGCTACAAATACATCATCTGTTCCAAACTGGCAAAAATTGAAGTTTCTGCTCCCGTTTATAATTTCTGATCATGACACTCCTAGATGAAATAAGGGAAGGGATGGAAACAACTTGCCTACATTTAATGTTCTAGCCCCACATCAGCTAAAATACTCTTACTTTTTGCTACACAACACTGGAATGTAGTTTTGATTTAGAAATCAGAAACAGAATGCCACCTCAACTAACATGTCATATAAAAGTCTGTTACAAAAAGAAGCTCCAATAAACAATCAATTACCTCAATATCTCTTTTTCCAGTTTTGAAGCTGGAAACAAAGCTCCAGTTTTGAAGCTGCAAGATAAAATTATTGCAACAGAGTACAATTCTTTATATTGTCCTGAACACAATATGGCCTGATCAACAGTATCATCAAGCAGAAGTCTTTGTCAGACTTAACTGATATTAATTAAAATGGAAAAAGAGACTCTCTGGTAGAAATCTGTTTGTACCCTGAGTTTTTTGCAAAAAAAATAACAATTTTTAAATCAAATCTATTATATTTAACTGTAAAGAAGCTGGGTTATAGACAGAATTATCCAGGCAATCAACACCTATTTACGTTTTAATTTGATCTAACCACTGTGTCTGTTTTACAGCATCTACTTCATCACCCTCAGCAGTAGATCTAGTCATCATATAGATCTGCTTGAACAAGCTGTTAAAAGAATACATATATAAAATGCTTGTCACTGACCATCATTCTCCCCTTTTTCCAAGCAGCTGGAAAGTGGAAAGCGCTCCTGCCATTTCCATTCAGAATGTATTCCATGAAAATGGAGAGTTCAAAGACACACACCAGAAATTAAGGACCAGAGTCTGCAGAGGCAGTCACCTCTCTGTGATTGCCAGGACTCATCATCTTCATGTGGCTCACTGCAACTGAGTAATTCACTCGGCAGTTCCCCCATAAATAAACCCAGGATATTAACTAATCCAAGAGAAACAAAAATAACACTAAATTACCTTTCTCTCCGTTGACATAGTTACTAAACATGGAAGGTTGTTAAATGTAAACTTAAAACCGAAATAAAATTCTACAGCTAACAAACTGGACTGAAATAAACCATACCATGTTTTGCCATATTTCCCTACAGATCTGTATCCATTTCATTGTATTTTAATAGTAGGAGAATGCTGAGCTGCCTCTCTTTCAACTGTGGTTCAGCTGGGTTTTATTAATAATGAGACAGAATAAAAGTGATCTGTTTGTAGATCTGCAAACACCCAAATATCTGTCACTTGGAGAAGATGGTACAATAAAAAACACGTAATTTCTACCAGAAAAAAAAAGTTATTAGCAAAAGCACTTTTCATTTTTTTTCTCTATATGTTTAGAAAGAAAGGAGAAATAAAAGGAAAAAATCAGAGGGACATTATACAAAAGTTCCTAAATTTGAGCCTTGTAATGTGCTTTCCCATTAGAACAAACTCAAGATTCATCGTTTTATTTATGAAAGGAATCCTAGTAACTTCCTATTCAGCTAAGTTGGTACTCCCATGTCAAACACTGGAGCTGCAATCCAAAGCTGAGGAACAGTCAGAGGTTTAGGGAACAGGTTTAAAAGCAGACTGGTAGCAACCAAATCTTACTGGTCACTGACAATAGCTAGTGGTCTGCCATATCCAAAAAGACACTGGTGTTACCAGTGCAATCAATACAAGCTTTCCCGTCACAAAAGGCATGGCGATGACTGCCACGCTGTCTCACCCGAAAGCCCCGGGAGAGAAGCCAGGGCTAAGGAACGCACAGAGTTTATATTCTCCTCCCCACTAAGAAGTCAGTTAAAACAGACGAATGTTTATGACTCACTGCCTACACTCCACAGTGCACTAAACAAGACTGTTCTGCAGAGTGTTAAGCACTACATTCACACAGAAAAATTAGGATTTTTAATTGCAGTAAGTGACATTGACTTTGTAGTTTGAAATATCTTATTCATCTGGAAATATTAATGTTTTCGACTTTGACCATTTTCCTACCTGATGGGCTGAAAGGTTTTAATAACAGCCAAATATTACAGAAATACTTTTGCTCAAATATACTACAGCCAAATACTTAAACTTTTAACTTTGTAATATTAAAACCTATGCCCTAACTGAGATGATATAATAAATGGTTTAAAACAGAAATGTTGACAAAATTCAAAAAAAATAGGGGAATATATTATCTTTTTGAACCAACCAAAGGTTGCATTATGCATGGCACTATAGGAACAGGGCTGCTCTCCAGGAGCAAACTAGCACCATCAGAACTGCCAGCACTTCCTGAAAACCTGCGAGTATCACTTGACTATTACTACAGAAATAGCATTTTTCATGCACGACCACTGTCATCACAGAACTTTAGGATAATTAATCTAAGCAGCATATCTCACACATGAAACGAAGAAGCTGGGAGGAACCATGGATGCTTTGCATTCTTCAGAGAAGTCTAAAAGACATATAAGCCATTTTTAGTTTCTCTTGGTATACAAGATCACCTTGGAAGGTGCAAGACATAAATGGTGCAAAAAAATAAAATGTCTGTGTATTAGCATACTCAGTCCAAAGACAGTACCTGCATAAGCATTTGTATGTCACCAAAATAGTGTCACTGCAATAGATACTGTCATTTAAMAAGACTCATTTCTTAATCTAGAAGATACACGGAAAGGACACAAATCCTTCTCTTACTGTGATCCTTAACACAAAAGGAACACATCCATTCTTAAGGAACAAAACACACAAAGCAAATCCACCAAGGAGAAAATAATCTCATTAAATATTTGCTCTTTGGAAGAAGTTCTGAACATGTAGCATATCGGGATACTGACATACTTGGGAAGTTTCATAGTGCTGCAAAGCAGCAGAGGCTGCTTGCACTGCCTTCCGTGAACCAGGGCTGCCAAAATTGCTATGAGAGCCAGGTCAAACACAGAAAACAATGGCCAAATACATCATCTTTAAAAACCATGGGAGAAAATCAACCACCAAAAACTTCAGACCAGCACATTCTCTAATGTGCCGGTGTACCCCTATCGCTATCATCAGCAATACAGCCAGGTCGCAGAATGTTTGACTGGAGCCTTTTACATCCAGCAGTGCCACGTACCAAATCTTTGAAACCACACAAAAGAAGGCTACACCAGTCCCAGACCAAAGCAAAGTACAAACCACTTACTAAAGAGCACCTTCAAGCTTGTCACATACATAAAAACTACAAAAATTTTTAAAAAGGTCAAAATTATGAGCCCATTGCCATATTGTTCTTTCTTCAGGAAAACATTTTAACCACAAATATGCATGTACCAGAACAGAAAATGGAGTGTTTTAGATCTCAGAAGAAATGTTTTTCTTTTAGTATAGACAACCAAATTATTGTTCTTCAATAGATCATATCATGCTAATATCTTCTGATAGACTTTGCTGCATTCTTGCCATTCAGAATTTCCAATTTCAATTAAAAAAAWTTAATTCTTCAACAGTAAAATTTGGCTGCAGTATATAGATTGAAAGGCAGAGAATTTAATACTGCCCAAATACCTCCTTAGGGTATCACAGAATCAATACTCCAAAATAAATTCTCTCAAAAGTCAGGTCAGCTGCAGTAGCATGAGAATCCTCAGTTGAATCTTTAAGAACTATTATTTTGTTTTTAATACACATAATCCTCTCTCTGTTTTTCTCCCTATTAGAACATAGCTTTGTTTAATAATTACTGTTATCCTGGAAGATACAATGAGCCAAAATTATGACAAAATCTATTATTTAATCCAACGTATCATAAGCTCATGCTACAACAAATAACAGCATTGTCTATTTTGGAAAATCATCTGCAGTTTAAGTACAAAAAGAATGACCCTAAATAAATAAAGATGACATGTATGAGATTTACCACCAGGCACAGCTTATCTGACTTCTATGTCACCCGTTCTGGTCATCACAGCTTAGTAAATTTATCAACACAAATTCAGAAGCAGCCAGCTGCCCTCATGACCCATTATCTCTCCCTTCCCACCATCTCACAGAAGCTATCTTCTCAATGGACTTTGCAACATTTCCTTCCTACAGCCACAAAATATGCAAAGAAAAACACTTTACGCTTATGAGACATCGCAAATAAAAGATTGTAAATAAAAAGCAACTCACAAATGACATCATATTAAGTAAGAGTTCATACATTAAAATCATTTAAGACCTTTTTCTGCATTGGAATTTATACAGCCAAAAAATAGTACTACTTCAATYTAGCTTTTAAAAAGTGCATTGTCTCCTTTCTCATTGCATTTGCTTAGCACACAGCACAGATTCATCCTAGTCACCAGCGCTCATATTCAGTTTGATCTACAAAGGCCTGGATTTGGGCCTGTTCTAAATTTAGAAATTTGGAGAGAAAAAATTAAGTACTGTTCTGAAGCGTAAGCTAACAAATTCATACTAGAAATAAGACACATTTTCCAGCAGAGCTACTGGCTTGATTTGCGTTCACTTTGTCAGATTTCACAGAAATGGGAAGACAACAGACTTTGTTGGAAGGTATATTGAACAAAATGGCTTTGCTGTTTCTTTTTTCTTAGTTTAATCAGATCACATTCCACTGTTGCTGCCAACAGTTTGCAGAAACCAGGAAGCACTTTTTGCCCCCCACATTTGGTTTCTGGAGAGATCCTGAACCATCAGAGATTTTACCAAAGTTATATGTCAGATATAGGCAGGAAGCATTGATGATCCTAACGGTAATGAGAAACTTCTCAAGAACTTATATACTTCCAGGGCTAAACTGATTACTAGACTTGGGATCAAGAACAAATTCTTCCTTTAGCTCAAACTGACAGGGCTTATGGAGAGGCAACAAGTAATAATGGAGCATGGACATATGAGTATAAACATTTTGCTAGGGTCACATCAACGCTTCCAAGTCATTGTGGTAACTCAAGACAGTGCAAATGGTCTTGCTCTCTTGGCAGTACATTGCAATTGTTTTTATTTCTGGGATTTTGAAACAAGACTTATGATGCTGGGCATATTTCTTGACTGCAAATCAGAGGAGTTTCTTTTCTAGACCTTCTGGATTTAATGTCCACTATAGAACTGCATGTGATACTGCAGGCTGGATTCAATAATTCAGGTGGTTTCTTCTGTTTCCATACTACCATGTTTCTAAATGGAGTTGGTGTAAGACAAAGTAGAATTAGTGATATATATAAACATACATATATTCATGTATGTTTTATATATGCTTATACACACACACATATATATACACACATAGTGCAGGTGAATTGGATATCCTGAGATTGTTGTAGGAATTATAGGTGGAGATTTATCACTTCTGTTATGTAGCAGGACAGACCAGACGATCGTTGTCTGTTCCTATATTCTAAGGATTCCCTGCTGCATATCAAAGTGCAGTCCTATTGTGAAAGTTGYCTGTAAAAAATGTTATTCTGTTATTTGATTAGTTTCCAATATAAAAATACTCACTTTGTAGTTGTTAAAAAAAAATCTGAAAGTACCAATCCTAGAAGTATATCTTGAACTTTATTGCACATAGTAAGAATTATGTAACTGGAATTCAGCTAGCAGTCTTTGCTTATGACATACATGCCAGCACCACTCCATCTTACTTTGTTCTGTATGCGTACTACACATGCCATAGTAATAAAGTTTTAAGAAACAGTAAGAATATATGCATCTGTGAAGTCAACAGAAATGACTCAGTACCAATGACCATACACCACTGAACAGTTGAGTAAGATGCTCTTTTTTCAACTCTAGTCTGACTTTAACACCACAGTGACTCACCAATCCACTTGACTTGCATAATGATTTTTGACAATGCACTCCAATACATGAATACAGCTGGGGGGAACACAGCCAGAGTCCCTTCCCAATTACATTAATAGCAGGCATACAGAAAATATTCCAGGATTCTATTTTAATCTAATAAAAATAACAATACATAGAAATCTCCTGGGAAATACGGGATCAGAAGAACAAGAACTAAGAAGATTAAACAGGCTGCAAAGTGAAGGGGATAACTGGAAGGGAAACAATGTTCTACAGTTATAAAATAGTCAAATTCTATTTTTAAAGGAGATTATTATGATTAGAACTACTTCAAATATTATAATGAATGCATTGTTTAAAACAGGAGAAATTTTACATACATAAGATAGAATTTACTGGACAGCTTGTGAAATGTACAGCTTTGCGAAGTACAAAGATAACCAATTATTGTATGAGAAACATAAATAAACCTTTGTTTTAGTCAACTGATAAAAACTATTAATCTTTAAATACATATATACAGAGAAAAGAGGTTCTGAATCTAAGGTAAACAGAAAAACACTTGAATAAAATTGATACAATTTCTTAAATGTTGGGGAAAGGAATCTGGGCCTCTCTGCTTATTATTTATAAAATCCATTCAGTGATGGAAAGAGTATGTAATCTACAGCTACACTTTAAATAATGTATTATTTTTATTATCTAAAATAAATTAAAAATCTCTATTATATAAATGGAGAGGCTTTATTCTGAGGAGGGTAGAATACAAACTGTATCAGTTTCTCATTTCAGTTAGTGGCATCTTACAGATTAACCTCCTAAATCTGTACTTAGACTTGAAAATTAGTGGCTTGCTCCCTGCCAGCTCTAGATATTCAGCAGTTCATGCTGAAGCATATGTCAGCAGTGTTTGTGGGCTTGCACCACTGAGGTACCTCTCCTCAACGAAGCTGGTGAAAGCAACAAAACAAAAAACAAAGTGAAACAAAAATTCCCAGTAGCAGACAATGTGACTAGCAACTTGGCCACCCAAAGCTCTTACAAGAAATGTGCTCAAATTTATATGGCAAGAGGACTATTTTATGTGCCTAGCTACTGGAATTACTTGAAGTTTCTAAACATGCTAGCAAAAGGGAAAAAACAATCAAGTTCAGACTCTCCTAAGGAGAGAGATAGGTCCTTTGAAGTGGGGTACTCTGCAGACTGACTTTTAGAGGGACAGGACAGGGCAACCTTTATCAACACTTTTATGTAGCAGGTTCATTAAGCTCAGCTACTGTGGTAATGGATGGTCCTGCAAGAACCTGGACAGACAATCAAAACTTCATCTTGGCATCAAAAGATCATGTGATAACATGAGGAGGCTCTGGTCGAATTATAATGTAAATTAGGACATGAACAGATAGGAAGAAGTGGACCCCATAAAAGCATCAAATAAATTCATGTCAATTAATAAGCAATCCAGAGAAAGGAGATGATTTTTGTTGTAGCTGGCGTTAGAGTTCTGTGACTTTTAAGTCAGTGTACCCTGATTTCTGAACCCAATTCTGCACGCATGCATCTTCTGTAAGTAATTGCAACCATTTGCAGCAGCAGCTACGTTAAAAGTATCTGACAGAGCAGAGTACTTACAATGAGCAGTGAAAATTAGATTTTAATAGATTAGGATGCACATCCATGGAACAGGTTTTGTTGATCAAATTAAACCAAACCACTGGAGAAAAAAGCCTTGAAGATGACATCAGACATAATGGATTGTATAACAGAAAAGCAGTTAAAGGAGAACAAAAGTAGTTCTGGGCTAATGAGGAATGTCCTCCTTCAAGAACTGAAGCAACTTGCATCTAAGTGGTAGAATAAACTGACTCTTAATGAGACTTCAGGTATCAAACACACACACGTATGGAAGGTATGGAAGGTATGTTACGTCCTATTTAATCCTTTGGGGGTTTTTTGTTCTCTTCTCATATTATCTTTATTTTGAAGGTCTTCCTTTTCTTAGAATTCTTTAAAATTCTTTAAGGAAAACAGTCAAGATTAGAGCTCTGTATTGCTCTGAATTTTTTGAAAAGCTTAAAGGATCTGAACAGATGGAACAAATCCATCATACAGTACATGAGCAATCCTTGAATTCAAAGACTTTATGGGTATAAAACTAGGACAATAAGGTGGGTTAAAAGCAGTAAAGTGGCTACAGCATCCCAGTATGGATGCAGAGACATGAGTGTAAGCCCTTTGCCTGGATTGGTGCCAAGGCTTGCCTGCAGTTATCCTAGCTGTAAATAGGTAGCTCTTCATTCAAGCAGAGAAGAAGAAAGGCAGACAGCTGTGATACTAGCCCTATTGCTCCCTTGGGTGCTGTTGGCTACAAAACACAAGTATGCCTTAACCACACAAGACTGATAAGCCACCTGCACCCAGAAGGGATCTTTGGTAGTTTTATATTAGGGAAACAAAACTTTAAGCATCAAAACATCAGTAAGTCTATTGATTTCTTCTTAATTAAAAAAAGAGAGAGAAAAATATTGAAATACAGATTTTTCAATAGAGACAAAAACAGTGCCTCTCATGCAGAATGCACCATTTTAATGTAACAGTTGCAACATGCTTAGAAAAGGCTCCCTTCCCATTTTTTAACCCCATTATCTATCCCCACTTCTCAGTGTCTCAAGTATTTTCCTTACTCTGCTTTTCTAAGTGGATTTATTCTGTTTAAATGCTTCTTCCACTTCACCGCTCTTTTCTGCTCAAATTTTTCCATTGTTTGTTTTGCTTCTGTGCCCACAGAGCAAAGACTATCCCACTGCCATTTCCCAGGCAATTCCTTTCTTCACTGATGTTGCTTTTTACATTTTTTTCTACTCATCTGTTTACTCTGTGCCTTTGCTTATTTTCCATCACCTCAGCAAAAAGCAGAGTCCAAGCAAAGATAAAAATAAATGGGAAGCAAACATTCCTCCAGTGCTCCGCCGTTGGGAGAACGGAAGTATGCCATTTCTGATGAAACGTTCCAACTGGCATTGCAGCTATCCCTGTGGTATTTGACAAGGATGTTATGCTGCTCAGGCAACCACTCCTAATTGTCTTTTGGGATGCTGAGCAAACAAGATGTTTTTCCTGGTCTGCGTGAAGGTCACGCTAGCACTGTAACAGCCAACACAGGTTACTGCTATAGCAAGTGAGGCACTGGAAAAACAGATGAAGCAGCCCTGCATGCAGTCACATTTCAGTCATGTATAAAATCCAATCTACTCTGCAACTACAATCATGTAGAATAACACACGTACAACACAGCTGTCACACAAGACCACAACAATTACTATGCCAGCTATGCCAGACACATTAATGTTATTCTAGACTCATGCTAAAAGCAAATCCAAATGTTTCTCATGGCTTGAAAAAATAAATTAACAACCTGTTTATATACAATAGCATCCTACAAGAAATAGATTGTCACCATTAGCTTGGCAGGGTACTATTAACATCTTTCACATATTGGGAAGAAAAATTCCCAGAAAGTAAGTCTCTGTTGAAACAAATAAAGGCCAATGCTTTGAGAGCAGCAGCTATTGCCTCAAAGTTCCTCCAGAAGGTTCATCTCAATATATGAATATTTCGCATCTCAAAAGAAACTCACCATATGCTGGGATGGCTTTTCTCAACTAGAAAAGTCTGCCTTATATTTTTGGAACAGACAGATTTTTCCTTGAGCATGTTTATTGACGTTTCATAAACCACAAAAGCTTGACTGAAAAAAGAACATACTTTAGCTGTATCAATAGTGAATTTTTTTCAATTTGGAGACCAAAAGGAGGAAGAAAGGATAAATTTCAAGTAGCTTGGAAACAGAAATTCAACTGCAACATCAAGACACACTAAAATGAGCATTTCATTGCCAACACATTCAAATGATATTTCAACTTTTGAAAGTTTTCCCCATTTTTCCTTTTGTGGAAAGTATTTGCTGAATTTAATCTAAATTCACTAACAAAGGTACTGTTACCCCTAAACTGCACTGGGTATTCCAGCAGAATCAAAACCCCTCTTCTGTGGCTGCAAGTATTACCTCCCTATATCTTCTGCTTGATCCACAAGACACACAGATCTGCCTGAATTGTTCATTTAAACTGGCGAGTCACATGGCAGATGCCACTCAAACTTACAATGGATCCTTTAAGACCCTACCAGAAAGATGGGAAATGACTCCAATTCTTCTTTTAACTACATTTACTGCATTTTCATTTAATACCTGCACTGTGACATGCAAAGATTTCTACAGCCAACGCTAATCAACCCACATTGCTGTGTGTAATGCCTTTATCTTCTCTGATTTTCTTCCAAACCTATAGACATTGCAGCACCCTAAAATAAGCACATATACATACCAAATTTAAGTGCTAGAAAATGACTGGACCAACTAGTGAGGGAAAGATCTATCATGACCTATGTAAAAACTTCTGGCTGAGGAAGTCTCCCAGCCCAAAAGCACTTGGAGCTGAACGCACCCTGGGGAAGCACCGAGAGCAGAACAGGACAAGTGTACAGTGCTGCCTGCTATTAGCGACTGCCAAATCCAGGATGCCAGGCTAAGCAGACCTGATGTGCTACAGCCATTTCTTGCTTTTCTTCCATTTGGAGAAGAGGGGGGGAAAAAGCAAGTATTTTCAAAGTATTTTCAAAAGAGAAGTATTTTCAAAATCAAAGTTGCCACACAGTCCAAAGCAGTACTTTTGTGAGGAAGCTGCCTTAATCATAACTCAACTTTTTTCATGGACCATCCTAGTTTCAAAAGCCTGAGAACAGTTCCAACTAAACTGAATATGAGATACAAATTTAGTAATTTCAGGTGGATATATTTAGCCTCAACTGGTTGGGAAGCACCAATACAGTCTTTGTTTAGACAGATTTGCAAGCACGTACAGCAACTATTTTTGGTCAAACTTCCTTGGCCTCCAGCACTTCTGTTGTAGTGTCTTAATACAGTGTAGTAACAGCTGTTTCTTAATAGTAGTTCCGTAGTAGTTGATTCTTAATACAGTGTTTTATATTTTCAGAAAGTTCTCACTGTCCATAGAAAGTACTCCTGTTCTTTAACACAAGAAAGCAGATTTTACCACTAAGAGCACTTGAAAACAAGACCATCTGAAGAGGCTCAGGTCACAGATAACTGACTATCAAGATGTTCTGCATCCTGAAACGCTGCCACTAGCACTTATTACACCCACAAGGTCAATGATATCCTGGCATTATCACTCAGTGGCTTTCATCTTTCATAAACAGAGGCATTTTCAATTTCAGAATGATGCTTTACCAAACATAATACAAATAGACAGGAAAAGATATTATTCTTATTCAAGGCTGGAGGAGGAGAAAACAGGAGTCGTATTTCTCTATTATAAATTATTATGCATTCTGAAATGTTAATAGAGCAAGTGACAGTGGTGAACTGCACTCAAGAAATAAATAACAGGAAAATTAAAGTAAGCATTAGCCTTATAATTAATACTACTGAGAGCATGTTAATTTTCAGAGGAACTATGTGAATTACTGGGGAGTTAAAACATTCCTTGATAACTCCAAGTAAATAAACAAACTTTAATGTGTTTTTGTCTACGTGTACTTTGTTTTCAATTTTGAGGTAATTTTTGGAAGGCATTTTTGCTTGTGTCAATATAGATATTTATATGTAGGCTGTGGAGTTTACAACACACAGCACTATCTACTTCAGTGGAGCTCTAGGAGGATACTGCTTGAGTGCTTCAGACTGCAGGACAGGGATATTACAGAATCACAGACTCTTGCTGATCCACACTGATCTTCAATTAAAACAAATTATTTTTATGTAATTAATATTATACTTAGAAGTAGGAAAGTAGGAGGAAATCTGAAAAATCAAAATGCAGTATGAACTACTAGATAATTTTAAATACTATGTTGCTTTTTCATGTCAAAGACTAAGCTGAAATTTCAGAAAATACACTAGCACCAAACGAACGGTGTTCTACAGCCATTTTGTATTGACATAAAGTCAAAAGAAAAAAACATATGGTATTTAACACTGAGATTAAAGAGTGATCTAAATTAGACCAGATTTAAGATAACAAAAAGACTTCCAGCAGACAGCAGCTAAACATAAATCTGGTTGTTTCAATTACTATTGTGCCAATTTCTCAGGAGGAAAAAGAACAATATATATCTGCAATTCTATTASGGCTGACTGTCAACGCACGGTTCACCCAAGGGGGAGACATTTATTACTGTAAATACCTAATCACTCTCTTAAAACAGATTAATAGACATTTTCTTTTATGGTGACATCAGACTTCTTTACCCTTCCATCGTAAGTATCTTCAAATGCCAGGATCCTACCCATGCCTCCACCGCTGCTGTTAACAGTGACCGGATTACATGTGAGGTCTTGGCCAGAGCCCAGAACACAAGCCCACTATCGTATGCTCTCATCCGACAGGGTCTATTAAGTACTCCTTTCCTTGTTTATTGACTTGAATAAAACAGTGAACACTGTCCTCACTCTGAGAACTTTTTGTTCTCACTGGAGATGCTGAGATATTTGGATTTTCTAAAGCCAGACTCAACAAAAGATTGACAGGATTCTACGGATAAATTTGTATGAATAAAAATTATGACCAAAACACAAGCATTTCCTCTTCTACTTCAGAGGAATCCCTTGTTTATGAAACAGAACTGTTCTGTACCACAGCTGAAGCAGAAAATGCGATAGAGGGTTTTACTTCATGTTTTGCTGGCCATTGAGACCTAAACAGTTTGGGTTTGAAATTGTAACTCAAGTCATCAGTTTTGCCTGAACTTCTAATGCATTACCACTCATGGACTGAAGCTGAGTGCCTCCTTTTAAAGCCTCTGTTACTCTTGTCTACTGATTTCATAGCTACTGAGAAATTTCCTAACATTATCTGACAGCAACTTCTAGGCATCAGAATAGTTCTGAAAACAATATAACATGCAAGAGTAATGCCAAAAGTATAAATGATAAAACCCTACTATATTAAAAACCGTAATAGGCACAACAAAAATAGAAACGCAGCTAAATGTTACTCCCTCTGTTCCTTGTTATCATTCACAAATTATGAGCTCAGGTTATGTGGAGGGCCACTTAGTATTTGTAAATTCCCTAGAATAAAACTGTCAGACTGCATTGACTCTGAGCCATCTATCATCCAGACAGTAAAAATATATTGTGATATATATTTATACATAAGTGTTATCTAAAAAAATTACTATGCATTACCAGTCATAATACTGTCACTTTTACAAAAAAAATTCAGAAAGTTACATCAGCAGACTCAATTGCCAAGAAGAATCTGAGCTCTATCCAAAAGTGAGAACTATCCAGTGTTTTTTAGCTGATATTTCATTAACATATATTTTTGTACTGAATGAAAAGACAAAAAAAAACCCTTAATTTACCCACTTTTTTTAAAAAAAGAAGAAGGAGCTTTATGATATTATGGGATATGAAACCATCCTAAAACATTTTGTTAATCTTGCCACTTTTTTATCTCAATATCGAATTCCAAGTTACAAAATTTTCCCTTTGGAGGAGAAATCGTTCCAACCGTAAGGACAGGAGTTGCTTTAAAAGTAACTCATTTTATTTATGCTCCATTCACCAGTCCTCAACAATAGCTGGTAAGTTAGCATGTATGCGAATGTGTCAGAAACCTCAGCCAAGATGCTCATAGACATTTATAYAGAAGAGAAACTCCCCTGCTGTATACAGTACCCGTTCCAAAATTTATCAGCATCATAAAATAGGAGTAAAGTACTTCTTGAAAGACTACTGAGAAAATATGCTAAGGAAGAAAAAAGGACTTGTAAGATTATATTACTGTTACATAGCTATGCCTCACAAATAAGTATTTTAGAAAAGTTTCCTGACTACTCAAAATTCTAAAAGGAAGATTAATAAAATGACTGATCCCATGGTATAGAAAAAAAGTACACTTTAAGATTTTCAGTTTAAAATTGCAGTGTTCTGGAAAGCAAATCTCAGATTAATCCTATTTCCTTTGATTTTAACACATATCCTGAAGCAAGAAAACTGCATTTATTTTACCAAATTGAGATTCACCCATGCATTTGGAAAAATTACAAAGTTTCAATTCACCCCCCTTATTTTTTAAATTCTCTGTCCTGCCATAAAGTGCTCTGAATTTAAATTCTAAACTGCAATCAGAGTCTGAATCCTCAGCAAGACAGTGGGCAATTGTGACAAATGACCATTATGAGCTTGAAGTCTATTATTAAATAACAGGGAGGTATTAACAGTAAACTTTCAAATATTCATGTTTTAGTATTTGAAAATGTTTGTAAAATGTTATAATCTCTAAATCTTCCAGTAATAGCACTGGAAACGGTTTGCCTAAATTTTGACTTTCTGTCGTTTACTGTCTCTCTGCAGAAAACAGTGTTACACATTTTTCTTTAACACTGACTTTGCCTTTTAAAGCTAGATTGTTTAATAACAGGGATGGGAAATATATTTTTGTGCGCAGAAAGAACTGGAACATGGTACTAAACATGCTGAAACATGTAAAATATTAATTACGAAAAAAATACTGAAATATGCTGCTGACCTTGTTGCGGGGTTGCTAGCCAAACTATACAGTCATAGAGGTTAGAAGATACAAAGTATGCCGCACTTTGGAAACATGATTATGGCTACTGCTGTAACTGGGTGATGCTTTGCTGTCCAGCATGCACCTGTGCTGCAGCTAAAGAAGCTATTCAAGTTTAGAAACTCAGAATTATCCATTGCAATCTGCAGTCTCCAAAAGTAGAAAATATTCAGTCCCTGCTTAAAGCGTCTGAACAATAGAGCCAACTGGCTGAATACATGTACATAGAGCTCAATTGTTCTCCACATACCCCTTCTTCAGAGATACCACGTTCCACATTTTTATTCATGTAGGTCTTTTGTGGATCATTGGTGAAGCTTCATACCATGCAGTCCCTGTCCTCCACTGCTAAAACATAAGATTGCTATTACATTATTCAGGCAACCTTTGCCGCAATGTTAAAAGCAAACATCATGGCAGAAACTTTTATAAACTGAAATATCATTACTTGCAAGATTTAGCTCCTCACAGAATGGAATACCATTGACCTAAAGTATTTTATTTCTCTACTTTTTATCTGGCAGAGCAAACGCTATTGCCTCCTGAATTCTGCTCATATGAATACATGCCCTTATTAGCAAAAACAGAAACAATGATCAAAAACCATACTTGACATTTGCTATATTTCACTTTTGACCCTTCATATTACCTTTCATCATGCTGTTCTTTGCTGCTCTTGATAAATCTATGAAACTGAAATGCAAAGTGCATATTTGCTTCAGATATAAAAAATATCTAATTCAGACCTAAGGTATTTTTGAAATTTATGTATTGGATATTTAGGAGATCATTAAAACAACAAACAAAAAAGTTTTTTAAAAAAATAAATATATCTGGCCCGCTGCCAACATATTAATAGGAAACCTTTGTTCAGGGATGTGTAAATAATAACATTTCAAACTAGAAAAATTAAATGGAAAAACTAAGCCTCCACAGCATCAATATTTACCAAGAGTGAACAATTTTATAGTGACTATAAAGATAGCACAAAATATCTCATTATTGAATTAGCGGAAAATTACCCAATGATAGAGATCATTTTCCATTTCTTAGTCTAATCTCCTCAAATAAAATATCCATCCTCCTAACTTGAACTACTTGAAGAAAGGCTTTTAAAATCCACCACAAGTCCACCATCCTTTGAGTTTTCAACTCTTAAACACAAGCCATGGTTGGCAAAGAGAATAAGATGACAAGCATTAAGTACGCATTCCACAAAATGTAAGGATAAATAAAGATTAGCTGTCTGGGAAATGCACAGAAACCAAAGAAGCCTTGAAGCCTCATACTTCCTCATTTATCCTTTAATGAAAAAATTGACATTAGCTGAAAAAGTATTGATTTTCTGTGCAGCAATTTGTGAGCGCCTAAAGAACTGAAAGACATTTTTGCAACATACTGAGATTGTTTAAAAAGAAATATTTCAGAGAGGTCTGCTTGAATTACTTTCTGGAACTCACAATACACATACACATTTATTTCTGCTGAGACTTGTACTTCTACATGAGAAGCTCACATTCGGTAGTCCTACCCCTTACTTTTAAATCTGCTTCAGAGAATAGTTTAAAAGTATAACCCACCTTGAAAGAATCACCAACATAAAAAGTATAAAATACTTCACCTGTTGTCATTACAAATGTCGTTACATTGCCAGGACATAAAGTCCATCAGGAAAACAAGTTATTTTCCTTGGCATGTTTATTTTGTGAATTTCAAAGCATTTTGTTTAAACTTGTTTTCACTTTTTCTCTAGACAGTGAGCAAGGTTTCCATATTATCAAAAAACATTATGTAAAAAAAGAAAAAATTTTTGAAGTGGTTAATTGGATTGTAATACCTCTTAATTTAACAGAGAAAGACCTAGCACATCGTAAATCAGCACTGAAATGGAAGACTAGCGATGTTCTTTAAACAGTTTGGTATGTTTTCATTTTTTCAGTTATTTGCAATTCTTGATTAGTAATTTTGATCAATCAATTTACAAGTGATAATCACAGAATCACAGAATCGCTGAGGTTGGAAGGGTCCTCTGGAGATCATCTAGTCCAACCCCCCTAATCAATTTTAGACCAACTATAACAGCTAGCATTTCTTTTGCCCCTTGAAGTGAAGGGCATGCCTTCCCAAGAGCCTCACAAACTCTGTTGGGGGAGCGAGCAAAGAGGAGGAGATGGCTAACTTTTCTGCTGCACATGCTTTCCACTCACTCCTGGGCATCTTCTTGCTCTCCAAGACTTCTTCCTTTCCACACTCTCCATCCCGCCTCAGACATTTCAGGCGACAGCCTCCGTAAAGGAGACAGCAAAGAGCCAGCAAAAAAAAACCACCAAAGACTGCATCAAGTGAGGATGCATACGGGACAGCTGGAGGGGGAGGCACAAAGCACCAGCAGATGGGGTTAACCCATCGGAATATGGGCAAGGGGATACACACATGGCCCTGGAAGAGATCGGCAAGACTGGGTGCAGGGCTGAAATTCAGACATGGGTGCATAAATGGGTGGGGAGTGACCTGCAAGGAGGAGAGGCAGAAGGCTAAAGATGGAAGAAGCTGAAGAGGCACATCTCTTAGTGCTGGAAACCCAGAGCAGTAATGAAAAACAGGGTAAGAACACATTCGTAATGCATCTGTCTTAAAAAGTCTAAAAATTAGCTTGCAGTAATTATATATCTTTAGAAGAAACTAAAAACAGATATACACAGATTTATATATATATAAACAGATTTATCTAAAGTTTGTGGGTTTTTTCAATATTATAATCACACAGTTATGGAACATTTTCATTTCAAACTATCTGAGAATCAGAAAATAACTACACCAGAAACAGCAGAAGGTGGCAGGGGATGACAACACCAGAGTGAACTTGCACCATGAGCTGGCAGCCAAAGGCCAGCACAATTCTGGACAGGCATCAGAGCTGAAGGCAGCAATGCTTTCACACACAGCTGTGGTAAACTGCATTGACTGATTCAATAACATTTCAACTGTTAGAAAGTTCAAATATCAAGGAGGACAAGTACATACTTGGATCTATAAAAAACATACAGTTAGGAGAAAAATGAGGTAATCAAGAAGCGGCAAAAGAGAGCTACTAACAATAAACTATTACATAGTTAAAAAAAATCTTTTGGAGGTCTAGCCATTTCAGGTGGAAAACTTAAAACCTGAGTGGAAAGGGAATTATGAAAAATATTACCGCTTTAGAAAAGGCCAAGTGATTACAATACAGCTGTTATATCACATGAACTTATGGTTCATAGGTTCATGTTACATAGGTTTGGCCAAGTTAGAATATACTTTTTTAAAAAGAAAGGAAATTATGAATTTTAATTTGTAAAATTTAAAAGCAATAATTGAATCTGCCACTAGCTCTCCTCTTCTTAGTGAAACTCACGCAAAACATTATCTAGATTTGTGGCACATTTTCTCTTCTTCAGGAAAAGATATGAGCTATGAACAGAAACTATGTTCATTGTTACAGTTAAGAAGAGTAACCAGCGCTTTTGCAGATCCAAAAGCAATTTTTACATGGCCAGAAAAAGAAAGTAAAAAGCATATCATAGATTCATTTCAAAACTACTTCATCAAACTCAAAGATATTCCACAAGCAGATGGAATTATTAAGTGGTCTTGTGTTTGAGGGTTAGCCACTTTGACTAATTCTAATCCTAATATTCTGATCTGGGTCCTATCYTATTAACCCTGAACTCATATTTCACAAGAAAATGTGACCATTATTCTATTAATTAGAAGATGAGATAGAAGCCACTCATCTCTTTCTCTTTGTAGGTTCTGTCACACAACTGTATTTATGGTGACTGGGAAGGGGACATATTTCATCCTCCAGATTGCAATGTGCAGCCATTAAAGAAAATATATTGTAATTTTTCTAAAAGATTATTTTGCATACATGTCACTGAAACATATACTGCAAACTGAGCACTGTTTTTCGTGTAGGTTACACTACCAATCACAGAAGAGACTGAAAGAAGCCTGCTCCCAGAGAACATCTATTTTATGTTTAGCAGCACATGGTATATTTGCACAGCCACACAAATACAGGTCACAGCTTGGGAGAGTTAGAGAAATGTTGTCTTTTTCCGATCAGAGAATTGCTTAATTTTGCCCATGATTTTGCCACCCAAGAACACTAAACCAGGTTGGCAAAAATGACCTGACTGCAGTTACCAGGAGTTATATACACAAAAGAAGCACAGATGTCAGGCGTAAGTGAACTTGGAAAGCCAAATTTCATTTAGCTGACAGAAACAGGGGAAAAAAAGTTGGATTTTATGCATGAGCATCCATTACAATGAAAGATATGGAATTTGTAAGGCTACAGAACTAACCTTCTAGTACCAGTGGTATACTGATACTTTATATCCAGACTTATCTTTTGAATAACCTACAGTTCCATTTCATATCATTCCCATCCTGTTTTCCACACACATCTTTTGAAGAAATCTTGTTTTACAGAAACAGATTAAAACCAAGAAATATAGACTTTAAAGAAGACAGACATGTAATTATTTTTCAGAGGGATGCATGTCATGCTCACAAGCTATCCCTCTCCTCTGACCCCGAGATGACTCAAAAAGAACTTCCAGTTTCAGATCTCAACAAGCTGTTTTCCTTCCAAGCTTTTTCCTTTTAACCAAATATCATTTTCACTGTCAATCTCCCCCAGCTGACCTAATACATTTTGAAGGAACCATTTGTCACTAAGCTAAGCATCCCAGTTTTGCATTTGCAAGTTGTAATTCCTTTTATCTGGTATATTTGTTGTCATGTCTGTGTTTCTACCTCAGTGATTTTGTCTTTCCAGTTTCCCCAGAAGATCAATCCATAGCAGATAGTAACATGGCTAACTGGTTGCCCCCTACTACTTTCCTAAAAGGCTGTTTACTCTAGAAAATAAATCAAAGAAACTTTTCTCTTGGAGCCAAAACCTCAAAAATCATAACCTCAGAAGATAAGCCTTTGTCTGTGTGGATTCATTTCCCTCACACAAAGGTGCTACTTCTCAAATACTGCCGTTACTTTCCAAGCAGGATGGAATTTTATTTTCATTAATATATTTTCAAGACAGGAGGGGAAGAAGCAGCTTAAATTTGTTTTCCTGAACAAGATCACAAAGATTCATAAACTAAAGAGTCAGGCAATCCTCAGCAGGCCAGGCAAAAGAGCATTCACGTGGTAAAAGCAGGGACAAGCACCCACCGGCTATCCCACACAGAAACGGCGTTAACCACACAAGGGAGAGAGACCGTGAGGCCAGAAGTGAAACCAGAGGTGGAACCACGAGCGCACCAGTTTGCAATCAGTCCTGTAAGATGTTCAAACAGCCTCCTTTTGATCCAAATACTCTTTAACATCACCTTATCCATATCCCAGTGCTAGGTTTGTCACAGGGGAATGAAGTGGGGTGGCCGCAAGAACAGAAACACACCGCTCAGTAACATATACTCTGAAATAGTTTTTACTAAGCAAGATGGGTACAGGGGATGGCCAGCAATTTCTAGTCTAACCTGTCTAGTCTATGACTCAGACGCAGACACAGCACACACAAATGGAGGCGCAGTTCAGACTGCCACCAGAGACCCAGGGAGCCAGGGCACTCATCCCAGCCGCTCACCACATCCAAGTCCTGGCTGGTGGCCTGGCACCTAACCCAAGCTGTTCCCCCTCCACCCTCAGCTGTCCACACAGCCTCAGAGGTCTGTGTGTGTTGTGCCTCACCAACCCCTCCAGCTATTGTTTTCATTATTTATTGCTTTCTAATTTTAATTGTCAGCATAAGCAGACAATGTCCTCCCCTATTCCACAGTCCCAGGCCAAGGTCTGACTTTCTTCCTACCTAAGGTCAAACTGCAGTCACCACCAGGGTTTCTATAACTCTTCAGTCTCCCACCGCAAATGTGTTAGAAAAAGTTTGAGGTTAGCAACTATTACAGAATAAAGTTCTTCTATTGCTTCTTCATTTTCCAGCTCATACAGGATTAGTCGGGTCAGTCAGGGCTGGGCAGATGTAGCCAAGATCTGCTTTGCTTGCACGGCGCTTTTGGGTAGCTTTCACCAGATGGCATAGGTTTCACAGAGCCTTTTCTTTGGGCAACCTGAGCTTAAACAACCTCTCTGCTAGACTGTCCAACAAATTACTTCAGTGATATACAAGTGTTTTCTAAATGAGCTGTGTGGACCCAAGAGCTTTAGTCAGTGCTGACTCTAGCTCCTAGAATTAGTTTCACGTTATTTTTATTCAGAATGTGAATTTCTCGAATGTGTGCATGCAAGTGTCATTCTTGATGTAGACAGGTACGCCATACTCAAGATCTAAGCCTTTCTGAAATGGAAGGGCATTGTAATGTTTTTAGCATAAACTCCTTCTCTGCCCTTGACCTATCAATTTTTCATGCTTTCAACTTAAAAATTCAAAAATTAATGAATTTTCCCCAGCCCTATCACTTGTACTTGTTCTGTTTCTTGGTTCTGCACTGAACTAGCTGAATGGATATTGCAGTGCTCTTGAAACTTTTATTCCTCCTACTTCACTGAACATACACAGTTTTATCCTCATAGAAGAATTATAACTGCTGTGAAAGCACATTACAGAAAGAGATGGATTCTACACAAGAAGATATCTTCACAGGTGTTTCCTAACTGGAAGCAATAGAAAATGTTTCCATTCATCATCTAAAAAAGGATGTCACAGACCAAGATAAGGTACCTTAAATTGTTTTACAGCTCATTCTTACACAAATATTAGTTACTTTKGGTTTAGTTGTTGTTTTTATAACAAAACAACCCCAGATGTGTACCCTACTGCACTGATGTAATGGATTCTAACACACTATTTTAATACCTTTGAATCCTTTACAAACATAACTCACTAACTCAGCCTTATCGGAATCAATACACTGGTACAAAATAACTTTGTACTGACAGAACAGCATTTGCCTTAGAGGGCAGGACTATGTTCAGTATCATATACAGATAAACTAATCCAGCCTTTTATGTAAAGAAGCCTTAAGTTCCTTAACATCTCCATTTGGGCTACAATGCAGACAGCCACAGGGGTTAAGCATAGCTTTTGTGATGGAAAATATAAAAATTTTCAAGTGAACTGAAAAATAAACTTTTTTTAAAACATAGTTTCAAGGCCAGAGCACTTCCATCTCTTAATTTCCACTGTAAAATGGAGACAATAAAAGTCTTTTACTTCAGTAGACAGTTAAGAATGCAAAGCAGTCAGATCCCACTGTGAGGGACCATACTCAAGACTGGACTTTATCTGCAAACTTCTGGATAAGATTCCACTTACCCACCTTGTTCTCAGACTGAAGAAACGTGGAGAAAGTCTTATAAATCTTTTCCACTGCAGTGGAGAGAGGGCTTAAATTGCAAATCTATGATTACGGGACTAATCAAACTTTGATTAAGGGATTCTGCTAGAAATACAAATACCATCCCCCGGGAGACAATCAGGAAGCCAAGTTTCTCAGAAGCAAAATGTCATGAAAATTATTTTTTTGAATTTACAGATGCAACATGTCACCTGTTACTTATAAAGTGAAGTTCTTGCAATGCTACCCAAAGTTCACAAGCAACTAAAATTTCTTTCCTTTTCACCTCAAGTTAACGCATCCATTACTTCCCTCAAGAAAAGCACTCTAAACTAGTATCTATCTCTAAGGAACTCAAACCAATAAGGAAATCATTTAACTGGTTTCAAAATACAGCTCTTCTGTCTGCTACAGTGAGGCATTTCTAAGGATCAGTATAAAAATTCTCCTAATCTTTAAGACATTATAATTGTAACACATTCCAGACCCTTCCTCTTACTCTTTTTTTAATCTCCATCTTCCTTCTCCTCCTTGAAAGCTTCTCTTTTTAAGACTGTAAGTGCATACAAGTAATGAGATACAATCTTCTTTTTTTCTTTTTCAATTGATAATTGAGGAGCTTACAACATTTGAACCACCTGCCCGTACCTTTCTCAGAAAGAGAAGCTTGGAAATTCAGCAGTTCACTCCCCACTGCTGCCATTCATAGCTCTATATGTCCCTCAGTACATACTGACAGATTTTACTTGGAACTAGCACATAAACTAGTGACAAGTGCTTTAGGTTCCAGAGAAAATAATACTACATAAATACTACATTAATAATAACAATAAATACTACAGAGAAAATAACTCAGAGTTACTAAGCACCATCTATTTTTCATTTTAACTACCAAATAGAAGTGTCTGAGTTTTGCCTTTAATGTCAAAACAGTTAGAATCATACAATAATTTTGGTTGGAAGGACCCTCCAGAGGTTGGTTGGTACAAACCCCTGGTCAGGGTCATAACCAGCTTCAACCCTGTTTTTTCCTCTTTCCATAGTCATCTCTACTATTTTAGCATTGATCACATTTTTTTTCCTCCCTTAATATCTTAACTGGTCTATACAGCCCAGAAGCTTGCTTAGAAGACACTGATTTGACTGCCTATACATCATTACTCATAGGTCCTTGTACTATCTTCCATATTTTGCTCTTTAGCTGATTCCCCTTTCACACTTGTCTCAACTGTCAGCATTGAAAATATCTTCCATTGTTTTTCAACTCTACTGAAAGAAATGACCCTGAAAGAGGGTTATGCTAGGAACACCATTCACCAGAATGTACTTAAAAGCATTTAAAGGCGGCTTGTAATTGCCTTCACGTCTACATTCTGATTTACAGGAAATAGCTGAAAGCTGTAGGTTTGTATTTACAGCTTGGAAAACCTAGGTATGGAGATAAGGCAATTAATCACAAACATCAATAAAAATCAAATAAGTAACACCATTCATAGGAAGAACACTGCTATCACTTCATATTCTCTAATATTTTGTAATAGTCCATTTAAATTCAGTTCACCTTACTTGACACCTTATTACACATCTTCCCCCCCCCCATCAGATTTCTTACAGTTGGAGAATTTCCATATCTATCACCAAAGCTATGTTTTGAATCTGCCAAAAATTCAAAATCCTTCACACGGCCTAAGCATATTCACTTTGGTTTGTATACTGATATAATAACCTGTTGCTACTTCCTTTGACATCTAGAACCTTGATACAGCAAACTCAACCAATAAAAAAAGTAAGCATTTACTTCAGTATTTCATGAGATTTTTTTTTTAAATATCATTAAAACTCAGTTTAAGAATGAAATATAAGCCTTAAGAAGATTTTTGAAGAAATTCCTTTTAGAAGTACCCAGAGTAACATTCCCCAAGCAAATTACCTATAGAAACAGTTACCTTTTCCCATGCCAGTGTAGTTGCAGACTTCCCATACAACAAGCAATTAGTTACCGGGGGAGGGGTATTAAAAAAAAAAAAAGAAAGAAAGAAAAAGAAAGTCTCCCAATGCTTAATAATCATTTGCATCCAGAAATCTCTCGGAAATGAGTTGTTCAGCATTTTAAAAATGGACAATTATTTTCTGCTCTATACATGAAGCATAACGGTTTAGTTAGGACAGGCCTATTGTATATATCCACATTAAAAATAAAGACGCATGCACGCACATACACCCCCCTTAAGACATGAATTTCTAGCAGTTCCCTTCTCCATCTCCCATTGCAATATTAACATCAGTGAGAGTAAGTTATCCAGTGTGGCACAGAAGTACTGAACTAGAGGGCTCATGTTCCATAAGAAATATAACTCTCCTGAGACAAAGCCATGTGGTGCTAGAAACATAAATTCTCACAAATCTAAGGAAATATATGCAAAAGAATCCCTAGAGAAAACCTGCATTGATACCTCATATATTGGGCAAAACAAAAGCAAAAACATCCACTTCTGTCATACTAAGAAATTCAGTAGTAGACTGTACTTCAGAAGAAACATGAGGCATCAAAGCATAGATTTATGAACATAACCTGTACACACATGTGCCAAAGGAAGAAAAATGAAGCAGTAATATGAATATTCTCTGCCTTCATCTCTAGCGTGGATTGAAGAAAGAGGTAACAAAGGACATTTCTGTCTCTAGCAGCACATGCAATAGATCAAGAGGTAGAGACTCTTCTGTTGAGAAAGCTGGAATGTTTTGTCATTCAATAACCATAGTATCTTTGACAGCTGGTCTGATGGGCTGTTCAGCTGTACAGTAACTGTAACATCTGTAAACAAAGTTGTATTTTTGATGGTTATATAGAAAACATCCAAACATATACATATAGCACAGGCTTTCTACACCAGCACTTGAAAGTAAATTGCTTGTTTTTGCAAGAGTATATGAACCAATGTTTTGCCGCTCCTAGGTGGAACCCAAAGAGAAAAAAAAATAATAATAATTAGAGAACAGCAGTAGAACCTTGGAGCATCACCGAGATTTAAGAATAAGCTCCTGGAATGGGCTAAGAACAAAAGACAAGGTAATAAGAAAGACCACTAACAACACAGCTAACACTATGGCTCACAATCACTATGAAGGATCAGGAAGTGTAATAGGAAACTACCAGGAAGTGGAAGAAGCAAGCTTGAGGAACTCCAGTAAAAGTAAAGGTACCTGTTGTAGTCCTCAGTAGCAAGGGAAAAGTTTTAGAGAGCCTTCAGTCACAAACCCCACAGTATTTTGTTTTTTTTTCCTGGAAATATATCCTACCACTTACATGTGCAGAAAAAAGTAATTTAAATATAAAACTCCCTAGAGTATTTTAAGTAATAAACCTCTAACCTGATACCTAAGTTGCACACATTTCTGTTATTCATGTAAAACGGAGAGAAGAAATAAGCCCTCTTCCTGTGTGAACTTTTTAACAAATTAAAAGAAAACTATTATTTTTATATAATAATATTTATATAATTAATGATCTATTAAACATATAAGATATGGTGATCCATACCAACCACCTTTGCTTAACCACTAAAGGCCAAGGTCATGTCATTTATACCAAGATAAAACAATTTAATTAAAGTATCTACAGCTATATGGACAAAAGCTGGTTATTAGAAAAGAACAGTTACAAACCAGAGTTATAAAGAAACCATTAGATATTTGATGAGATTTTAATCTATAAGCTGGTATAATTCCACAAGTTAATCATCTGGAGAACAGAAAAATCTGTTAGGAATGYAATTAAATATACTAGTTCCATTAAAATTGAGCTGATATAGCTAACTGTACTCCTAAAATAGCAATTTTCTCACACCTTCACTAAGTAATTTTTTTCATCTGGTCTGTAAGAGATAAGTCTATTTAAGGAACACTTCTCACTTAAACTCTCTAATAAGATTTGTGAATACTTTTGTCCTGCTACATTATCACATACGAGTTACACTGCAGTTTGCTGTTCGACCTTGGATACCTAATTCACTCTGAGAAGTACCACGAGTTCTTTTGTTTCATTTACTATTAGTCCATAGTATCTGCATTGCTGAAGCTTTGGGGAAGAATAAAGACAACATAGTTTGCAGCATGTGAAAGCAGTTATAAAATAAAATTAAATGAAGGAACAATGGCAAAGCCCACATGAGATGGTCATTTTAAGCATCAGCACCTCTGGGAAGCAGATGATTTCCAAACCACTGCTTTAATGAATCCATACCTACTCCAGATGCTATGGTCTTGCAGCATTGCTAGGAAATTAAGAATAAAGGACATTACTTTTTTTTTGAGAGAGAGAGAGAGAAAGAGAATGAAAACAAGACGGTACCAGAGTGCATCAATTCAGTAATTGCTGACCTGCAATTCATTCTCATAGAACAGAGAGTTTATCAGGGTGTTTTAAATTGCTCTGCGTGGGGAAGACCACGCGCCTTGGGGGAGCCGCGCTCCAGCGGCCAAGGCGCAGGCTGGCACCGGTCCCCGCCGCCCCCCGCCCCGCCGCGCCGCGCGCTTACATAACACCGTCCCCGCCGCTCCGCGCCGCTCCGCCCGCGCCTTCACCG
>NW_020447309.1:287596-325029 GCF_003343035.1 Apteryx rowi
CCGGCACAGGGACCCGCGGTGCCCCAGGTGATCCCCTCCTGGCCGCAGACTCGCGCATCCGGCCAGGACTCGCCCGGCGCCCCGACCCTTCGCTGCAGCCGGGCGCTGCCGGGGTCCCCGGCCCCGTGGCCGAGGCCTCCGAGGAGCCACCGCGGCCGGGCGCGTGGGGCCGGCGCCTCCCGCGCTGCGCGACCGCGCTCCCGGCGGCCCGCGCAGCCCCCCGCGCAGCCCTGCGCTCCGGCTCACGGCAACGCTTTCAGCCAGCAAAGCTATTGCAATACCTGGAGAAACAGATGCCACTGCTGGCAACTTCCAATAAGGAAAGGGGAAAAAAATAGCAGAGTGGCAAATCCCATGGGAAAAATACTGAAAGATTTACAAGATTCCACAAGTCAAGCTATTGAGGCCCCACTATTCATCAACCTAAGACCAACAGGGAAGTCAAAACATCTTAGAACTTGTATTTTAGGCTGCTGCAGACTCAGGCTATACGGTGCTGGTTTACGTTTTCCCATTTCTAAAGCTCAGTTCCAGATTCTGTATCATCGTTGTGCAGCAGAGGATTGCTGTGGACGCAGAATACAAAGAGCTGTGGCTGCTCTCCTAGCGCAGCAGAGACCTTCAGAGCAGGTTATCTTGACACAGTTTCTTTAAGGCAAGTTCTGGGATAAGCTTCTCCAAAAAAATGCTTTATTCTCTCAGCTGAACCTGCAAGTCTCTTTCTGAAGGCAGTTGAATAAAGTAAAGGAATTCATAAACCAAAAATATTTGTGTTGATTAATGTTCTAAGAGTTGAGGCAGGAGAAATATTAAGCAGGATTCTGGGAGGAGTCATAGAAAGAAAATAGAGGAATACACAAACAGCACTCTTAATTGGTTATGATCACGTAAGTAAGTTTTCCTGTAAAATCTATGGAAAAAAATAAGTAAAAAGAAAAACACATACATTATGGAAAGTTTAATGCTATCATATATGTATTCATTTATTCTTCTCTTGAAAGAAATAAGCAACAAGGCAAAGGGGTTAAGGGTACCATTCAACAATACCATTCTTAATTTCAGTCAAGTGGCCACTCAACATTTCCAACCCAAAAAAGAGAACTATGGATATAAAGAAGCTACAGAAAACTGTATTGTTAATTAGCTGGCTTGCAGTCTTGCTTCTGAACAACTTATTATTTAATATTCTCTAATGATATTGATACCAATTCTTAGGTGGCTGTTCTACACAGATTTTGTTATTAATTTACCTATACTTAAACCAAACAGAAACAAACATGTAGGAAGATAGTATATTTTTTAAACCATACAATTATCTTACATAAATGGATGGATCACAAAATGCTGATAAAGTGTATGCACATGCAGATACACCCTTCAAACTCTAAAGGCTTATTTACATAAAATTTGAATCCTGAAATAAGTCATCATTTGGATGGATTCATACCAACATTACTGGGTTAACAGGAGAAAATTATAACCATATCACTTCAGAAACACCAGCAAGAGATTTTGATGTAGGCCAGTCCTAAGTAATCTTGTACAAATTTTGAAAATCAGTCTGGTTGTTACTCCATGACGTGAGAATTCTTTTCACTGACATTCTTGCATAATTTACACTACCAGGAACAAACTTTTGAATGTACCCTTGAAATCTTGAGATAAGAACACAGACATAGGAGAGAAGCTATACTCTCTTTTGTGCACCCATTCTTTTCAAGCCTAAGTCTGATTGACTATTGGGAGGCATGTTTTCCAAAGAAGAGCAGATATCTCCATCCAAAAACAAAACAAAACAAAACAAAAACTCCACAGGGTAAATCATAAAATTATTTCCACAAGTCTTGGCAACACACAAATGCTTTTAAAATATCCCATTCTTTAATTTTAGCAGCAGGGAAGTTTACTAAAAATAACATGAAGTGTTTGCATACCACCCACATGCTGAGGCTAAGCAGATCTATGGGCATTAAAAATAATTTATTATAAAATCATAATAAATTATCTTTCATTTTCTCCCATATTATCAGGAAAATAAATAAATAAAATGCTAGATTTGCCTGTGGAGCTATTTGTTTTATTTCTTTGTTGTTTATTACTAGGGTTTGTATGTGTGAAATCAGTCCCTTTAGCCAAGGCATAGGAAGTTTCTCAGTTCTCAGATGCCTGTTTTTATTAAAGACTTTTGCAGACTATGCCTCTCTGCAGGTTAATTCAAACAATGCAAAACTGTGAGAATACACCACTAGTAACTGGAACTGCTTTAAAGAATGAGCACAAAGTAGCATTAATGAGCAGAAAGCTCCAAAGAGCGTTAATGAGTGGCCAATAATTAAAACAAGTGAGGCAGAGTGAGATTCAGGATGTAGCAAGAGAGTCATGGCAAGCAAGGTGAGTGCTGTAAACACAGCAAAAGAGCAGCACCAGAGAGGGGAAAACAATGTGACCTAAAGTATGAGAATGTAAAACTGAAAAGCAGTCTCCAAAAATCAGAAAGCGCAACTGATATCATGATTAACATCATGCTGAGTAGGAAACCAGATCAACTTCCCACTTCTTTCATAGTTATTGACTACCCAGCACAACATTATTTAGTTTTTTGAATCTTCCTTAGAACTGAATTACTTAGAATACTTCTGGCTGAACACTGTTGCACACTTCGATAGCCCAAAGTTACTTCTGCAAGGACCAAGAATCTGCAGTTTCCTGACGATACAAAATTACTCATGGTAGACAGAACTAGAGCTGACTCGGAGCAATTGCCCAAGAGTCTCATGATACTGAGTGATAGGACAGTAAGATGACAGATGAAATCCTATGTCAATAAATGCAAGCTAGTATAAGTAACAATGGAAACAACTCTAAACATACACAATAATGGGCTCTAAATTAGCCTTTATCATTTGGAGTCATTGTGACTAGTTCTCTGCAAACATTAGCTTACTACTCAGAAGTAGTCAAAGAGGCTAACAATGTTAGAAATTACTACAAAAGCAACTGAGAGGAAAGCAGAAGACCTCATTATGCCACTGTGTAAATCTCTGAGTACTGTGTACAGTTCTGGTTCATACAAAAAGGTAGAACTAGAAAATATATATACGAGGCTAAAAGAATATCCAGAGGTATGGAAAGACTTCTGTATTATGAGATATTTCCAACAAGAAAACAGGCTGAGAGAGGACAGTCTTCTGATCTGTAAGATCATGAGGGACATGTAGGAGGCCAACAGGAAATGATTATGCACTATTTGTCAATATACAAAACTTAAGGGAGACCCAGTAAATGGTCAAGCAAGAGATTTAAAGCAAAGAGGAGGGAAGAACTTTTCAATATAAAGTTTTATTACATTGGACGGCTTGCTGCTGTAAAAATCTACAGAGCCGAAGACACAGATGTATTTAAATAGGGATTACAGGAATGAATGAATGAAGGGTATCAGTAGCTTTTAAGCACAATGATTTCCTTTTCAGCTCCTACTTAAAAGGTGCCTGCCTGTTGCCTGCTGAAAGCTGCCAAAGAAAGGACACTCTTTACAAGCCTTGTTTCAAAAAGCACTGGTTCCCAGCCGTTGTGGAGAACAGGATGCCAGATTAAACGGACTTTCACTCTGACTCTGTACAGCCATTCAGATGGTTTAGTCCTTTCTTTCTACTCAGTTACATATGAGAAACCAAGGACAAACAGTACCTCTGAGGTATGAAAACATACTCCTACCTTTCCCTGCCCTCCCTGGCAGTAAAATCAGAAACTTAGTTCTGTATTTTCCTGTTTTGGTGTTTTTTTTATTCTCCTGAAGAGAATTTGAAAAAATGTTTTTTTCCCAGTTCTCTTATCATTTCGCTCTTCAGTGATTAGATCTATTCAGTAGACATAATCCATATGCACTGGTCTATTCACATCAGCACTATCTTTCATTCTCCTTTACACAAAATTGGGGCAGTATATAGCAAGAGAAATCCTAAAGTGTAATAGCATAAGCCATGCATAGAATCTAACTAAAAGACCTTGCATATTCACAGATCATCACAGAAATAAAATCTAAACAATTCTCTGACATCCTGGAATAGAAAGGAATAGAGACTTCTCACTGAGAAAATTGGAAAAGCAATCTCAGAGATGCTTTAAAACTCAAATGACAGGTAAACATTTTACTTTGATAGTAGGAATTTCTAAGAACTATATTAAGAATACTCCAATTAAATATAAGAAACTAGAATTCTGTAAAGCAAATCTGAAGTGAGTTTGGCATAACTCCAAGAATCCCTGAAAACAAACATATGATATATCAGCCGGAGTGGTAAAATCTAATATAAACAAAATCTGTACGGTTGACACTCTGATAGCCAGTATAGCTACTCAAAGATAAAGAAAATAATTTGTTTCATACTTGATTTCAGCAATGGATAGTACTTCCATGGCCTTGTCTTGAACAGAATGGATATGATTTCTTTTTTGCTTAGACTGCAAAAGCAAAGCACTATAAACACTTTAAACTACATATTTTAAACAACAACAAAATAAAATTGTGTTTGCAAGTGTTGTAATAAACTGCACTCCAGTTTATATTCTAGACCAAATTCTTTAAAAAACCCATATTTGAAAGACCTTTCTCTCAGTACCTCCCCTAGAATAGCTCTATAAGGGGTCTCTATGGTAGGTTTCCTCTGCACTCTCTGAGAACTATTAATTTACTTTTCCAACACAGCTAGAGAGATTACTAAATTTCATACTGCACACTGTAGTGTCTAGCTCCTTTTCACAACACTATCCTAAGAATCTCCGAAAATCATATACCAACCATCTATCTTATGTGTGTGGCAGAGAATTTTGAGTCCTGTGGTAGAGATAAAAAGAAAAAAAAAAAGGAGTAATTGTTTAATTTACTCTTTTGTTTTACATTCTGGAAACACTGGAAAAAAATAACCAGTTTCAAACAGTTTCAGATTGCCCCCAGTGTGAAATTCCAACAGCTTAACATTTCTATTTACAGGCATTAAGGCCATCTATTTATCCTTATTCTTTAAACAAACGAATGAAAAACTTACTGTGCTGTCTATCTGTGTATAATACCCAGAATTCTGGAAATAATTTTCAGTAGCTGAGCCAGTATGTTATCACTGAGAACTACTTAGCATTTTTGTAGGTATTCTGCCTACTGATTTGTGTTATTTTCCTTTATTGTTGTTAATTTTTTAAAGCTATTTTTGATAGGTTTCCAAATGGTATAATGAGAGAAGCAGCTGAGTTTAAGCTAATAGACCTTGATGATTCTGGAGTATCATATTCTGACCAGAATTTCTCCCTTCAACTTTACCACTGAAGAGAGCATTGGACAGTAGAAAAATTTTGTCATGAGCTTTAGTAGTGTTCAAGAAAGCATGTGATAGCTTGGGAACATCTGAAAACGTTGCTATGTCAATACATCAAGACAGCAAGCACCTTTAAAGTAAACACAGGCCTCAGTGACAGGTTTGTCACACAGATCCATTCCTTCCTCTCTAATGTTTCACATTATCACTTAACACTGAGAAAAGTACAGATGAGTATAGTACACAGGCATTGCTTGGCTCAATAACAGTAAGAGGTGGAAAATGTGAGGCAGTATTTTCAACTGAATTTTCAATTTACAGATGCAAAAGCACTGTACATATAGGCATAGTCCTAGCCTTGCACTTTTCATGCATCTTTCATAGACTCCTAAGAAAGGACAAAAATTGATGATTGATGTAAAAGATTTTGTTGACAACACAACTCATCTAAGTGACAGCTCAATTAATGTGTGGACCTGCAAAAAAAATGTGACTAATAATCAGTTACAAATTAATAACTGCCAGATACTCAAGTTCCATATTTTTGTAAGTGGTATTTTCCTTTATAAAAACTTGTAATTCATTTTTCATTTTAAACCAAGAGACTGGAAAGATTCTTGCCATCTATTTCCATCTATTACACAATACAAAAACCACTGTTTAAAGTTTCTGCATACCTCCAGTCCTTCACTTCACCCTCACAAAAAGAGGATGGGCTAGTGTACCAGCGATGACATTTCAAATTTCTGCATCGTCTAATATCTGAAGGCTATTTGAAAGCTCAGTAATGACATTTCACTGCTCATTACTTGTTCAGTTTTGACCACAATACTTAAATTAGCTTTTCCTTTTTTGCATACAGAATGTTTGTATGGATAGTGTATCTTTCACAGTGTCAGGGTGTTATTCACCTGACAATTTAATAATTCAAAAAAATGCGCATTTGTGTGCATATGTGTGTGTGTGCAGGGGAGCTGGACAAGACTGCGATCTATTCCCAGCAGCAAAGCTCAGAATTCTTAATAATGGATTATAGACTAGGTGACAGCTATGGTCTGTCTGTGGGAAGATTCCTGTTGTGACATACTTCAGTCTCAATTATGGATTAGTACTGTTGCACACAGGCTTTTATCGTTCTAATAACTCTCAAGCCATTTGGAGACAGAGGACTACAACACAAATCTACTAGACAATTTATGGATTGGCTCTGTCTTAAGGAAAATGGAGCTGGAAGTAAAGAAGTGACAAAGAACAGGAAATAGAACAAATAAAATAAATCAGGAAAAAAAACCTTATTGTCAATTTTCAATAGATTTCTACTAAAGGTATTATTTCTATGCCATGATCAGTATGCCTGGCAGTGCACTACAACATGGGATATCAGATTGTACAAACAAACTCAATGCCATAGGAAGGATTAGAGGTAAACATTAAAATGCTCTATTTTGAAGAGTAAGAGAAGATAAGATTTTCAAAAAGATGACCTTCCCCCATCAGTTAATAGTACTGCTGTCAACCAAGCAAAATAGGTATTATAAAATTTATATGGGTAAATATTTTTCCAGGAAAATAAAATTCTCATGAGTCTGATATCTTATTACATAAAACTTAATAGACGTAACCGTTGGATATATACTCGTGAAATAAACTGTTTTTTTCCACTGCTATTCTGATGAAAACCATATGCACATATACAGTAAAAACAAAATCTTACTTAATAAGCAAATATGCCAATTTTCCCAGAAGACCAGACACACTATGGATACAAAAGTCTTTTTAAAAAATACRCAGTTATAAACATTATAAAAGTTCCAGCATGAGTATATAAAAACATTCAGTGAAAAAGTCAACAATTTAAACAGAGAAAAGTAGAACTGAAGGCATTGTTAGGGACAGCATGTGCTCTCAGCCAACATAACAAATTCCAAAGGTATAAAAATTTATAACTAGTTTATTTACTCAAGACAAACCTAATCCATCTACAGAGTTCTGTGAAACTCATGTAATTTTCTACTTGTACAACTTTATGTATTTCCTAGCAGTGGAAATCAGAAAAGTCCTAAGGGTATTTGCATATATTTCAAAAGTTCTAGAAAATAAGTGATTATTATAGATAAGTGATTCTTAAATGGAAAAAGAAAACTCAAATTTTGCTACTTAAGAACATAGATGAAGACTTCTGATGCATCTTATAACAAATAAGGCAAATCAATTCAGCCTTATGTTTGTAAAACTGAAATTGTATTGACTGTAAAAAGGAATCTGTGGAATATCCAATTATTATAATTTTTACAAAAAAAGAATAGGACTACTTTTAAAGCACCACATACATGGTTTTAGAAGTCTGTGGACTTGATTCAAAGTTAAAACAAAGTCAGTGGGTCAAGACCTACAGTGCATGTTTTCATATGCCACTTCCTTTGATTTTGTTATTTTAGAAAGTGGATCATCATCCTAATGTTTCACTGATCAAATATAATGACCCCACTCCTGCTATCCTTATTTGTGGCAGCCACATTAGGAGGGAGATTAGTGTGCCCCAGGATGAGCACAATCAAAATTCTCATACTTAAAATAATGTTCAGGTTTCTTGCAATTTTGTTTGTGAAGTTGCTTATTTCAATTTCAGAAAATATTTCCAGTATATACTCGCATTTCCAGTAGAGTGTCAATGTCACATGATTGAAAATGCTCTATTAACATTGTCCTGGATTTCATTAAATGACATCTGAAAAAGTTATTCATGAGCAGTTTCAGAAAACAGAACTCTGCCAGTACATTCAGATGGTGAACAGTCAGAAGAATTCCCAGGGTATCTTCTTAACTCTCATGCTCAAGATTTGTAAACACTTTCTCTAAATATAGAGTAGGGTCTGGTCGGCAGTTAACTCTTCACTCTGAACAAGGTCCTGCAAATGTTGTGTGTTAACATGATGCTGCTCCTCTTAGCTATTGCACCTCAGGTTGAAGATCAGTGGAGCTAATTTAAACAGAACTCTTTCTCAGTATTCCAGATTTTCTGTTCAGTGACTAATATTTTCTAAGATACAGTTCTTCCATCTCTTGCCTGTAGTCACAAGTTAGGGTGAAGCTCAGACTCTCGGTTTACTTTCCTATACTTCTATCCTTCAGATCTCACATTATATTAGATCACTTGACACTTCACTTTCTGTGGTACTACCTCCTCTATTTGCCACCAGGTAAAAAGGATTTACCCTAAACATCAAGTTCTTTAGATCTGTTTTAAAGACTCAACAGAGAACTTGCTTCAAGAAAAGAGAACAGTGATTTCAGAAATCAGCAAGGAAGATCACTTATCCCAGACTTCTCTCCTATGAAGTCTATCAGTTGAAGTGCTTTAATAAAATCAAAGCTAAAAGAGTCACTTAAAAGTTTTAGCCTATCCACTTTGTCTTCTGCATAAAATGCTTAAGGGTTCCTACATTATCCCCCTCTGAACCACAGGAGAACTGATGATCCAATCTGAAGCCTCTTGAAATTGCTGCAAATGGCCTATGTAAAGGGAAAATAAAATAATAATAATAAAACAATTTTTCTTAACCTTTATGGTTGGTCAAGGAGACAGGACACTCCCAAAAAAATTAGAGTTGTTATGCAAGATTGGAGCTAGCAAGTCAGCTAAAAAGTGAAACTGATTTCTGCCCAATCCTTACAGAACTTGTTGATTTTCAAGAAAAGCTGGTAGTAAGAGAATTAAGATTCAGTAGTCAGATGCATATTGCTAAAGTAGATGAAAGAAAAGCCTTACATCAATATTTATCTATTACTTTATTTCAGGCTGATTTGCCTTAAAGCACAAAGCAAAGCATCCATAAAACATTATTATTATTAGATCATTCAGTGTTCCAAAGGTATTTCTATGTTAGTGTTAGGGTTTTTTTTATCCTTGTCAATACCTAATAGGTTTTGATGAGAATCTTCTGCTGGTTGAATTTGAGATCATGCTCGTGTAGATTTATTCATATTTTGATACAATATGTCAATATGCTGCACCAGGTTTGTGCTCCAAGATTTTCTGACATCCTCTATTCAGCATTTCAAAGGCATTAAAAAAAAGCAATGGGGTATTCTGTCAAAAATTAGCAAGAAGCACATCAAAATAGCATTGATCTTCACATAAACATCCTATTGATATGGCAATCACTTGCAATCAAATTAGTACGGCTACTTACTGTATTTTTCCTGACATCTACTACTACTTAGAAAATGATACATGACCACTATGTGACCCATGATGGATTCCAGCTCACAAACTTCTGATCTATGCCAATCTTTAAGTTTTAGCATTACATACTCTACCCAATTTTGACTAACAAGCTACTTAGTAGATCTCAGTTACAAATATTCCTTGTATTGAAAGTATTGTTTAATTTTGCTCTCCGGGGTAAAAGCTTTGTYGTACCGCAAGAATAAAGCATGTGCCCTTCCTTAATGAGCAGAGAGATGAGCCAATAGGAGCCACTATTCAGCTTTCCAAGTGAAGTTTTACTGCAAAAAAAATACAATGTATTTCTTAAACACTATCTTCATTTTATACCAATTTTTTTTTTTTCCTGTTTGGAACTCATTAAACAAATTCACCACAATTAGGGTTTTGTTTTTTTAAGTTCAAGTATCAAAATTTATCAAGCTTTTTAAAATTCATTTGAATTTCCATAGAGAGAAGGACTAAATAGTACATCTTTAACCTAGGCAATATATTTAATTTTTGTAACCATATTACTAGCTATCCTGAAATGAGCTAAAATCTCACATTTTATTAGAACTAGCACTGTTTCTCCTGTTTCCTTACTATCAACTGCATTGTTTGCTTTAATAGTTTTTTCTGACTCATGTTTTCTATTTTCCTGAAAATCATGACAGTTTCCATACCTAGAAATAATATTTATCAGAATTTGACAATCCTACTGAAATTAGAATGTAATCTGTGCTATGCAGTATAGTCACATTTTCTGTATTATTAATTTATTGCATTAGAGCTCCACCATCTACGAAATATATGGATCGTACAGTACTGAAATGTTATTTTCAAGCTGTGATATTTATAAAGCACCACCAAGGCCATAACGACTATCATCCCTACACACAGCTGCTTCATAGAGCCCCCTTTAAAGCATTTATAAGCAAGCACAGAGTGAACAGCTGAGTTGTGTTTTGCATTTAGTTGCGCATTTCTCTTAGCTCACATACAGCAGAGTCACCTGGCATGGAGTTCCTTTTTTTTTTTTTTTTTCCCTCCTCTCCGGTCTTCCACAGCTTCAGCTACCAGAACTGCGTTAAGTGTTTGGAAGCACTTCTGTGCTTCAGATGCAATACAGTATCAGGCTGACTCCAAAAGTCCTAATCCCGTTTGTAACTCAAGCTTCTGCTGCTGTATTTGTCCCTGCCAAAATTAGAGGTGGTGGACGAGCTATTTGACCTGAATTTGTACTGTAAGTTATTCTGATAAGTTCAAGACAGCTACAACTAGGGAGTGGACCGTCAGCACGAGGAGAAGGAACAGAATCATCACACAGTAGAAAACTGAAAAAGAAGTTACCCAACAACATAAAACAACCCAACAGAAAGCACATGTTTTGAATGACAGATACTGCTGTAAAAATAAACCTGGTGCCACAATACTAAATTATGTGCATACAAAAAGTATACTGTGCATAATAGAGTCAGTGAGAAGAGCTCTATGTTGTATATTCCAAAACAAAGGAGAAATAAGAGATAAAAGGATAAAGGAAGTTACTACAAATCCACTTAAGAGTTTCTGTGGTTCATTTGTGATAGACATCTGTCCAAAAGACCCCAAATCCCTCCACCCAAACCTAAACTTAAAGCATTTGGCTTCCAGAGCATACTAGTTCTCTCCATCTTTTCTGTCTTGATATGTCTCTTTCACACCATCCTGCTTTCCTGATATCTGAACTGACCTTCCCCCAGGAAACTCCCATGCCTTACCTCTTATTAGATTGCCCATTTCCTATTTTATTGCCTCAAAATCAGAACACTTTAACATCTTCCTTGTTTTCCTCTCACTTTGTCTAWCTTTCCTCTGGTCCTCTTCCTATTTTCTGCTCATTATCTCACTCTCAATCCTTTACATTACTATTTTCTACTGAGATTTTTGTCAAGAAATAGTATAAAGAGGTGTTCCGTGTGCATTGTTTTCAGGTGTCTCATAATAAATTTTCACTCTGAGTATGATTATTTCTGCAAGYAAAAATAGATGATTCATATTTCAAAACCAAAAGAGACTATGAAGAAATGAACTGTTTACAAAAATAATACAGAAAAAAAAAGTTAAACTAGGATTCTCCTCTCTCTTAATTACTTAAACTAAATATCGAAATAGTATTGTTAACCTATGTTTCTGAAAATTAGAATTATCTCAAGGTATATCAATCTGTCAGGAAAAAAAATTGTTGAAACAATTCTATATTCAGGTTAATTATCTTAGAACCTGTTATAGATTTTCAAAAGTAGTATCAGTTTTGAGTTGCATCCTACATATGCACATCCAGGAGACCAGTGATCTCTGCTGGAACCGGGTGGTTTGCCTAGCAATACTGCAGACCACTCTTTGTCCCTGTGCTCCAATGAGGTTAAGTGAACATGGCATCATTAACCCTCTGTCATTCATTTATAATTTCTTCTCCGGTTTATTTTTTGGGGAAAAAAAAAACCATCAGTACAAATACAGTTCAAATTTGAGATTCTGTGGAAAACTTGAGCAGAATGTTTGACAGAGTTTAAAAAATGCAGATAAAAAGTTCAGAAAAATGGTATCCTGAGAACGTAAAATGTTTAATTTTCCTGAATTGGACCTTGCACAAAATTACATGCTGTTTTCAGCTTCAACAGCTTCCATTTACATATGATCATTCCTTCTCCTTTTGACTCCTACAATACTTACTCATTTAGCAGTCGAAAGAGCGTAGGTTCCCAGCAGTGCAGACATTGGATGATATCCTTATAGACACAGAAGTAACATGACAGAACACCTTGGGTCAGAAAGCAGACCATTAAGAGGGAGAAGGAGGAAGCATGCAAGCGAAACCCGATTCCATTGTGCCTGCAGTCCTAGGCTCTGCCCCCACTTCAGGTACTCTAGCACTGGCTTGTGCAACTGAAGAGAAAGGTCTCAAGTAGGAGCCGCAAGACCCAGTGAAGTGAACAGTAATTACAGACTCATAGAACACTTACTGAATAAACAGCCCCTTGAGAATGGCCTTTTTTCATTTAATGATCAGAAATACTTTAATGCAAACATTCAGGCAACATACGCAAGTATCTTTCTCCCATTTACACAAAGACTCTTCTGCTGATCAAGCAGATATGATTCAATAAATGGATAATATAATTTCTGCTGGACATCATTTAGAGTAATACATGAAACCTGTATTTTCTCATTTTCAAAAGCTACAAAAGCTCCATTCAAGGTCAGCAGAAACTATGGCTGATGAACACAGCAGAAATCCAAGTCACTTACAGATAAGCATACTGAATTTCAGTTACTAACATTAAAGCATTATTACTAAGAAACCATAAACAAAAAAATCTAAACAATTTTGGCCAGTTTGCTAACCACTAGCAAAAGTGCTAGTGTGCTAGTGCATATGTGCTACAGTTTCTAGTACAGATATCTAATGTTCATTCTGTCTGCAGACACAGAGTTTGGCCTACCAATAAGAAGACCTGTAAATACAGCATGCCGGCTACTTAACAGTAGTGCTATATAACAGTTTAGAACAGGGAGTGACTGATACCATATCTAATCAAAACTGCTGGGGGAATTTAAAACAGCAAAGTGTATTTACACAAACTGAGATTTAGCAGAAGACTAGTACATCTGTGCTTTCAGGAAATACGCTGAACCCTAAGGACAGCAAGTGATGATTTTGGTTTTAAAGATCTTCTAAAAGATGTTACCAGAACAGTACAAATGACTCCATGTAATTCCCTCATAGACTGATTCAACAATGACTAAGAACAAAAAACACTGTCTGCTTGCAGAGTTACTCCTTCGGGCATCTTGAAGCCTCAGTACTGAAAACAGGGAAATTTCTKTTCTCTGAGTACCATCCCAGTTCTGGTTAGTTTATAAAGACCTAACCAAACAAGCAACCAACCAAAATTACTCCATAATCCAAAGTATGACTCTGTAAACTGATCATTCCTAGGGGAGTGGGGTGGCCTACAATTCCTATAGACATACGATAAAAGAAAGGTTTGAGAACCATTTGAAAATGGTACTGTTCTTTCTATTTTGTAACATTAATCCAAGTTGTAAAGGGTATCTTGATGTGCTTTCAATGCTCTCTCAAGTTTGAATCATTCTAACAGTCGATTCTTCCTGCAGATGCAGGATGTCCGAACTGTGACACCAGAAACTTCAATTTTCAGAGTATTTACACTCCTGGGGGATGTCTACATGACCTAAACAAACAGGCATCCAAGTTCAGTGTCACTTTAGACTGGGGATCCTGACATAGGAGAGAGACTCATCAAAAAGGCCAATTAGAGCACACAGACTAGGAGCACTCCTTTTTTCCACGGACTATGCAGAGATTCTAGGTATTTAACCTAGTATACACAGGCCTACAGTTATCCTTCTATGTTTTAAAAAAAAAAAAAAAAGCTTTAAAACACACACAGCTTTGAGCAAACACCACTTCTGCATTTTACATCCAAGATTTCTAATCAGATTACTGAAAATAAATGCATGAGCCCCCTGAACTCAAAGGAAAAGTTTGGTTTAAATGATTGTGTAGCATCAAGCACATATTTTTGTATGTTCATCCAAAAAGAATCAAACCTCTTGCACATATACTGGAAAGATGCTTGCTTAGGCACAGTACATCCCCCTCTCTAGGCTATATTTTAGCTTTATCTGAACATGCGCATACACTGCATCATACACGTTCAGCAGCATGTGTCAGACCTGCTATACAAGCACACAGTGCCTCTGTCATGTTTGCAAAGTAAGACTGATGTTTTCTAAAAATATTGGGCCTATTGCACACATGTAGGCTGTATAGTTAACCTACAAAGCTGCAGTTTGAACAGTTCTGGAATTTTGGATGTAATGCAGCCTGGTCAGAACTATTTCCCTGAGCAAATAGAGGAAAACCCCAAATTCTACTCAAAATTTGTGACGAGGAATGGGAAAAAAAAACCCTAAACTTTCTCAGAAGAACCCCAAAGAAATGGCAACCCTCCTCACAGAAGATCTCTGGGTCAGAGTGAGAGATAGGATCCAATTCTCCAAGTTTAATCATAAATCAGTTTCATTCACTATATAATTTCCAACATCTACAAGAAATTAAGCAGGCATTTTACAGACACTCTCCATTAACCATGCAGCCCTGATTTAATTTCATCATTTGTGCTGAATGAAGTGACTGCTCTCAGGGGGGAGGGGGGAACTGCTGGTGAGTCATGGAGGACTGCATCTTAATACATATTAGAATACATATTAGAATGAAGACGAGCAAAATAAGGTTTCTTAGGCAACCGTTATTTTGCAGCTTCCTAATATCTGCGCATTTGGCAGTGCAATCTTATTCTAATATTCTTTTAACTTAAAAAATAATATTGCTTTGAGCTTTTTAAATAGTTTCTGCCACTTTAAAGTTCTGAACCAATTGCAGCAGCAGCCCTCTTTTATTCTCATACACCCTCTCGAATGCAAGAGAATTTATTTATATCTCTTTATAAAATTGGTAGGAAATAAAGAAAAACTATCTGAATGTGGCTGTATCTTATAGAGATTCACAGTATATTCTTGTACTTACTAAACATGTTATAAATAAAGCATGCTTTAAAATATTTGCTGCCTAAGTAGTTATGTATTCTGCCTGTAAATACTGTTCTAATTGCATTAATTTGGTAGTAGCTGAACTCTCACTACATTGCTAGATGGTTAACCTAGGTTTGTACTGCTATATTTTGAGATAACTGACTGTAAAGCACTGAAAGGTAAAGTGGTAAACTGTGAGTAAGCATATCATCCAATAAAAAATATTGCATCAAACTCCGCTCTTCTGCCCCTTACCCTTACTGCCCCAAGCCCATAACCAAACCCCAACCAGGAGGTTTGCCTTAAAGGGTACAGGTCTTTTGCTGTTGCAGAACAGTCAATTTAAAAAGGGTTTCTCCCTCATCTCCGAGCTACTTATAATCAGAGGCACTACTCAATACCTTCTCACATCCTTTTTCCTCTTTGAAAAAAACAAGAAAACAAGAGAAGACGACCATCTGTTGTAGGCAAAAAAAATAGCTTAAATTAATGGAGACATTAAACAAAACTCCAATTAGGAGGTGTTGTGCTTCTGCACATTGACTATTTAGATTGGGAGAAACAGTTGTTTGGGGCACCAGAAAGGAGGCCAAAAAGGGTTCCTGATGTTGTCAGAAAGAAGAAAGGGGCCTGAAAAGGTGAAGAGCCTGGATGTGGGGGAAAATCCAGGATAGAGATCAGAGATGAGGGGAAACGAATGCTGAAGGATGCCCAGGAACCTTGGCCAGTAACAGCCAAGACCGGTAGCTGTGAGCAAGTKGCACAGCACAAACCGACACAACTTTCTGCCTGACCTCCCTGGAGCAGCAGTGATCTCCCTGCTGGGAAGGAAGTCAAGACTAAGTGAACATAACACTGCAGAGGTTGCATGTGAGCAAGTGCGTGAAATAATCAGGTAGGGTAAAAGCTCTAATCTTGTTGGTTCTTAAATAAAGCTCTGTATCCAGATCCACTACAGCATGTCGTTTACTCTCTCACCTGCGAGACCACCCCCCTTAGGGCAAACAACTCCCCACCTCACTAAAGTTGTGCACGCTGGCTGCCAGCTGACTATCCTGCATGCCTGGTGACTAAGGGAGTAAGACCTGAATTCACACCACTTTCCCTGTATGCCTGGGATTTCTTTGGAAGGAAACAGTCCTAAAGATGCTCAGGGATGGGCCTCCAGGATGCTCCAGTAGATCTCCCCATGCTGATGATCAAGGGAGCTGAACTGGAGGAGCTGGGAAGGGAGGCATATCACAGGGCACACTTGTCCTCCAGCATACACGCAATTAGAATTTACCAAGTAGTAGAAATTCAGTGTTCTGTGGGCACACAGGGGAACAGAAATAAAGCATTCTTTTATACAGCCCCAAAGCTAGACTTAGTGCTCTAACATATGAATCCATTCTTTAGGCCAGTGGTTTTATCCAGGATATTTTTATATATATTTATTTAACCAGGATATTTTCAACTCAACAGATAGCATTCCAAGATGCATAGAAAAGCTTGTATTTGACAGTTATCTATGCAAATGCTTATTTGAACTTAGTTTACTCTTCACCAATGGTCCTGCTGAAATACTGAATTACCCAATTCTTACTGAAACAGCATATTCACAGCAAGCTTCTTAAAAAAACAAAAAAAACAGAAGAACAAAAAAAAAAATCCCCAAACTCTATACTTTCCCCACAATTGACAACCAAAAGACCTCAAAACAGGCATGGATAAGTTTCAGTAGCTCAGTCGTCTGACTCAGTCAAATGTCCTTTGCACTAAACAGTATATAAAGCATAATGAATACTTTTCACCTAAATCAGCAAAATACTTAAGAGCATACCTGAATCATCTTCTTGAGCACAGCCGTTTTCCTGAATCTGGCTGAATACTGTCAGATTTGCTAGTAGTTTCTGAAATAATTATTTCATTTTCTTTTAATCTACTGCTGCGCTTCAGTTTTCACTGTAATTCTGACCACTGAAAGCACCTTCTACTTTGGCAGTTATAGTCTGAATCATTATCCATTAATCAGTCAAGCCACAAAATGCTGACTCCTTTATTTTTTTTCCCCATCATTGTAATTTCCATTTTAGAGGAGGAATTTAGTTAAACACAAAGATTTATTTCTATAATACAAGATGATAGGTGACTACAAGAACAACCATCAGTTTACAATTTTAAATGGCTGGATAATTTTTAAAACTACATGTCCGCATTTTTAAAACAGATAATACCATATACATAAGATCAACTAAGTAACAATAAAAAGCTGTCACTGTCCACAGGAACCATGTCTAGTCACGTTTTCAGTCAGTCAGTCAGCTAGCTGAGGGTCATGTCATTATTTAGTTTCTGTAGAAAGAACACAAGCACAAAAATAGTATCAAAAAGCAACATCTGTGTTTATTTTAACATATATGTATTAGAAAAGAATTCTTACAACAGCATAAGTGATAAAGTCTTTTAAAATTATATAGAAAAATAGTATTTAATATTATATATATATATATGTTTCTTTATCTTTTTAAAGAGTACCTCTTTTTCTGAGCAGTGTGTGAAAGCCAGCAATTTTTCTGCAATATGCTGTTAATAGAAAATATAGTTAACTTTTTTTATTTTGGAGAATATTTCAACTATGATACAATTACTTTATAAATATGCATGCTACACTTTAGGTCTTTACCACAGTTTTAGGTAAAAAACTGAACGCAAACCAAAGCAGTGATGCAGGACTTTTTCAGGTCAAGGATGACAAAGACAACAGTAACCAAGTATTTCAGGACAGAACACATTTTTTCCAACTTAAATAACTAAAGAATTATTAAAGAGGTGTATATGTAAAAGAGGCAAACGAGTTATCAGTTACAGAGGGGAAAACTACAATGAATCTACTTGCTACAGGCTACAGCCTATCAGCAATGATTATTATGACCCACAGACTCCAGCTCTGGATGTCTGTTATGCATTTGTAATATAGCGCTAGTCAGAAGCTCAGCTTTCCAAAGACTGCTTGAAAGCCTCACAGAAAACATGTTTTTTTTGTTTGTCTGTTTGGTGTTTGTTTTTAATAAAACTAAGAGGTTGCAATAAAGAGATTAATTAAAATTCTACAATATATTCCTCTGGCAAATACCAAATTCTTTCCTTCCTCTCTTCATTTTGAGTAATATCATTTATACTACAGGCATCATACAATTTCAGTGAAACATGAAATAGCCTACAATACAATGCAAAAACCTGGGTAGAGAGTACAAGCTAATCAGAATTAAGAACATTAAGTAAAGCATCAGCTTTTAACAACCGCCTCAAAATATGCATCCTAGCTGTCTTCTCAAGCCTAGACTGACCCAAAGCAAGATGGTTTAAAGCGACTATTTCAAATGTTAACACTTAGTGTAAGAGTTTAGAATTTAAACTAAATAGTTAAGAGAACCTTACTGAACTGTATTTCCATCATTTCTTTGCTACTTTTAACTACTTATATGAGAACTGAACTTTCATTGGACTTTAGGAGAGCCAGAAAATTTGATTAGATGGATTAGTTTARCACATTAATGCAAAAGTATTCAAATTCTCCTGATAAAGGTTGTTCTGAAATAATAATTTTTGATCACAAAAGTTGTCTAAGTACATCATGAAGGCATTTTATCAATAGCATACTATTATCACACAGCATCTTTTAAGTAACTATTTTGTAAATTACAAAAGATTTGCAGAAAAAAAGTTAAGAAAAGATTTCTAAAAGTCAGACAATAACTGATCTGAAAGACCAAATAATTCAATTGAATTCAACTGAATTATTCAGTTGAAATCAAGCATTTCTTTTCATATAGAATCCTTCATTCAATTCACAGATTTTAACCGCATAATCTTATACAGAAACTACTCATCACAGAAATCCAGTCAGCTTTTGGAGATACAAGGCAAGCAATACAACAGGACTTTAGAGAGGAATTTTTTTTTTTTTTTTTAAGAGGCAATGACTTCATTAAGTGAAAATTCACAGAAGTTTTACCTAAGGAGACTATTTGCTCCACTTAGAATTTGAAAAGCACAAAAGTTAACATTCTCACATCTTCAAAGCATTTCAGAGGTAGAGAATTCCATCCACTTTCACATGCACAATTTAAAGCTTAGTTTGAAGCAGGATTAAGCTACTCTAAGCTACTACACTTGTTCGTCAGTCAGTCCAATGCAGTCACGCTGAAGTAAGCTTACTGTAAATACCTAAGTCCTTTTGCAAAAGGACACAGATGGAATCTTTCTTTTTGGGTATCAGTTCACTCAGACTGAGAAACTGGCTAACAGACAAAAAGAAAGCAAGTTTACCTTTCTGACACAAGAAGAGATCAATACTAAGACAACCCGTTAACAGACCAAAACCCAGGAACCTGCATTTAACATAACAAATTTAGGAAGCTATTTTATCTGTGTTAGCCTTTCCCCTGCTGGGTCTGTGCTCTAACCAGACAAGAAATATTCAGCAGTCACTTGAACCAGAATTACAGGTAAATTGTCCAAGATGGAGATTTGGGGTTTCCATCTTTGAACAGATGAACTAAAATTAGAACTCTTTATTATCTGAAAATTTACAGAAATGCAAAAACCTAAGAAAGGACAAAGAGCCCTGCTGTTACTTTCCACATGTAAAAAGATTATTCTTCAAATAGGCCATACTTCTCCAGTTTTCTGATTAGACAACATGGTACAACAGTGTATTTGTATGTCTTATCCTCACCTTTCAAGGGAGTTCAGATGTCTAAATAATCACTGATAAGTACGTAATAGAATTTTCAACAGTAATTTAAAATATAAAGTGCCCAGACTTTTAAAGATCCTAGTAGGTGACCAAGTACACTTTTTGTCACCTTAAGACTTTAAAGAATTTTCTCAAAACCACACCGGAAAAAGTGTGAGTATGTGAGTGTAGTAACATATAAAATTAAACTTCTTTGGAGGTACTTMTTTTTTTAATACTTTTTCATTGAAGTAATAAGTCTTGTAAACATTCTTTTCAGTTACTTTGGTAACTCCTACTCAATCAAATCCTTACTGTAAATTTAAAAGGCCAATAAAATTGTTTTTACATCTTTTGACATGAGTCAAAAGAAGTGGCCTCATGAAAATTGGAAGGTAGAAAGACAGTTTGGTTTTGATAATGAGAACAGAAAGATCTAAACAGAAGGGAGGAGTTAAGTGGATAAAGTAGTTTGTGCAGTCCACAAGTCTTCCCTGTTTCGGTGCAATAACAAACACCTTCCATCCTAGCGCAGCTCTACACGCGCCCCACTTGCGCATACCATCTTCAGCATCTGTGTCAGACTTCTGGCCATTGTATTACTGTACAGCTTAAGGTACTAACAGATATAATGTACTGAAGTTTATTCATAAATTTTTTTAAGCCAAAGATACTATTACACATTCATCCAGTTTCACTTCTTAGATAACACAAGCCATAGAAATCAACTGAGTTATTCCTGAATCAAGATATACTCCTAACTGATCTGCGTTATGCAAAATGTGTCATCTGATAGGCAATCACAGTCTTAAAGAGTCCGTTCTTCATTCCTACCTTATGAGTCTACCTAGCATCAACTTTGTGCAACAGGATCCTAGTACGCCTTTGCTTAGTTAAAAAGTTGTCTATCTTTGCTTACACAAAGGTACTTATAGCCCAAGATTAAGTCACCACTTCAGTTTGTTGGATGAAAAACAAACAAACAAAAAACACCAAACAAACAAAAACCACACAAACACATGGCTGTATTTCTTTCACTTTTTGTTGGAGGCCCAGTTTTCAGATGCTAAATAATTACTGTAGTTTTCTTAACATCCTCCAGATTATTAAACAACCTTTGAGTGAGGACAGTATTAGTCTTTATAATGCAAATATTCCCTGTTAATAACTTCAGGAATTTCTTTGTAATTAATTGAAGAATCCTCTCAACTCTTAGCTACTTCATCACAGGCGGAACAGTAAATCCCATTTAGAGTCACTCCTTCTTGGAAAAGCCAGTCTACAAGCAAGATGCAATGGAATCTTCACTCAGGACCTGACTGCGGTCTGATATTTATTTTGGAGGACTTCATATTTTCCAAGATGTATTACCAAGTAGTGGCAGAATGAAAGCTTTATCTCTGAAAATATGTTGAATAATCAGCTTGACTAGGAGAAGAGAAAGGCCAAAAATTCAATTTTAGCTTAACAATCAGGAAAAAATTCCAGATTTCCTTTTTTTTTTTTTTTTTAATTAAGGATGAAACATCTTTATAACTTTGGATGCATATCACATCCACATTGTTCTAGTGAGTAGTCATCTTTTCCTACAGTCATGGCAGAATTGCTATTACATTACATGTTGTCACTACAGGAAAAACCTATGATGTAAAGAGGTTGGTCTTTCTGGAAGTAAAGATCACATTAAAACAAACAAACAACTGAGTACTAAGATCAGAGCATGGCTACAAGTTACTTAAAATTACATTTGCTAGAGCTGTTTTTCAAAAAAAAAGTTTAAAAGGCGATTTGAAAAAAGAATGCCATTTTTTTAAAGCAATTTGTGTGTATAAAAACTAAAAATACCTTTAGTAATTGCTGCTTATCAAGGAACAATATAAAAGTCATTATTAAAAACAAAAAAAAAAAAAGAAAAGAAAAAAGGTAAAAGAAAACTGCAGGTGAAATCTGTAACTCCCAGGTCACAGAGAGGATACCTAGAGGATTCTACACCAAGACAGACATGAGGAGCAAAACAAAATTAGAAGTAAAATATTGATGCGGACAGAGTCAGGATTTCATGCAATATTTTCTGAATAAGGAAAACAAGACTCTGTTTTCCCTATAATGATAATATGGCTACTAAAATTATTTAGAAGCAATGGTAATATTTGGGAGTTCTTTCGTAGAAAAGAGTATTTAACCTTTCCTCCTGTCTCCCCAACAAGATAACTCTTTTGATAATGATCCTAACGTAAAAAGTATTAATAGTAGATAAACTTGATATCATTTTAATCAAACCAATGTCTTAAAAGAACAGTCAAATTTTGCCCTTGAATGTCTGTAAAATCCCCTCTGTGTGATCTGCCTCATAACTTAATGGCAATAAAGTGACATTACCAACAGGCCAAAAGCATTAGCCAGTTAATTCACAAAAAGAACAAGTATGACCTCTCATGCTCAGATACTCTGAAATAACTGAAACATAAACCTCAACCCCACCATAAGCAGCTCTGCAATATTTTCTTCACCATCACACATTCTAACTACACGTGTTTTCTCACAGTCCACTTGACCCAAATCTCCAAAGCCTTCAGTTCTCACCTGGCAGTCTTCCCTGTCCTTCCCATGTCCATTTTATTAACCCTTTCTTTCCCTGTCCTTTTCAGGGATAACCTCTTAGCCAACACCATTGTGAGGGTGTATGTGTTTCTAATGAAAGAAAGACGCACACAAGCTGATCTCAGTCATATTGTTTATTTTTCCCATACTCTTTTCAATGTTATCTGATACTCTTATGTACATGAAGTGAATATTATGAACATCCAGACTGATATCAATCAACTGGCTCATATTTGTTCAAACATTACAAAAATAAAGATTTTTACTAAAAYAGTGTGCGTGTCACACACACAAACAAATAGTATATACACTTATCACAAACTAAATCTGTTTCTAGCTAACAACTTTACAGCTCAAATTTATCATGACATTTTTCACATTTAACTTGAAATATTTTGCCTCTCACTATTTCAAGTATTCAACTTTAGTTTAAGTAACAGCTCAGACTGGGTACTTACCCACTTAGTAAGTTCTCTGACGTTTGTTAGATTCTTCTGTAGGCGAGTCTGCCAACCTTACTTTAAGCCTGACACCATTCACAACCTTCCCATGTAACGCAGTTATGGCATCACTGGCACTTGCTCTGTCTGCAAATTTTGCATAGCCCACATTTTTTCCAGCCACGAGGTAAACTTTTATCAGGTGTCCAAAACGACTGAAAACAAAATTAATGAGAATTAATAGCAATATATTACTTACAGATTTTGCTGCAGCACCAATACCTACAACCCAGTATCAAGCATATGCGATTTGGTAGCTGCCAAAAGCATACACCCATACATATGGCATCTTGTGCTGCTCTCCACCAGAACCCATGATTTTCTTATCCCCTTCCCTGTAAGTCCAAGCAGGAACAAAAAGAAAACCAAGGGTTTGCAGGCCACATTTTCTGTGGTGTATCACAATTAGAACCAGATGTACCAGTGATTTATCTCTTATTAAAAAAAATACACACAGCTGACCAATACCATAGTCGCAAAGAGTAAACAGTACTCCAACAAACCAGATGATGCAAAGGCTAAACTTGCATTCCATTTAAATGAACTTTAACAGCTGTGATCCATCTTTGAAAAGGTCTCAGTGAAATGACTCAGAAAGCAAGCATTAGGTTTTACAGAAAATCCCAAACTTCAAARTCCTCAGAGGTTTTCTAGACAGTTCCTTAGCACACAAAGAAGAGAAAGTTTGTACATCATGTACTTTATAGGGAGTTTATTCAAATATCAAGACTAGGATTTATAGCCTTTTTCTTCTCCAGAATCCAATTAAGAAAAATCTAGTACATCAAATAGGTATGGTTTTAGATCGCACACAAGTCCATGCTGTTTTTTTTTTCCCCCCTCCTCCTGGTGCTTTGAAAATATTTTGGATTTCCAAAGAATTACTGCAATGCCAGCTAGCAGAGAAGGAGAATGTTGTCTTTTTATTCAAGAGTATACTAAAAATAATACAAAATACTGGTAAACAGATGAACTACACATTTGTTTTAAAGACAGTAAGGATCTTTGCTACCAATATGTAGGTAGTGTGAAATGACTGTTGATTTGTAATGGAATCTTACCAGAACACATCCTCCAATACGTTTATGGGTAAAGGATGGGGATTAAATAGTATGAAAAGCCTTTCCTTCACAGAAGTGTCAGGTGGAACTTTTTTTTTGTGTGGTGGAAGTATGGCATCTGTTTGGGGCTGAAGTAACTGTGAGCTGGAAGTTCCTCCAAATGCCTGCTGAAACAAAAATAAGATGCAAACATAAATTAATTGATCAGAAAAAAAGTTCAATTTTATCTTATTTACAACTTTTGATCCAATCATAGGACATAAACAATATCTAACAGTTCTAAACTTAACTCATTCATTTACCTTGGTTGTCATTAATTTGGACAATAAATCCAAATAAGGTCAGACATCTTTAAAGAGAATAATAAAAGAAGTAACTCTGGTTGGTTTGTGCATTAAAAAAGTAGCACCTAAAGCTGATAAGAACATTAACAGTATCCATGATATTAACTTACAGGAGGTGTCCTACACTGATGAGAAATTGAATTATTCCACAACAGTGATGACATGTGTGCTGTTACCAGTTCTGTTGCCATTCTTCTAATGAGGCTGCAAGCAGAAGTGATAATAAATGATTAAAAAAGAAAAAAAGAAAAAAAAAAGCTAAGTTACTATAATCTTAAATTCAGCAAAAGAAAGTAAGTTTCACACATCTAGAAGTATTTTTGAAAAATCTGTAAACTCAAACAGATCATGGGGGRAAAAAAAAAAAAAGAAAAAAAAACCTCTCTCTCCCTCTCTCCCGGCATTCCTGACACTCCAGACATGCCCTGAAATTATACATGGTAGCTAAAAGTCACTGAAAACACTCATATATCTCTACATATAGAGCTCTTTTCCCCAGAGCACTGAGAAAAGGCAAAAGTAACTCTACAGAACTATTTCATTTTTTTTTTTATGGAAGGTATGTAAGACAGCAAAGACAGAGAAATTTCATCTATAAAAAGCTTTAGTAGATAAAGAACAAATAGGGGAAAAATGGACTTGACCTAGAAATGCCTTCATCTAAACTGTGCATTTCTTCTAAAATCAAATTTACTATATATAGAGAGKTTTTTTTTAAAGAAAAATAAAGCCGATATTGGGGTTTTTTTAGTCATTGTTAGTGTTTCAATAAACAGAGCACAGAGATTCAGTTCAGAAGTTGTAACATCATCATAGACACAGAAAGTTCACTTCCAGCTCTCATTTTCTGAGAACTTTCTTATCCCCCAACAGAATAAAGAAAAAGCAACAGTACTTTTGCATTGTAAGACAATGAAATAATAGAAATTATTGAAGAGTGAAAGAAAGAGCTTGACAAAAAGGCTGGTTGCAACTAATTATTGTTTTAATTTAGGTCAGGAGTGCACTTCTGAAGTGAATCTCCCCATTTTCCTTCCCTACTGTGCTTTGGTTCACATCCCATAATAGCTTCTAATGGCATGAACTAAATTCCTTTTGGATAAAACTAAGCCAAAAGATTCACTGAAGGAGCACACCTAACACTCCAACTTCTAAGGGGCATTCAGACCACAGGAACAGACCAGAGATGGTTCAAAGTAAAACCCTTTGAAAACCAGAGCGGGGACATCAGACCACAGCACCAACAGTTTTACTCAACGGGTGCGTTTCTTTAGGCTACCCTCCCTGCTACCATAGCCTGAGCATGCTTCTTCCATATAGCCGGGTTATGCAGTAAAGTTAACTTGCAGCTTGGATTTATCAGTTTTGTTTTGTTCAAAAGTCCTTTTTCCCCCCTCTCAATTTTTTGCTAGTGCCCTTTCAAGAATTTGAGAGTTCTTATGTGATAAAATCTTTTAAAGTAGGTGTCTTTTCACTGTACTGGTCAAGACTAAGTTCTCCAGTTTACCCGTGTTTCCTTTGAACATTCCAAGTTTATCTGCAGCATTCCAAACGCAACCAAGGGATCAAGCAGATAAAAGTCTGTTTTTAATACAAAAGCCTCACTAAAAAAAACATTCCAGCCTTGCTATGTATCACAGAGACATTTAAGAAGATTCTTGACAAGTTCAGGATTTTCCAATGTATCTTAAGAATACATATTTTATCTTTTTTCTTTTCCCTATGTCAAAGAAAAGTAGTAGAAGTTTCAAAAGGCTTATTTCAAACTATACAAAAACCACTACATTTCAGACAGTATTATTTACAGGTGTGAAACAGCACTGCAGTAACATCGCTGTTCCTTCTTATATTAAAAAGGAGAAAAAAATTTTTCCCCCCCCAAAGTTTTGCTCTCCAGAACACATGACTTGCAACTTTCTATCTGTATGGATTGGTACTTACTCTGAGCTATCACTCCCATCTTCTAGGAAAGTGACAGTTAATCGATTTCCAGGAGGGTACTCAAAACCATGTAATTTATACTTGGCATATATAGCTGATGCAGCAGTACTGTACTGAATCACAGCATACCCTAGAAGTAAAACGCATGTGTTTACAGCATGATAAATGTATATCCTAAGAACAAACTACACTTACATAAAGCAGTAGGATCAAGTTTCACATTAGTCACAGATGCTACAACATTCCAATGGCTTTTTACCAAACAGTACATTCTTTAATAGCAACATCAGTAACATTTGCAAAGAAAAATTCAATAGAACTAACTGGTGACAGAGCAGCTATATTTATATTAGCTTGAGAAGCAGGTACTGTCCCCTTTCCACCGGAAACCCATAAAAAGCAACAGAGGGAAAAAACATATCTTATCCAACCCAGTACTAGAAAAAAAAAAATACATAGTACTTGAGATTCACTGTTAATGGAATAATTTAAAAGTGAAACTATGAAGTTACATTTTGATTCTCTGAATCATTTCCACTTCAAACTTGTTAAAGCAGAGAGCTCTTTTACATTTTTTTCCAGCAGTAACAAAACAACAAAAACAAGGCCTGAAACCAAAACAATCCTTCACACACACAGGGCCAGCTATTTCAAATGAAAACTCGAAAGATCCATTTAGAGAACATTAGAACTACATGTCTAGTAATTTTCAAAATTTTCTCTCCTTTTTATCAGCCCAAAACTTATTTGGCCATAACAAATACTTCTGATGGTTTTGATTCTGTTCTTCTTGAGATTCTATGCTCTGGATGGAAAAAAATAAAATAAAAGGTAAGTATTTAAGGCTATTTGTAAAGAGGGGTCTGAACAAAACTTAATTTTTGTGCTTATGCATCAGTGATAGCAATAACTGCTGAAACATAAAACATTCTTTCCTACAAGTGTACTGTATTTTGCAGTACTAATGAACAGAAGTACAATTAAAATGCTTCTCCTAAAAGAAAGAAAAATTGTTTCTGTACTTTTACTTACCATTATTAGTATGAGGATCTCGCTGAATATCACAGTACTCCAGTCCCGGAATTAGGTCAAAGAGGGCGGACAGCTGCTCTTGGACAAAAGGAAGCCGTGATACCACTGACAGACGTTTGGAGACTGACTCCTGAATTCTGCTCTCATTTTTTTCAGAACTACAGAACTCTGGCTGCCCACCTCAAGAATCAACATAAAAATAGATAGTGTAAGTCACCACACTAGTATGCTTTCCTTTCATCCATATTTTTAATTCAACTTTTAAAAGCAATCTAAGTCAAATTTATACTACAGGTAACACGTTTATTTCATCAATGCAGGTGATGAAATAAGTCAACTACTGCAAATCAAGTCATAAAAATAAAGAAATTATATGCTTGACTAATTTTAACTCAAACACCCAATCTATTACTGAAGTGGTGATCAGAGCCTCTTTCAGCTTCCCTTCTTCATCCAAACTGCACTCTTATTTTGTGACCATATTCAAGGCTACAAACCATTGTTAGTATAAAAAAAGACATTACTTACCAAATGGAAACATATTTCCTCTTGGTTCCTGCCTTGTATGATTACTGTTACTATAATATTCGTGTTCAAAGGACTCAGATGACTTATTTCTAGGTTCAGCCAAAATGGCCCGGTAGCCTGTAAGAGACAACCACACATATAGCAACACCTCAGCACACCCTAAGTATGTATGACCAGATCTGCATGCTTTGACTACAGTATTTAGAAACATGTTATTCAGAAAACACAGTAAGTGCCGCTTTTAAGAAAATAACTAAGCTGTAACTCTTGAAGCCTCACATAATCAATGCCGCGAAAGAAACATCTTCTGTACAGGACTATTCCTATTCACAATTAAAGTAAAACAGAGCCTACTCTGCAGTATTCAGAGATGCTCTAAAGGCAACCAGCTGAACTTCCATGCCAGCTCAGTAACACAGGCCTACTATGTTTTGCACTGATCTAGGATTTGCTTTTATGAATAATTTAGATACTATTCTCAGGCTATCCAACTCATTTCATTCTCCGACCTGAAAGGAAATAAAATGCAACTGTTAAGTAAGCTCACATACACATCCCTATCCAAGAAGGGCCACAAATACTATTTGTGTAGAAACATTTAAGATACATCAGGCATATTACTACAAACAAAATGTTGTTTAATATTTATGATTAAATGAACATTAAATCCTAAAATTACAGTCCAACCTCCTGGTCAAAGCAGGATCAACACTGAATTCAGGACAAGACTGCTTGGGTTTCTTCCAGTCAGGTCTTGCAAACCTTCAAGGACAGAACTTTTAAAACCTCTCTGACAACCTCTTTCAATGCTTAATTATCCTCAGGGATTTCCCCCCCCCCCGCCTTATACCCAGTCAGAACTTCCCCTGTTCAACCTAGACCATTGACTCTCATTCTCCTGCCATGCACCTCAGCAAAGAGCCTGGTTCCATCTTCTGGGTAACCTTAAGTAGCTGAAGACTGCTACGACACTCCTGCCAAAACCCTTCTCTTCTCCAGGCTGAGCAAGCCCAGGTCCCTCAGCTTCTCCTCACAGGTCACACGCGTCAGTTCCCGACCACGTAAGTGGCCATCCACTGAACTCACTCAAGTTCATTAACATCTTTTTTTGTCCTAGGGAATAAGTGACAAATCACCAAGTCACAAAGCATACAATCTTTTATTTTGTAAGAGATGAATTTTGACTTTAATTGAACAAATCTTCAATTAGCATTAATTTTAAATAAATGTAATCGCAACACTATCTCTGTGGGTTACCAAATATATTTTTATATACTTGATATAAAATGAATGCATATATTTGATAAAACATGAATACTCCTAGCAACATATTAAAATGAGGTTTTTCCTGTGTGTGGAGTCTACACTAGAGACTGATATTATCACATGAAAGAAATCTCTGTATCCATTTCCAAACCCTTTTCACTGTTCCTACTTGGAGAGTCCGGTCCTGCAAGAATAATCAGGTGACTAATCTCAACAAGTGTTGATAATACTATTTTTCATTTGCAATACTAGTGTAACTTTTGGCTTAAGAGGTGTTTACATAATAATTTATCTGCAAACCAAAGTGAAGATTAAAAGGTACACTAATGACCATATACACACTTATTGTGAGAAACTTGGAAGAATTCAGTCAGATCCTTACTTCGATCACACTCTTCAATTGCTCGGGCAGCTTGGGATGGTTTTAAATATCTCACATAGCCCAAACCTTTACTTTCTCCAGTGGTCTTGTTCTTAATAATGCTGCAATATTCAATGTCTCCGTACATCTGGAACAATTAAAAAGCATATTAATTTACAATAAGTGAAAATGCATTAAAATTTTGTTTTAAGCTCTTCTGATAAACTAAGAAAATCCAATTGAAGATAATGATCAACAAACACTGAATTAGTACCTTGAACTTATCTCTGAGATCTTCCTCTGTATAGGATTTTGGTATCATAACAAAGATTCGTGTAAGCTCTTCATCTTCAACATCTCGGTGGCTTCCAGAAGCTCTCGATTGTGCAATAAATACCTTAAAAAAATTATATGGACATTAATTACTGAAGAAAGAGTCTTAACCACTTTGCTTGTTGATACAAGCAAGAAAAAGGTTGTTTTTAAAAAAATCTTTATCTTTCATATAATCAAGCTTTCCTGATATGAAAGAAGATCTCTGATCATAGATGCACCTGTGACAAAAGCTAAGTTAACATATCTGTTAAGTACGGTGCATCCCAACTGTTTCTCAAACGGAACAGAAGCCTGCAGAAGCTTTCCGAAGGCACAATGGAGAATGGTCAGGAGCATTCAAGCCTGATTCAGTAGCACTATCAATGTCACAGGTGGCATGTGAGGTAGCAACAAATGCACTACTGTAACAGGCCAGCCCTAATATAGCAGTATTAACAAAAACAACCAACCAACCAAGCAGTTTAATATGGCCTTGCTCGAGTTCATAGCTCACTTAGCCAACGTCTGCAGGTGTAGTGCTCAGTGAGGGACTATAACTTCCCACAACTGTTAAATTTATTTCAACAGTTAAAAAAAGTTATCTCAACAGTGCACCCAGAAGACAAACAGGCAAAACAACTAAATAGATAAGTAAATAAAACACAAGTAAAAACCTTCAATGCAAGCATCTTATACAAAGGGAGCAACTGACTTCACAGAGCTCTTAAGTTATTCATCTAATGGTCACACAGGGGAGTAGGGAACACAAACCCTGATCTTCTGGCTTCTAATGATAAGTGCTTTTAGAAAATACTTTCAGTGTCTCAATTGCAAAAAGATATGAATGACTCTAAATGTGGAATCTTCTTTCACTGTTTAGAGTCATTCATATCTTCTCATTATTTGGGGAATATAAAAACAATTCAAGAGGTTGAAAGTTGCCAGCAGGCCCCATAGATTAAAGAAAAACATGAAATTTTTTTTGACAAAACCTGTGCATAACATACAAAAAAACCCAAAACAAAACATTCTTGCAAAGACAGTTCTAGGTATCTGTGTTAATCTTGTTTAACACACCTGAAATATACATTTTCTTAAAGTATTTTTAAAGAGACTCCCTCCATAAAAAATGGGGGGGGGGGGGGAAGAGTTAAGGACCACGTATTCTCCAAGCCTGCGGCAGCTCTTGTAACGCGTGGGCACTTCAGCCAGGCGTGCAAACCCGGCTACCTTACCCTGCAACCAGCGACGCTCCCTACGAAGCGCACTACGAAGCTCACAAACCCAGCGGCCCGAAACGGCCCCGGGTTTGACTCTAAACTAGAGTCACAGCATCGGCAACGAGCGCAAGTGCGGATAAAGCGTCGGAGGAAGAAGCGGCTCCCCGGCCGTCACTACGAGCAGACCCGCCCCCGCGGCCGAGCAGAGGCCGGCGAGGCCGGGCCCGGGCCCGCAAGGGGCCGCGCAGCTCTGGGGCCAGCGCGAGCTGCGGGCCGGCCAGCTCGGGGCGCAGCAGCCGAGGCCCGCCGCGGCTGCCGGGCGCCGCCGCCGCAGCCCGTACCTTAATGGGCTTGGTGTCGGGAGCCAGGCTGCGGCCGTGCATCATCTCCATGGCCCGGCAGGCCTGCGAGCTGCGGGCGAACTTGATGAAGGCGATGCCGCGGGACTCGTTGGTGCGCTTGTCCCGCAAGAGCCAGATGTTCTGGATGTCGCCGAAGGGGGCGAAGCGGTCCCGCAGCAGCGCCTCCCCGGTGTCCTTGCCCAGCACCACGAACACGCGGCTGTTGGGCGGCTCGTCCAGGCACTCGGCCGACAGGCGGAACCCACCGCCGCCGCCCTCCTCCATGGCGAAGCCGCCGCCGGGCTCCCGAGCTGCCGGAGACCGCCGGCTTTTCTCAGGCGCCGGCGGGGAGCGGCCGCTGCGCCCTTTCCGCCTGGGTGACAACATGTCCGCGCTGGGCGCGGGCTGCGCCCCTCCCCCGGCCGCGCGCCCAGTCAGGGCCGCGCCGCGCCCGCCGGCGCCGCTGACGTCCTGCCGCTCCGCCGGCGCCTGGGAGGCGCCGCTGCGCTGCGCCAGAACGAAGCGTCCTTGCCGGCCGCGGCGCGGCGCCCCGTGCCCCTCGGCGGGCGTCTGTCAGCGGGGAGGGGCGCTGAAGGAGGAGCCGGGCAGCCGTGGTGCCGGAGGGGGGGCTTCTGCCTGGGAGGGGGCGTCGGGCGAGCACTTGCGTGTAAAAGACACGGCTCTTCCCTCGCCCGGAGCTGCAGCGGGTATTTGGAAAGGACTAGGGAGAAACAAACCGAGAGCAGGCGTTGGGGAACGGGCTCCCTTTAACTCCCGCCGTCCTGTGCCACAGTCCGTGTCCGAGGATGGTGTGGCCTCAGCATCTCCCGCACACACTCGTGCTACAATACTTACAGTTTTTTAAAGGATCTCTTTAAATTAGAGAGCTCACTACACTATGTGGTGACCCACTCCCTTCAAAGCAACAGCAGTGTCGTAATGAGACAGCTTTTCCCCAACGAAACCGTTTTCAAGGCCTCTACTGTGATAGGCACCAGTGGGGCTAAACAGAGTTCTTGTGAACTCTGGGCATATAGAGGCCTAGGGAGCTGGATGTATTTCATGAGAACCAACTACAAAAAATATCCAGGAAAAATAATTTATCTGTGGGAAAAAGTATTGGCAGTGGTAGTGATTTGGGAAGCGGAATTTGTGAATGTGTGCAGAGTTAAGAAGTGGCAATTCATTTCAGAGTGTAAAATAGGTTAATGAGTATTTTTAGAGGAACACGTTTTGGATATAGTGTTTGTTTTTGGTACCACATAAAGGAATACTCAGGAAAATTAAAGTTCCTTCTTTATAGAACAATGGGAAGCCTGTTGAGAAAAGTGAGTTTAAGGTACAACTCATTGGGAACAGCTTGTTAGGGTTAAAAGGCAATGTCTTTTATGAGCACTGAACAGTGCACTCTTTTTTTTCCTAACTCCTGATACCATATCTTCTTGGCACTGCAAGATTGGGATGCAAAGCAATTTAGTAGGAAAAACAAGCATTTCGGCATAGGGAAGCGGCCTGCAGAGAGAGGGCAGCGCTCCCGGGGGCTCCATGCCGCCGCCGCCGCCGCCGCCGCCCGCCCCTCGCGCGGGAACTGCCGTTAGAACCGTTAGCACTGCACAGCCCACCCGCCACCTCCTGCTCCCGCTAGAAAAAGGGCGCGGCTCTTAATCCCACCCCGCGGGCCTCCGACGCACCAATCAGAAGAGAAGGTGCTGAGTTAGCCTGTCCGTGATTGGGCGCCACTCTGACGACACCTGTCCTGACTCCGGTCGGCTGCGAAGTGTCTGCTGAGGCCAGGGCCCGCCGGATTTGGGGCAGGTGGTTGCGGGGCAGCGCAGGGGGGGCCCTCCGCCTTGGCAGGGGCCAGCCGCTGCCCGGGGGTCATAGACAATAACTGCTAATCGGTAGATGTTAAGGATATTCATCAAATATTTTTAAGGTTGCGTTAATATGTTTTGTGTATTAGAAGACATTTAAGTTTTGCACCCCTGCGTGGCTTTGTTCTCTGAGGTCAGGACTAGATTATTATAAAGGACTCCTTGAAGTTGTGTTTCTAGCTAGCAGTAATCCTTATGAATCTTCATGTCTGCACTTTGGTAGTAGTTTCCTTGCTGCTTCCAGAAGTTGTTTTCACAAGTATGGGAGAATGTACTGGAGCAGAGGATTGGAGTAAGGGATATTCTGGATATGTGACAGGGTGCAGTTCTAGAGCCATTCTAAGTAGTACTGTGACCCACAGGGAAAGCCTGAGATGCTGCTGTATTTCAGATAGGTCTTCTAGACAAAGATACATGGATATTTTCTCTTACCATCAGAGTAGCTCTAGAAAAGCAATAAAATGACTTAAAGCTACCTTAACCTCTGAAGTTATGATGCAAATTCTGTAACTCTGCACCTCTTGGAGATGCAGTAAAAAAACTCATGGTGTTTTTTCCTAATTCCATCTTGGATAACTTTGTAAAGAATTAATTCATGACCAGCAATAACCAGATGAATTTAAGAGGTTGTGCAGCTTAACAGAGTCTAGGTTTATAATTAAGTCTCAATCAGATTTTCATTTGTTTGAGAAACTAAATTTTTATTGCTGTGCAAGACAAATATTTTCTAAAACTGTTGAAGGAGATGATGTGACCAGCAACAGTGATCTTTTCTGTATCATTGTGTAAATTTCTCTTTTTTATTTTTTGTCATAGATCAAAATGGGTGATGTTGAAAAAGGCAAGAAGATCTTTATTCAGAAATGTTGTCAGTGCCACACAGTTGAAAAAGGTGGAAAACACAAGACAGGCCCAAATCTTTGGGGTTTATTTGGCCGCAAAACAGGACAAGCTGCAGGATTTTCTTACTCAGATTCTAACAAGAACAAAGGTAAAACTAACAGGTGACATGAATGAGGTGCAGTGCTGGAGGGAAAGTATATGGAAAGAAGCCTTTTTCTTTAGAGATACAATAGAAAACCATATTTACAAGAATTACTCTTGGAAGCATCTATATTGCAATACTGCAGATGAATCTGAGCTATAGTTTCAGAAGCGAAATTACTCAGTCCCTAAATTAAAAAGAAATTTTAGCAATATCTAGCATGTCAGGTCAGAATGTATGCATCTTTTACAGAATTTCGTAGTATCAATGCGCAGATTTTCATTTCTGTTTGAGTGCTTTTAGATTTTGTTTGCTGCTCACTGCCCTCTACTGTTATTGTGCTGTGCTGCAGTTTTACTCAAGAACACCTGACAAGGGTGACAAAGCTGACAAAATACTGTCATTGATTAAAACATTATGACTTGTTTGTGTACTTTAATACAGACAATCCTGAAAAGCGATGAGACATCTAAAAATAATTCTGTATGTTCATTTGGGGGTTTTCCTTATTTGGGACCTTGGTTTGTTTATTTATAATTTTTGAATCAATCTATTAATTACAAATACAGTCCTTTTTTTTTCAGTTACTGAGGTGTTTCAGAATTCACTGACTCTTTGATTTTGCTATGATTTCTGGGAGATTTTTTGTAACATTTGCTTTTACTGGAAATTCTCTCATACAAAAAGCCATACATTTCAACATATATTGACTGTTTTTTCTCTTTAAATATTTAATGAACAAATAGCACAGATGATAGTACAAGTATTTAAAAGAGAGCCAACAATGTGATATCTAAATCCACTTTAGACAATGGGAGCAGTCCACTCTTGAGCACAGAGGATGAACTTGGGCTTGTTATTAGATACTTCAGTAGTCTTCAGTACTATTGTGGTAGGCTTCTGTTGATAGAGACAAGATTTAGCAGGGCTAGAAGGAAACAATAATGCTTTTTTTTATCTTCTGTCAAGAAAATCCAGAAGTGGCTATTGATAACCCTTTTTCTAAGGCCCTTCAGTTAAGCACAGCCTTGATGAACTTAATATGTAGATTCTCATTTCAACATTTGTATGAAATTAAAGTTCGATCTTCTGGATACAGGGATTACAAAGATACTTACATAATTTAAAGGTAATATATAGTTAAGTTTTATCTGAAATGCTACAAAGAATTGCAACTCTCCATGATGCAAAAAGTATTATGTTATTTATATGATCAAGCTATTAAAGTGACTCAAAGGCAATGTATGAATTGTGCATTAAATGGATACTGAAATATGAATTAAATGTTGAAAATTTTATGTTATGTATCATTCACTCTCACTTTCCTCTTGGATTCTAGGCACATTATGTTCAGGAGCACCACACTTTAGATTTGAGACCCTCAGTATTTTGATATATATAAGGTTTGGGGCAAGTCTTGCATTTTATTGTATTTGTTTTTCARGTGTTACTTGGAGTGAAAGTACACTGATGGAGTATTTGGAAAACCCCAAGAAATACATTCCTGGAACAAAAATGATGTTTGCTGGCATTAAAAAGCAGAATGAGAGAGCTGATCTTATTGCATACTTGAAAAAAGCAACCTCCTCCTGAAACATTGCAGCATCAGCTGTAATGTCAGTGAAAAATGTTTTGAAGTTTGACTATCTCAAGTTTCATTTTTTTGATGTTAATTGTTCATTAGGGACCGGCCTTAGCAAAATCAAATAAAGGTATGTTTTAAGATGCTAAGTCCTCCTACTAAACAAAATCGGGAGGTGAACATTATTTATATGGTTTTACATATTTCAGAGATCTTTGTGGAGTGTACTATAGAAAATACTATTCCTTTCTCTAAGGAGATCTGAGAGCCCGATTCTGCAGCTAGCTATTAGAACACTCATTGAAACTATTGCAGCTATTCAATTGTGGCTATGTATATTGCTATGCAAATAGGAAACTGCCTGTAAGTATTAGGGCTGACAGCAAAATGAAGTTTTTCTTTTTTGGGAAAAAAAAACCCTCAGCATGTCAGCTGGGAATAACAATATTCAGTAGATGACAGACAACAGTTATTTCAAAAGAACACTGCATAAGGATGATGGAACTGGGATATCAAGAATATCAGATATTTTTAGGAGACAAGTAACCTTTCAGTAATGATGGTCTGAAAGAATCATGAGGAGGTATTTGAATACCTATGACCTTTTTGTTTTAAACATGTAAGTCCACTCACGGTGTACTAAAACAGCATCTGCCAGCCAGGAGTCTTTCATAGTTGTGGATTTTTTTCACCAGTCGAGGCAAATATATTCAGGTATTCATATCCTTTTATGTGTACAATGAATGAGGGCTGACTAGCTCAAGCAATTGATATTAGTAATAGGTATTTTCACCAAAGATTGATGAAGGTGATCACAGGCCTCCTAAAATGTCCTCATGATGAGTTATTCGCAAGTGTTACAGTAAAATGTTCACTATATACTTTATACAATAGAGACAACAGGTTTTTCTTACTTCAGTCTTGATTCTGGTATTTGAGAGATTGTCAATATGCAGATTTTTGCTGTCATGAAAGCCTGTACTTATAAAATGCAGCAAATAAGCTGTAAGGTTGCCATAAGACTTTATGATGAAATTATAAGGGAAAAGCTTGTTTATACCTAAGCTTATAAAAAGAAAAAATAACTTGCTTTAAGTGTCTACAAACAGAACTGAAGCACAGTAACCATTTTGGAGTAAAATACTGTTGTGAATGCTCAGACCAAACCTTACTATAGTGAAATGGTAACAATTATTTCAGGTAATTGTAAATGTAGATGACCAATATCCTTGCATGAGAGACTGGGGTCTGTGCCTGCCTGGCACTCCGGAGTTTGTGCTATTTCTTTGTGGAAGTGCAGTGTTGCGAAAAAAGCAAGTACCACGGGGAGGGCCAGGCAGTGAGCAGTGACACTGGGCGAGCGGGTGCCCGGAGCCGCGGGGGGCGCAGCGCCGGGGCGGCCGGGGACACGGGGCGAGGGTGCAGCGCGGCCGCGCCCCGAGCGCCGCCGTGGGCCGAAGGGGCTGGTGGCTGCTGCCGTACGCGAGGTCCCTGTGGCTCGCAGACCTGACAGCGTGACAGCACCGCGGCTGAGAAACGCCCCAAACGCTAGTGCTTCAGCCGCCCTCGCCCTCCCCTGGAAGCATCTGCAGTTTCTGGTTCGCATGAGCTGGGCCACGACCCTTCCGCGCAGCCCCCTCCC